>NC_086159.1:80501513-80808874 GCF_035149785.1 Candoia aspera
CAAAGTCTTTCACTGCTTCTACGTTTCCTCCCTCTACTTGCCAGTTATCAATCAAGCTGGTTGCCATAATCTTGGTTTTTTTGAGGTTTAGCTGCAAGCCAGCTTTTGCACTTTCTTCTTTCACCTTCATCATAAGGCTCCTCAGTTCCTCTTCGCTTTCAGCCATCAAAGTGGTATCATCTGCATATCTGAGATTGTTAATGTTTCTTCCAGAGATTTTAACTCCAACCTTGGATTCCTCAAGCCCAGCACGTTGCATGATGTGTTCTGCGTACAAGTTGAATAGGTAGGGTGAGAGGATACAGCCCTGCTGTACTCCTTTCCCAATCTTAAACCAGTCCGTTGTTCCGTGGTCTTTTCTTACTGTTGCTACTTGGTCGTTATACAGATTCTTCAGGAGGCATACAAGATGACTTGGTATCCCCATACCACTAAGAACTTGCCACAATTTGTTATGGCCTGCACAGTCAAAGGCTTTAGAATAGTCAATAAAACAGAAATAGATGTTTTTCTGAAACTCTCTGGCTTTTTCCATTATCCAGTGGATATTGGCAATTTGGTCCCTAGTTCCTCTGCCTTTTCTAAACCCAGCTTGTACATCTGGCAATTCTCGCTCCATGAATTGCTGAAGTCTACCTTGCAGGATCTTGAGCATTACCTTACTGGCATGTGAAATGAGTGCCACTGTTCGATAGTTTGAACATTCTTTAGTGTTTCCCTTTTTTGGTATGGGGATATAAGTTGATTTTTTCCAGTCTGATGGCCATTCTTGGGTTTTCCAAATTTGCTGGCATATAGCATGCATTACCTTGACAGCATCATCTTGCAAGATTTTGAACAGTTCAGCTGGGATGTCGTTGTCTCCTGCTGCCTTGTTATTAGCAATGCTTCTTAAGGCCCATTCAACCTCACTCTTCAGGATGTCTGGCTCTAGCTCACTGACCACACCGTCAACGCTATACCCGATATTGTTATCCTTCCTATACAGGTCTTCTGTATATACTTGCCACCTTTTCTTGATCTCTTCTTCTTCTGTTAGGTCCTTGCCATCTTTGTTTTTGATCATACCCATTTTTGCCTGGAATTTACCTCCGATGGTTCTAATTTTCTGGAAGAGGTCTCTTGTCCTTCCTATTCTATTGTCTTCTTCCACTTCCATGCATTGCTTGTTTAAAAGTAATTCCTTATCTCTTCTGGCTAACCTCTGGAATTTTGCATTAATTGGGCATATCTCCCCCTATCACTGTTGCCTTTTGCTTTCCTTCTTTCTTGGGCTACTTCTAGTGTCTCAGCAGACAGCCATTTTGCCTTCTTGGTTTTCTCTTTCTTTGGGATGTATTTTGTTGCCGCCATATTCCTTAGGAATATTAGTGAGCTCATATCTAGCTGATCTGTGGGTCTTCCCTAATCTCTTTAGTCTGATCCTAAATTGTGCAAGAAGAAGTTCGTGATCTGAACTACAGTCAGCTCCAGGTCTTGTTTTTACCTACTGTATAGATGCCCACCACCTTCGGCTGCAAAGGATGTAGTCAATCTGATTTCGGTGTTGTCCATCTGGTGAAGTCCATGTATAAAGCCGTCTCTTAGGTTGTTGGAAGAGAATGTTTCTTATGCAGAGTGAGTTGTCTTGGCAAAATTCTATCAGCCTATGTCCTGCTTCATTTTCTTCTCCCAGGCCATGCTTACCTGTAATTCCAGGTGTCATTTGACTGCCCACCTTAGCATTCCAGTCTCCCGTGATGAAAATAACATTTCTTTTAGGCGTGTTGTCCAGTAGGTGCTGCAGATCCTCATAGAACCGCTCTACTTCAGCTTCTTCAGCATCTGTGGTTGGGGAGTATATTTGGATCACTGTGATGTTAGATGGCTTGCCCTGAATTCGAATTGAGATCATTCTATCATTTTTTGGATTGTATCCAAGCACTGCTTTAGCCATTTTACTATTAATTATGAAGGCTACTCCATTTCTTCTGTGGTCCTCTTGTCCACAGTAGTAGATCTGGTGGTCATTTGATGAGAAGTGGCCCACTCCAGTCCATTTCAGTTCACTGACGTCCAAAATGTCTATCTTTAATCTTGACATCTCACCAATAACCACATCCCATTTGCCCTGGCTCATAGATCTTACATTCCAGGTTCCAATTCCTTAGAACATCGGATTCGCCGTTCACCACCAGCACCGTCGGCCGCTAGCCGTCCTTTTGGCTTTGAGCTAGCTGCGTCATCACGTCTGGGGCTAGTTGAACTCATCCTCTGTTCCTCCCCAGTAGCATTTTGACAATCTTCTGACCTGGGGGTCTCATCTTCCAATGGTATACTGACATATCTCTGGTTGTACTGATCCATTTAGTTTTCACGGCAAGGATACTGAGGTGGGTTGCCATGACCTTCCCCAGGGATCACATTTAGTCTGACCTCTCTGTCATGACCTCCCGTCTTGGGTGGCCCTTCACGGTTTAGCTCCTGGCATCATTGAGGTGCTCAAGCTCCAGCACCACGACAAGGTAACGATCCTTTGCTAAAGTTATTTACTTTAAGTCCAGTTAATGACCCAAATTCCTTTAATTTCTTCATCAAATGTTCAACAACATTCAAAGGGTGTTGTAATATTAAAACTAAATCATCAGCAAAGGCCCTCAGTTTGAAGACCTCCTTCTTTATCTTCAAACCCTTTATCTGATCATCTTGTCTAATGTCTCTATTCAGGACTTCCAAAATTAGGATAAAGGGTAAAGGTGACAAAGGACACCCTTGCCTTGTTCCTTTCTGTATATGACAAGGCTCAGTTAAATTGCCATTTACAATAATATGCGCTTTTTGAGGCACATAAATTGATTTATTTCCTTGAATATCTCCAAAGTCCATATTTTCCAAAACTGTGAACATAAAACTCCAATTCAAATTGTCAAAGGCCTTCTCTGCATCTAAGAAGAGCTGCTTGCTGTTCATTGTGGTGTTGTAGATATTCTATTATGTCCAAAACTATTCTCACATTGTCTCTTAATTGCCTTTTGGGTAGAAACCCACATAGATCTTGGTGAATAAAGTCCTGTAAAAATTTCTTCATTCTTTCAGCCAATGTTGAAGCAAATACTTTATAATCATTGTTCAACAATGACATTGGTCTATAATTCTTAGGTAGAGTAATATCTTGGCCTTCTTTTGGTAAAAGTGCAATGTTGGCTTCTTCTCAAGAGTCAGGCATTGCAGAGCCCTACAGAATAGAATTCATCAATCTTTGAAAGGGCTGAAGAACTTGATCCTCGAAACACCTATAATACAACACTGGCAAACCACCTGGACCTGGTGCTTTCCCCAGTTTGGATCTTTTTATAGCTTCCACTATTTCAAAAGTAGTTATAGGATTGTTCATTAATAATTTCTGTGATTGTGAGAGTTTTGGTAATTTTTGTTTCTCCAAATACTCATCTATATTTTCCAGAGAAACTTCTTGCCTTTTATACAAATTGGAAAAAAGATGATATCTTAATTCCTTCATTATCCATTATCCAATATTTCCTTCTTGAATTTTTAATATCATTTTCTTTTCTCTTTCTCTTACAGGCCAACCATCTTTCAGGTTTATTGGCAAACTCAAAGTGTCTCTGTTTAACATAATTCAGTTTTGTTTCAATTTCCCTCACAGTCAACATAGATAATTGTTGGTATAATAATTTAAGTTGGTGTAAAATACCAGTATCCACTGGGTTTTTCTGTAACTCAATTCCTTTTATTTTAATTTGATCCAAGATAGTTTGCATTTTGTTGACACTTCTTCTTTATATTACAGTTATGGTAGATACAGTGATCTCTCATAACTGCCTTACTGGTGTCCCAAACAGTTTTTAGGTCAGTCCCTTTGTCCAAATTGGTGTAAAAAAAAAAATCTTTTAAACTCCTCTTGCAATCAACCAAAACATTTTCTCTTTGTAAAATAGCTTCATTCAATCTCCATCGAAAAGCCATAGAAGATCTCTTTATTTTCAAACTTACTGGATTGTGATTGGAGAAAGTCTTTGGTAAAATATCAACCTTACAGATTTTATTAGCTAAATTATTTGAAATCCATATCATGTCAATTCTTGAAAAAAAAATTATGTCTTTCTGAGTAAAAAGTATATTCCCTTGCCAGTCCATATTTGTGTCACCAGGAATCTACTAATGCCAAATTGTCTATCACATCAAAAAAGGACTGTGGGAGTCTTCCTTATTTAAACTTAATTTCCTTTTCCAATGTCCTGTCCAATCGTGGGGAGGTTACACCATTCCAATCTCCTAGTAGACACCAGCTTTGATATGAAAAAGACAACAATTCATTCAGAAGATGTCTAAAAAAATTTACCTTTATCCTCATTTGGTACATATATCCCCACAACAATAGATTTAAGTCCATTAAGCTCGACTTCCACTGCGACGTATCTGCCATGTTCGTTGGAAAGCAATAAACGTGGTTTCAGTTGTGATTTAACATATATTACAAGTCCATTTATTGTCTTCAAAACTGCTGAAATAAATTCCTCTCCCAAAATTTTTATTCATCAAATATTTAATATCTTTTTTCCTTATATGAGTCTCCTGTAAGCATATCACATCATTGTTTGATTTCTTCAACTAATGAAAAAAAAATTCTTTTGTGCAGGGCATTTGCCCTGTTCGCATTCCAAGTAAGGTAAGTGCAAGCCATGATTAAGCAGACATCTGAACAAAGTCCTGAGATGCAGCACCCATGTCTACGCCTTGCAGGGCAGATTATTGGGGTCTAGTTCCAGGTGCAGGTTTCGCATCTACACCCCGATCCAGACTAGATCCATATCTAGCAAGGAAGTCCTTGGCCTTCGGGAGGGAGGTCAATCTGAATCTTTGCTGTAGGAACATAGAACTTATACCTTCCAATCTTTCTCATCGAAAAACAATTTTATTCTTTTTCAAAATCTCCGTTAAAAAAGCATAGTCTTTTCTCTTCCTCCAAATCCTTACAGGAATCTCTTTCAAAACAATTATATCCACATTGTCAGTATTTAATCTTGATTCAAAGTAAGTTTGCAAAACCTGGTCTCTTGTTTCCCTTCTAGCAAAATGAACCAAAACATCCCTTGGTTTATTATTTACAGCTGCATATCCTGAGTTGATGCGAAAAACTTTATCTCATTCATCCTCCATTCTATTCTATCTTCCTCCCAATCCAATAATTTTGCCAAAGCCTGTAGGATTTTTTCAACAATATTCTCATCTCAGACGAAAATCCATGTCCCTAAGTTCTGACAGAGCCATTTTATCAAGCTCTTTTTCTCTCTCTTGCTCATCTTAGTTTCTAACAGCTCCACTCAATCTGTTATTTGTTTCACCTCTCCAACATTTTTTTCCATTTGATGTTCAATCTTTTTCCCAAAGTCAGAATATTTACTTTCCATCGTTTTCTCAAAGTCTCCATATTTAATTTCCATCTGTTTCTCAAAGTCAGAAAATCTATTTTCCATTTTCTTCTCAAAGGCATCAAAAGGTTGTTTAAAGGTATTAGAAATTTCGTCAATCATATTTCTCATCATCCCCCCATCATCAGAACCAGGAGGAGGTGGTCTCCTAGAAACCATAATTAGTTCCCTCTGGTGGTTAAAATTAGCCAGTACAACAAATCTTAAAGTCAGTGGGAAAGTATTAGAGACTGAGATCGTTTGAAAGCGAAAGTCTTGCCACTAGAGGTGTTTAGGGAAGTCTCCAATTAACTTGTTAAGAAAAGAGCAACAACGCTCACTTTCTCACAAGAGCCATGAAGGTCCCGATTCCAACAGGATCGATTTGTGAAAACCCAAAAGGAAACAGTAAAAATACTGCCAACTAAATCCAAAAAAATATATAGTCCTTCGCTTCTATAAAATAAATCCACAGTTCAGCTTTCGGTTCTTTGTGCCCAAAATGTAAAATACAAAACCAAGTTTGAATGTTGAACAGTTAAGTTTCAAAAATAATGTAAAAGTTACCAAGAGAAATCTCATCTCTCTGTTGGAAAAAGCCTCTTTTAAACAAAGAAAAGGCAAACAAATTGGTGCATTAAGAAATGGGGTGGTCAGTTTTAGAATCTGTTTAAATAGCTGCAGTGTGGCTTGGGAAAGGTTGACACTCCACCTCCCAGCTGATCACTCACCACTCAATCTATAAACTCCGTTTACAATCTTCTGGCTATGATCGGCCGTCCGGAGGACACGGGGTAATTCCTAGGGTTCTCCTTTATCCAGGGAACACTTTGGGGCTCCAGGGGACCCTGCCCGAGCCCTAAAACACCATGCTGCCAGGTCTACTTGCGAAGCTAATTCGCAAAGAGACACTGTTCAAAATGCCATTCCCACTGGAAGTCCCAGTTCCTTGTTCCCAAATATCTAGTCTGCCTCACTGTGGAATCTATTCAGGTTGATGCCAATGGGAGGAGATTAATCTTCTGGTGTGGATCAGGAGATGATCTGGAGGCCTTTTCAAGAGCCCTTCTGGAACGCCAGGGAATGCTCCTTCACACTCCCCATTTTCTCCCTGCTAATTTCAGAGCTCCATCCTCAGGGAGCTAAGGCTGGTTTTCAAGTTTTCAGCAAGAGCGGGAGAGATGATGATGGCTGGATCTCCCTCTAAAGTTGGACCTTCTCGTCCTCCATTCTTGGAGGGAAAACTCCCCAAAACATCTTGTGATCTTGGGATCCCCCCTCCCCCCAGTTTCAAAACAGGACTGCAGCCTTAGAATTCAGTTCTAAAAGTATTCAGGACTGAGGGATGCAGTAAACAGCTTTTTCTACTTCCAAGGTGAATGTCTTTTTTCTTGTCAAAGCTATTTTGCTTTCTTCCTTCCTATCTCTTATTCTCCTGCTTCATCTGGTTCATTTGATCTGTCTGATTAGATTTATCCCCAGAGTGTGTTGTGCTTCCTCGGCATTCTGTAGCATTATCTTGATAACTTTGAGCTAGGGATGCATTTTAGCATCAGGACTCAGGTGGGGGTTCCTGTTTACAGAAATACTGGAGTGCTAACCAAGCCTTTGCTGAAAAGATATTAAAATTATAACAACAACCTTAACGTGGATGGAAACCATTGATACTTTATTCCTTCAACTTGGAAACGCAGAGTAGGTGATTTATTCCTATTCATTTGAGAACGTTAACACCGTTAATGCACCATAACAGACAATTTCATAGGAGTTACAGGTTAATAACTAACTGCAAAACTTAACTTGCCAACAGTATGAATTTCCTTTGACTTCTAACCTCCACATCAAGACCAGTTACAAAAGGAAGAGAAAATCTGCTAGACTGTTATACTTTTCTGCCAAGGCCTCAGTACTTTCAAAAGCTATGCGGCAAGCAGAAATCCAACGAATGAAGCTTTTTACAGCGGGTGATTAGAAATTCTGGCACCCATGTGCTGGAATCTGGCCAGGAAAAAGGAGGAAGAGCAGGAGGAGGAGGAGGAGGGGTGCTTTACAACAACACACAAATAATAATACATGATTTCTGGCTTCTGTCAAAACAGGCTGTCAGGCAAGGCACGGGACGAAGGCGGCGGAGTCAACCCTTGGCCTCCATGCAGTGGATGACAAGGCAAGCAAAGCTGCTCAACACAGGCTAGAAGGCAGAGAATCTAAGACTAGCCCGCCTGGGCCAGGCCAAATGATTGGCAACCAGAATTCGTGTTCAGATTAAATTTCCTTTGAAATTGAAATGGAGTTCGACACTATTTAAATATTTAGAGAGTCATGTTTCTGTAAATGGATGGGGGCTACCTTTTAAATTCTCTCGTATAAAAAAGAATCTTGTGCATGGTAACAAAGCAGGAGTATCTTGGGCAGGGGTCAAAAGGGTCAAGATGGTGGTATTTTCTCACAGGCAACTGTAGTTTTGGATTGCACCCTCACAAGGAGAAATATCTTAAATTTTTCAAAGCAACTAAGGCTACGGAGAGAGAGAGAGAGAGTCAGTCAGTCAGTCCCTGGACAAGCCCTGCAGTTTTCTTGGCCAGGCTTTTCAGAAGTGGTTTGCCATTGCCTCTCTCAGGCTCTGCCTGCTACCCAGTAAAACACAGACGCTAGTGTAGGCTTAGGTTCTGGTTTTATTTGAGTATAGGATGCATGCCCTTAGAAAAGCTGAGAGTGAGTGGAGCGCGCCGGAACGGGATTTAAATAGCCTGCGCCAGTCAGCGCTCCCCCCCCTTCTTACTTCGGGTGCGCCCCGAGCCCCGTTGGTTCCGTTGCCGGTAGGTGAGGGGTCGTGGAGCCCCTCCTGTGCCTCGGGCATTTCCTTGACTGTTTTCCTGGCCGGTGATGGTTCATTGCCGGGCGATCAGGTTCGTAATCTTTTGACAGCTCAGGCGCGCCTTGTGGTCTGGTCTTGTCAATCACCTTCTTTGCAACATTGTATCTCTCTCTTCCGCGCCTCGGCTAGAGTCGATACTTTGTTGCCAGCACCTGTTGCTCTCTTTTGTTAGCTAGTTGCCTTTTCCCTTAATCCGCCCGGTACCCATTTCCCTGTATTGTTATGTGAGCCATTGCGATGTCACAAGCATCGCAACGGTGATCATGACATACTGCCCCCCTTCGGGAAGGTTAAGCCGCGGGTTTGGAGGGGTAGGCAGTGTGGAAGGTGTGGATCAGGTCGGGAGCCTGGACATCACAGGCAGCGACCCACTCAGGGTGTGGAAAGTGTTTCCACTTTACGGGGTATTGGAGGGAGCCCTGCCACTTGTGGGAGTCAAGTACCTCCTTCACTTCGAAGTGTTGCTGCCTGTCTATCATCACTGGGGGTGGGGCGTGCGTGGGTGCCACTGGGAGGGATCACTTGCCGGCTTGAGTAAGCTGCAGTGAAATACCGGGTGCAGTCTCTTTAGATTATGGGGCAGGTCCAAGTGCACCGTGACTGGGTTCACTATTTGTGTCACCTGGAATGGTCCAATAAACTTGGGGGCCAGCTTCTTCGATGGTTGCGGCGATTTTATGAATCTGGTGGATAGATAGACCATGTCCCCCACCTGAAATGTTGGTTGCTGGCACCGGTGTTTGTCCGCTTGTGATTTGTACGCTGTTTGTGCCTCTTTAAGCACGTCCTTGATGACCGGCCAGGAATCTGCGATTTTCTCACCCCAATCACAGGGGGCCACTGTTGGGGATGGAGGCTGAGGTAGTTCGGGGATGGGGACAAACTCTTGACCCGACACCACCCCAAAGGGGGGTTTTCCGGTGCTTTGGTGTATCGCGTTGTTGTATGCAACCTCTGCAAACGGGAGGAGGTCTACCCAGTCGTCTTGGTGATAGTTTATGTAGGAGCGGAGGAATTGCTCCAGAGTGGCATTAAGGATCTCTGTGGATCCGTCCATCTGGGGATGCCAGGAGGTTGACAGGGCTTGCTGGGTACCTATCAGTTTCAAAAAAGCCCGCCAAAACCTCGAGGTAAATTGTGTGCCCCTATCGGTCACCAAGCAGGAGGGGCATCCATGTAGGTGGTACATGTGGACTAGGAACAGTTTTGCCAGCTGTTGGGCTGACGGGATCGAGGCGCAGGGGATGAAATGCGCTTGTTTTGAAAAGTAGTCTTTTACCACCCAAATGACCGTTTTCTTTTGGCTGGGCGGTAAGTCGACTATGAAGTCCATTGAGATTTCATCCCAAGGGCGGGAGGGTTCAGCTACGGGTTGCAGTAGCCCCTGGGGTTTGCCAGCCGGTCGCTTGGTCATAGCGCACACTGGGCAGGACGCCACATACGTCTTGACGTCCTTCCTCAGCGAGGGCCACCAAAACTGTCTCCGAGTCAGGTGTAGGGTTTTCAGGAACCCGAAGTGACCAGCCTGTTTGCTGTCATGCGATCTGTTGAAGATCACCTGCCGTTGTGAGTTGGGTACATATAGCCTTCCCTCCGCCCATGCGAGGTCCTGGTCCATGGTGACCTTGTTGGGGTTGGCGAGGAGCCAGGGGTCAGATTTCAATGCCGTTATGAAATCTGCCCGTAGCCCCCCTGGTATTAGAGGTTGCCTGCATCTAGGGGCAGGTTGCGTCGTAGTTGTTTGTGAGGGGGGGGCAGGCTGTCCCCGAGCGCGACCCCGGGTGACCGCTGCCATACCCAGCTGGGAATCGGAAAGCACCATCCCTACAATGTCGGAGATAGGCTCCACATCCTGGGGTAGTCGGGAGAGTGCGTCTGCCAGGAAGTTCTTTTTGCCTGGTATGAACTTCAGCTGGAAGTTGAACCGGCTGAAGAACTGAGCCCATCGTATTTGCTTGGGACTGAGGCGCCAGGGCGTACGGAGCGCCTCGAGGTTGCGGTGGTCTGTCCAGACCTCAAACGGGCAAATCGTCCCTTCCAAAAGGTGACGCCAGGCCTCCAGCGCTGCTTTAACTGCAAACGCTTCCTTTTCCCATATGTGCCAGCGCCTCTCTGTCTCCGAGAATTTCCTCGAGAGGTAGGCACATGGCTTCAGGATTCCTGCGGAATCCTTTTGCAGCAGGATGGTGCCTATTGAGAAGTCAGAGGCATCCACCTGCACCACAAAAGGTCGCTCGGGGTCCGGGTGAGCTAGGATTGGCTCCGCTGTGAACAGCGCTTTTAGCCTGTCAAATGCGGTTTGACAGGCAGGAGTCCAATTAAGTACGGCCCCTGGGTTTTTTACCTTGCTCATCTCCCTGACGCCCTTGGTCTTGAGCAAATCGGTTAAGGGTAGGGCAATTTCCGCGAACCCCCTCGCGAAGGACCTATAGAAATTTGCGAACCCAAGGAAGCTTTGAAGCTGGCGCCTGGTGCGTGGGCATTCCCAGCTCAAAACCGCTTGGACCTTCGCGGGGTCCATCTCTACGCCTTTGTCAGAGATTCTGTACCCTACGTAGTCCAAGCGCAATTTGTGGAATTCGCACTTGGACAGCTTAGCGTAGAGTTTGGCTTTCCGTAGCTTAGTGAGGACTTGCCTCACCAACCTCTCGTGTTCCCTCTGCGTCCTCGTGTAGATGAGGACATCATCCAGGTAAACCAGTACGCCCTTGAATAGGAGTTCATGCAGTACCTCGTTGATGAGTTGCATGAAAACCCCCGGGGCCCCCGCAAGACCGAATGGCAGTACCTTGTATTGGAAGGAGCCCAAGGGGCAGTTGAATGCCATTTTCCACTCGTCTCCCTCCCTGATGCGGATTCTGTAATACGCCTCGCAGAGGTCGAGTTTGGAAAACACCCTTCCCTTTGACAGGTGTGCTAGCATGTCCTTTACGAGGGGTAGGGGGTATTTGTTGGATAGGGAAGCGGAATTTAATCCGCGGTAATCGGCATAGTCTCAGGGTGCCGTCCTTCTTTTCCCGAAATAGTATGGGTGCTCCAACCAGCGAGTTTGCTGGTTCTATGAAGCCCCTGGAGAGGTTTTTATCCAAGAATTCCCACAGTGCCGCTAATTCTCTCTGGGTCATGGGGTAGATCTTGGGCTTGGGTAATGGGATGTCTGGGAGCAGTTCAATTGTGCAGTCCGTCTTGCGGTGGGGGGGGTAATTGGTCCGCCTCCTCTTCTTCGAAGACATCTGCAAAGTCTGCATATTGCTCTGGCAGTCCTTCTGGGGGGGGGGGGTCATGGGTGTGGTCGACGACTTCTGCCCTCCCCACCATCAGAGAAGATGGTTTGTCCGGTGTCGGTGCCTGGTAGTCCCCGTCTTTGAACTTGATGGAGCATGTCCTCCAGTCTATGTGTGGGTTGTTGCATGCTAGCCAGGGGATCCCCAGCACTATTATGGGTTTCCCTATCTGGGTTGATTGATTCCTTGTGGGTGCCCATTGTCAGGGTGACTATTCTGGTCCTCTGGGTGGCTGGTCTCCCCCCCGCTGTAGAACCGTCTAGTTGATGGAATGCCAGTGGTTTAGGGAGGGGGAAACAAGGCAGTTTTAGTGCAGTGACAATGTCCGGGTGGATCAGATTTCTGGAGCACCCAGAATCCACCATAGCTTTGACCGCAATGGCTCTAGGGCCGTAAGAGAGTTCAATTGTCCCTGCCAGGATGGAGCAATCATCACTCACCCTGGGGTTGTTGCACCCCTTCTTCACCACCTGCCCAGCAGCACTGCTTAGAGCAGGTGGGGAGCGTTTTCTGCCGGCTGTTCTTGGGCGTCGATCACGTCCCCTGCGAGGTAGGCGTCCGCGTCCTCATCCGGGGTTGCTAACGCTCCTGTCAGCCATCTGGGGGGGTTGGATGGCTTGTGCAGCATCTTCGGTGTGGGTCTGGGCGGGCGATCCATTGTTCTGTTTGTGAAACAGTCCGCCACCCGGTGGCCCGTTTTCCTGCACCTGGTACACTGCCCGCGGGCAAGCCTCCATTGTTGGTCTGCGTGCCAGATTGGGCCCGACTGTGGGACTGGTCCTCTTGTGCTGGGCGGGATTTTGTCATCTGCGGTTGCGAGCAGGAACGTGCACTGAGCGTGCTCCGCTTTTCCGGCTAGGCAAATCCACCCGTGAAGGGAGGCTGGGTCATCCCTGTAGAGTGCCCATTGAAGCACCTCCCAGTTGAGGCCATGCTTGAACATGTCGATCAGGGTGGCCTCAGACCATTCCGTGATTTTGCCTGCAAGGACCTTGAACTCGAGGGCGTAGTCGGCCACCAGTTTTCTTCCCTGGCGTAGCGCTTGAAGTGTGCACTTGGCCCTTTCTTTCACCAGGGGGTCCTCAAAGTAATGCTTCAACTCGGCGAGGAAGTCATGGAAATCGGCCAAGGCTGGGGCTCCAGACTCGGACATCTGTACGTACCAGTCCGCAGCCCTGTCTTGGAGCTTGGTGGCCACTGCCGAGATTTTAGCGGCTTCTGTGTTGAAGCAATGGCCATACTGGGCCATGTAGTCCCTCACATTTGTTAGAAAGAAGGACAGTTTCATAGGGTTTCCGTCAAATTGTACGGGGAAGTCTTTGGCGAACCTCCCAGTTTGAGGGTCCCCTACCTGTGGGTGGTGAGGGATGGCTCCCACTGGCCTGGGGCCGTGAATCCCTGCGACAGAGTCTCGTGCTTGGCCCCTTCCGCTCAGGTTTGTTGGCGGGGTGGGTATGTTGCCCCAATCCCCTCTTACCCCCTGTGCCGCCTCAGTCTTGGAGCGCTCGCTGACGATTGTTGCTAGGGACTGGAGCATGTGTTCCAGGTCTCGTACCTTGGCTTTCAGGGTCGTGTCCTCGTCTGCTGATGTCGGGGACAGGAGCAGGTGCTCAAGGTATCGTACCCTGGCTTCCAGGGCCGTGACCCTGTCTGGCGTGCCCTGGTCTTCCGACGTCGGTGCTGCCAGATGCTGTCCGGTACGTAGTCTTGCGCCTTCCTGCTCGGGCGTTTGGGGGCAGTGGAGCCTCCAGGTGGAGTAGGGTGTTCCCGTCCAGGGTCCTGCTCCGCCGGCCCAAGCGAGGAGTTGCTGGTCTTCAGCTTCGTCTTCCGTCGGGGCTCTCCCGTCTGGGTTGGAGCTCCAGGTCTGGAACTGGGGTGCGGTGTGGGCAGGGAGGGTGTCCGTGTCTGGTCTTGTCAATTACCTTCTTTGCAACATTGTATCTCTCTCTTCCACGCCTCTGGCTAGAGTCAATACTTTGTTGCCAGCACCTGTTGCTCTCTTTTGTTAGCTAGTTGCCTTTTCCTTTAATCCGCCCGGTACCCATTTCCCTGTATTGTTATGTGAGCCATTGCGATGTCACAAGCATCGCAACGGTGATCATGACAGCCTCCTTCCGAGGGCTGAGAGAGAGTGACTGGCCCAGGGTCACACAGCTGGCTTTGTGACTAAGGCAGTACCAGAATTCACAGTCTTCCAGTTTCTGGTCTGGTGACTTAACCACTACACCAAACTGGTATGTGTGCGTGGATGGAAGGATGGATGGAAGGATGGATGGAAGGAAGGATGGATGGATGGATGGATGGAGATAGTAACAGGAAAATACAGGTGACAAGGTTAATAGAAACAATATCATCCAAACATAACATTAAGGTGCAGCAGCATGTTTGTATACCAGAAGAAAGTTTTTTTTACCAGGTTTTGATCTAAAAAAAGTTAACATTTAATTTACATGTTGACATTTGAGACCAAAGCCTTTATCCAAAATATGTTCATCCAATGTAGAACTTCTGATATTTTGTTGTTGTCCTATTTCGCAGGGTGGCTATTCTGCACCTCCCTTCCAAATCTCATGTGATCTAACCAGATGCCTCTTCTAGATAGCACATGCTGTACATGACCACAGAGACACATTATCAGTTGCAAAGTTTTAGTTGCTCCACATTCTCAGTTGTCCATAGAGATCAGTGCTTTTCAAACTTGGCCACTTTAAGATGTATGGACTTCAACTCCCAGAATTCCCCAGCCAGCATTCTGGGAATTGAGGTCCACACATCTTAAAGTGGCCAAGATTGAAAAGCACTGTTATAGATCATCTGAAAATATATCTAAATATAAAGTTAAAGACACCTTCAAGTTGAACTTGACAGCTGGTACCCTCAAGGACACCTCCATTCAGACTTTCAAGCCTAGCTTACAGCTCTGGAATTTCCTTGTGGTCACCAGTCCCAATACACACCATGTCCAACCCTGCTTAGCTCCGTGAGATCAGCCAAGATTCACTAGGTGCTACAACCAACTATAACATAAGCAAAAGTGAAGTTTTTCTTGGCAGCAGTTAAGGAGGGGACTTGCCGATTCCTTCTTCCTACTGTAGTGTATATCAGTGGAATTTTCTAATGGTCTCCCATCCAATCAGCCAGATCAACTAGTTTCTGCCACTTGTTTTAGCATCTCTCCTAAGTAAGATGTTTAAAAATAATATTACTGGAAGAACAGCTTTTTCGTGTCCTGGAGAATCCTCCGACTTTTCAACATCATTGGCCCTTCGTGATTTTGGTCATCAGCTTAATTCATTGGACTTCTTGTACAGTTTGAGGAAGTCTTCCCGGTCACTGGCTGAAATAATATTTGATTCTAGAAATGTCACAACCTATAACAGCATTTGATGGAGGAGCCAGGATACGCTAACATCAAAAGACCACAAAGCAATATAGAATTTGCACAACAAGAACTAACTAAATCACAGAGGTTATAATGTGCTAAGAGTAATTGATGCTTATTATTTATTTCAGGGGAATTAAAAGAAGTGGGAGAAAGTTTAAAAGCCAGTGAAGGACTGCAAGGCCTATGAATCTTTAGCAGAGAAACACTCATGAGATATCCCTAAAGTGTTTACCATAAGAAATACTTCTAACACAAGAAATGCATGTTTCACACTAAAATGTACTTTATTTTTGCTACACTTGTGAGATTAAAAGGCAGCCTGCAGCATTTTGTATTATTCAGTTATTTTCTTTATTGACCTTTGAATTTTTTATCAGTGCCATGAAGCTGCGTAGGCACCTTAAACAGGGGGCAAAAACCTTTAATGCAAGCATAATTTTCTCCCAAAATCTTATCACTCAGAACTATATGACAAATGACAGTTCATGTGAGATAATTCAATAGATACAGCAAACAGAAGGATATACATCAAACTAAGCAGATGGAAAAGAAAGAAATACGATGTGTTTTTACTTTGAGCCAAAACAGGTCCCAACACAATATAATTGGGAATAAAGAATATATACACCATATTTCTTCCCTTTCCACTAGATACCACAACAACATTAGCATTAAAATGCCTTTGGCTAGCAGAAAACCATCTGGTGCTATAGCAAAAGTGGAGGACTTAGAGGGAACAGTGCACCAGTGTTAGAAAGGTGCACACAAGCTCCTGTTTCATGCTGCTTGAATCTCAACAGGCCTGAATGGAGGTGGGAGAGAAAGTGCTTGACATAGCGGGACAAATGTATTTTAAGAGACTTAAGGTGGAACCCAGGTCTTCTGCAGAGTTCACTTCGGCCTTAACTTACCTTTCCATCCTGGCATGAGCATGACTCACTAATAGTTCTTAAGAGATGTATCCTTGAATCCCCATTATTTGGTCATCCATAGCTGTGTGTGTCAAAAATGTGGAGATGGCAGCTAAACCCATGTGACTGAGGTCCCATCCCGTTTTTACTTGCATCTCATAATCACAGTTGCTGAGTTATGATGCCCCCCACCCCCATGGATGCCCCTGGTCATGATGTGAACTTTGTCTCATGCCCAGGCCACCTTGGAGACAACATGCATTCGAATGTAACTATTCTGGATTAGAAGTAGTGTTTCCCTCTTGTCCCATCACAGGCCTTGCCATGTGAAAAAACACAAGATGATGGTAATGATGATGGTAATGATGATGGTGATGATGATGATGATGATGATGGGCCAAGTGAGGGCTGTTGCTTTTCCCCCAGCTGGGGGCATTTGGTTGGAGGGTGAGAAAGCCAATGGGATCCACCAATTGCTCCTCTTAACTTGTCCTACATTAAAACTATAAGGCAGCACCACGCCTGGACTGAAAATTGTGCCAGACCCTTTTCTACCCACTCAGGGACTGAAGGAAAGCACTTCCAGATGACCTAGAGAATCCCAGTAGGTGACTTCTCACTGCCCACCATGGATATTTCAGATTGTATTTAGTTTTAAGCAAAAATCAGCTACTCCCTGTTTTGTAATGTCTTGGGGATCGTCAGATGTGTTGGATAACAATTCCCTCAGTTGGTAGCTATGCTGCCTGGGAACTATGAGTCCCACATTCCTTTTTTTAAGAAGGTGACCAAGACTATGAGCAAGCATTTAAGTTACGCAGAACAATTCTTCATGCTGAAGCTGAAGCAGCAGAAGCAGCAAGAAAACATGGTGGCATTGGTGTGAGGCAATGGAGCACAGCACAAAAAATCCCAACAACTGCAGGTACCACCTTCAGGTGGGGTGCTGATGATGCTATAATACGATTGTGCTTGTGTCTGAGGGGATGCTTTTGAGTTTCCCCGTCTAGCCTGTAGCCCTGGGTTTTCCTGATGTCAGTGAGACCTCACCCAGAGCCCTGATTTTGACCAGGGTGTCTGCAGGGTGTGGCCAAAAAAGTCAGTTGAAGTTCCACCTGTTTTTTAAACATCTGACATGTTGGCCTTTTTGACAACACGCTGCAAACACTCTGGAGGTGAGGGAATATGTTTCAGATAATGTTTCCATGGAAGTTTCTTTCTATTATAATGCATCCTAGAGCAGAGGCATCTGTGGAGGGGTTCAAAAAAAAGTCCAGAGGGTCAACATAACAGTGCAATCAAAGCCCCGCTGCTTTTGAATGGACATCACATGTGCAACGGCATTAGAGAAGGGGCGGGGTTTTGACTGCACTGCCGTAGCCACCATTTTCACTTTTTTGATTCTGTCTGGAAAAAGCAATTGCTATACAGCTAATGTATTGGATTCAAGTTGGATTGGCAAACATGATGTCTTTGCTTTGCAATCAAATGCTTAAAAGAAGGGGGAAAGGTAGATCTGTTAATTCCTTGTAGCAAAATCTGTTGAATTGGAGAGTTAGCCCCCACATTTTTTGTGACCTTTAAGGTGTCACAAAATGGTTGGTTTCTTACAAAAGGAAAATCCAGCTGGTCTGTACACAGAAACACACACGAAGGCACAACATTTACAGAATCTATTGTCTTAAATCCTCCTCCTCTTTCCATTTGAAATGAAATAGCACTGGGCGTTTATACTGTCTTCTTACTGCAGTTAAGTATTTCAGCATTGCGTACATTTGTTAACACACAGGAATGAGGTCAAAGATCATGTACAGGTTTTTTTTCCCAAGTGGGCAATCTCTTAGGGTCTCAAAACAACCAGATTTTACTCTCTAAACCAGTGTTTCTCAACCTTGGCAACTTTAAGCTGTGTGGACTTCAACTCCCAGAATTCCCCAGCAAGCTCAACTCTTCCAAGGATTCAGAAACATCTTCTTGTACCAAGAATTTTCAGTTGACTTCTTTATTGTTAAGTCTTCTGCTGCCATCTTGTGGTAATGCAAGCATAATCCCCCCCATCCCCCAAATAGCTTACTCCTTTTCTTGGCCCAGGTTGATAGGGATTTCCTTTCTGCTGGTCATCTCAAAAGTTCAAGCCCACCTAAGCTCAAGTCCAAGTTGGCAAATGAACAGTAGAAAATGGAAGTGAAAACAATGAAAGAGAGGGGATGATGAAAGAAATGTTATCACAGGGAAACATTTTGATGCTTAGGAAATATTGCCCAATCAGCTTCTGTCAGTTTTGCAGACATTTGCAAGTCATCCCAAGAATAAAATACATGCTTTTCCTAACTCTCTTCTGCAGAACTCAGGATAACTATTAATCCCCACTCAGTTTCCTATCCAGGCACAGAATAATTCCCCTTCTATAATCAAATCAAATAATTGTATTACAGCTGTAAGGCCAGAAAATGATGATACAAAACCTAAAAAGTAAATGAATATAAATATGCATACAACTATCAATTGGCAAGAATGCATAGATATAAGATACATAACAAGAAAGAAGAATGGAATATAGAATATAAAAGCACAGGGATAAAAGATAGAAATAACAGTAGAATAACATAACATAAAATACCAACGAGTAAGTCAGGACCTTCAGCTACGAGTAAAACAGGACACAGAGAGGCACAGAGCTGGCCAGCCTGGGAGGATCTTCCAGGGTTCTTACCAGACTAGAGGAGCAACAAATAGAAGTTGTGCTGTCTGCCCAGAAATGTCTTCCGGATAGGGTGGATGAGAGTCCTCCTGGAGAAGTCATCCAACAGAGGAGCCTATGGCTCAGAGGCTCTATTGAGCCACCCCTGCATGGGCAGAGGCACTGATGCACCGGAGTATTTTGATGGCGTAAAAGCCCTACAGAATTTTGATATTGTAATAGATGATTAATAGGCACTGACACAAACCCTTTTGGAAGACTCTCCAAATGATAGGACTAGACACTAGGCTTAGATTAGATTGAAGATCCATGTCCCAGGTCCGTCACCTGAGAACGCATCTGACATTTTCAAAGCCTAAAGGAGCAGAGGCTTTCCACTGAAAAGCCCAGTAAATGGATTTTTTCAGTAGCTTTCCTAAGCCATGTTGATTTAAAGCAGTCCCTAAGGACCAAAGACACCAGACCTATAGGGAAGAAAATTAATTTTAACTCAAAGGTGATGAGTTAAAACTATAGAACCTTTTCTGTAGTCAGAACTAGATTGTCATTCCACTTCCTCTTAGGACAGGATACCAGATCCAGGCTGTTAAAATCCACTGGCCAGTAGATGTGTTGAACTAGCTCTGCGAAGACCCAGGTTCCTCTTTTCATACAAACCTGATGACCTGTGATAAGTGAAGAAACTCAATGACAACGCTATCTTGGCCCAGGTAGCCTACAATTTGTTGTGAGGATAAAAAATAAAGCACAGCAACACACATTGCAGTGTTTAACTCTTTGGGGGAAAGGGGCTGCATAAACGGCATATAAAAAGTCAAGATGGCCATGAGGGGTGGGGGCTTCAATCACATGGTCATGGCCATCTTGGCTTTATGAGCCTTCTGTGGATGCCCCAGATGGCTGGTCTTCAACAACCAGCTGCATTTGCTGTTTCAAACCAGTAGGAAAAACAGAAACATGGTACTTACTTTTTTGGGGTTCTTCTTCAGTGCAGATCTTCCTGAGCCTGGATAACCCCAAAGAAAATACTGTAGGTACAGGGAGCCTGGCTCTTCAGAGAGATCAGAAACATTGGTGGGCTTCAAGTTGTGCAGGATGGGCCTTTTTTGCTTCGTCTTGCAAATGGTTGCAGAAATATGCACTTGACCTTCTGAGTACAGCAGATGTTTAAATAGTTCATGGACTTCTTTGGGTCAGCTTTCCCTGGAGTCCAAGCTCATGAAATATGAAATAGAGCAGTGCAACATGCTGTAGGTTAGAGCTATTGACAGCTGTCAAGGAAAAGAGACTGATAAATAAACTACCTTTCCACTGACAGGCCGGGAATAGGGAAAGAAAAGGGGAAGGGGGAAATAGAAGGGTAGTGTCCTAACTTAGAGTGAAGAACCGGTATGAAGAACCTAACTTAGAGTGAGACGGTATCTTGGTCTCTAGTGCTTACTGAACTACTCTAGCGGACAGAAAATCCTGCCAAACTGAAGAAGCGTGGGAAAAACCCAGACAGATAAACCCCAAAGTCAAGGCGGGTCTGATCTGTGTCTCTTTGAATGGCTACTTAACTCCTCAGTACTACGCATGTGTTTCCCCGCCTGGATAGGGGCCCCCTCCTGCTCACCATCAGTACTCATGACATCGGGTCTGCTCTGAGTTTCTTCGAAGGACAGTTCAAAGCCTCTAAACTACGCATGCGTTTTTCCCCCTTGGATAGGGGCCCCCTCCTGCTCACCATCAGTACTCATGACATCGGGTCTGCTCTGAGTTTCTTCGAAGGACAGTTCAAAGCCTCTAAACTACGCATGCGTTTTTCCCCCTTGGATAGGGGCCCCCTCCTGCTCACCGTCCGTACTCATGACAGGTAGCACCCATTAGTGGACCAGTGGCTGGTTGTGATATCAACATCCTTGCACTGGTGAGCTGGCTAATCTTCATAGTGCACCATCGTCGTCGTCGTCGTCATTGTCCCTTGGTCCCTATGTAATTGGTTCAATCTTCCAGTGAAGATTTGTTTTGCTAGGCCCATCTTACACTGAGGAACGTCACAGTCCTTCATGTCCCCTGGCACCAGAATGAATTATACCAAATCATCACAGATGCAGGTTGTTATGCAAAGCAAAGGGAAATATGCTAATTTCCTTAATCAGCCTAAAAGGCAGCCTTTGTCCAGCAAAGCAACAGCAGCAGCAGGGCAGAAAAGGGATTTCCTTCTTCGCTCCTAAGGAAGTGAGGTTAGAATCCTCAGATTTCTCACCCAGAAATGTCCTATTATTTCTTTTTGCGGGCTAGAAGTTGTTCCTTAATGATAATACTCCGGGAAATAATACCAATTATCTGTATGGAACTGGAAGTATAATTTTAGCCTTACAATTTAGAAATTATAAGGGTACCCATAAGGGGGCATACAGTATTTTAAGCTACACATGCGATTAGTCTACAAAAACATGTTCCTGTTGTAATTCTGAATCTTGATGAGGGAATTTTGCTTAGAATCTACCATGTATACTGGGAAGTTTATGTATTCATTAGATCAGTCTTTCTCAACCTTGGCAGCTTGAACATGTGTGGACTTCAACTCCCAGAATTCCCCAGCCAGCATGGCTGGCTGGGGAATTCTGGGAGTTGAAGTCCACACATGTTCAAGCTGCCAAGGTTGAGAAACCCTGTGTTAGATTTATATCCAGCCTTTATTTTACACAACCCAAGGCAGCATACAACATGCTCCATCCTCTATTTCTATTACAACACCACCACCACAATAGCAACCCATGGCCACCATCTTGACCTTTTTTTACCATATCCTGCAGACACCCAGTCCTTGCACTCCATATATTTTGGGCTAACCAGGGATGTCTTTGGACATAATAGTTAGGAATTCTGGGAACTAAGGTCCCAACAAATCTGGGCAGCACCAAGAGGAAGTGACCAGAAGCAAGACTGATTTGAAGGAGACTTTATTTTTTACATGAGGAAAAGAAAAGTGTGGGATGGTGTCCTCAAGTATCTGATGGAAGCAAAAAACATTTTAAATCTCACATCACAGGCAATCTGTGTTAGCTTTCAATCATGCAGGCACTTGTACCACTGATCCTAAAGGCATTCAAAAGGGTGGATCAAATGCTACTTACAAAATGAGAAGAAACTCACAGAGAGGCCTCAAATTCTCTTGTCCCTGATATTGTTTGGCTGTTTTGTTTTACTCTCTATTAAGTTCGGTCTTTGGTTGAATGTCTAAACAGGCCCTTGCACAAACCTGCAGATTTTAGATCACGATGACTCCTAATTATCAATGTGCACCAGCATTTAGGAAAAGAGGGTAAAGTGGTCTTGATGCAATCACAAAATCCTATGAAGACCTTTTTTTTACCCTCATATGCTGGGGACATCAGTACCTTATAAGGAAAAAATCTGCATGGGAAATGTAGGCAAATTGGAGATTAACAGGATCTTTACAGCATCCAGATGTTCAAAGTAAAAGAATGACTGATTGTTCAATCTCTTATGTGTTTTAGGAAACAAGGTCAAATAGCTGGAATACCAAAATAAAGAAACTAAGTAATCCCGATTGAAATAATTGCATCCATACCAACAAACAGAGCAGACTGGGCACTGTGTGCAGCCAGAGGACAATTCTTTATGTCCTAGTAGGAAAAATTGCATTTCCTCCATATACCCTCATTTACACTGAAGTGTGAAATTACAGGATTTGTTTTGCATCTCATGTCAAAGGCCAAGTGTTTGTGATAATACCTGGCCTTGGGAATGGGGAAGGAACGAGCAAACCATTAAGGAGAAACTTTTCAGAAAAGATTCTGCACTGAATTCATTTTTACTGGGTCTAAGACCAAGCTCTAAATGGATTTTCACATCGTTTTGGCTTGTTTTGAGGCATAACTTGGTTTTGCCTTCAATCTGCCGTGAATGTATGGCTTTTCCTCTTTGTTTAAATTGTGCATTGCTTTGAAAGACACCTTCTACTTGTGGCACACAGTGCTGCTTTTAAAATCACAAGCAATGTCCTAGCTATTTTGTTCCTTTTTCTGATCAGACTGGTTCCATAGCGTTAAAGTCACCAAGGACCTGTAAAATTGAAATGTACAATTGTCCACTTCTCTGCAAATGGTGTAAACTGACCTATACCTCTGGTATGGAGAAATAAAAACCAAACGTTAAACATGAACAGCTGCTCTATTGTTCTCAAGTTTGAGGAAACCCTATTAACCTGTCGAACTGCAAGACATTAGCAGGCACCTGTAATAAATCTTTTGTTAAAACAGATGGTGGAAACTGAGTCAATTCTGCTTAGTATTCTGGTGTCCAGTGACTAATGCTTTTGTGTCTCAGGCTGGCAGACACAGGAAAGGAAATGGGTAGTGGAGAGGAAAATGGGATCTTAAATACACATTTATAAGCCCAATCAATCTGCATTATGCCTGTATGAGGCAGCTGCAATTTTTCTGGCAAGGCCTTCATGATGTTCCCTTCTAAAAGCAGAGAGGAGATTTGGGGAGGGGGGCACCTTGCATCCTTCCAACCACCTTCTCCAACCCTGTAAATTATCTGAGATGCTTTTGCACTTCGAGTGAGATGGCAGAGAAGGCTGTCAGAATGAAACACACCCTCAGGGGCATCTGTAGGGGGGTCAAGAAAGTCAAGATGGCAGCCATGATGGTATAGCAGTAATCCAGGCCTCGCCCTTTTTTACGACACATGTAAAAAAGAAGTGTGGCTTTGATCATACAGTCATGGCCACCATCTTGACTTGTTTTGACACCCCCCCCCCCGCAGTTCCCCTTCAATGGAGTGCTTTTCTCAAAGCATGACTAAAGCAAAATGCCCCCAAACCTTTATAAACCCTGATTTCTACCAGTCATGATGATAAGTCATCCAGTCTTCTTTGTAACATCAAATCAGAATTCAAAAGACTCCCCCCACAATGTTATTTAAAGAAAATCTTCAGTTGTATACCATAGCCCCACCTCAACTCAGATCTACCTCAATTAAGCTGATTTTTTAGAAGGTAAATATTTGGCCAGAATTTATAGGTTAAATTGATTCTAATCTCACATCATCAAGTCCTGTTGGCTGGGGAATTCTGGGAGTTGAAGTCCACATATCTTAAAGATGCCAAGGTTGAGAAACACTGAATTAGATGACCACAGGTTGTTCGGTTCACTGCTGTAAAGTTGAAGGCTAACTTGAGGGAACTGTCTAGCTGGGAAGCAAGAATGCAGAGAATGCAGAGAATGCAAACATGCAACCACCTGCAGTGGATGCTGTGGGGAGGAAAAAGCCAGTCCGGGACTTCTTTTCACACGGTGCGATGGATTTGAAGGAAGATGGGGTATCCATTTTGTACCATCTCTCTTGCTCAACTCTCAGTTGTCTGATACGGCTGCGCTTTCAAGTGTGTGATAAAGAAATACTTCCTTTCTGTGTAGTCCGTGTCTCCTGGGGAAGGCTCGGGCCCGTAACCAGGGTCTGTGTCACCCAGGGCAAACATGGATTTCGCGCCCATTTTGGCGCCCCCCCCCCCCCAGCGCGGCGCCTGGTGCACATGCCCCACTTGGCCCCCCTAGTTGCGGCCCTGGGAAGGCTAGCAAACAGGGCTTTGCTTAGAAAATAAGATGTTAGGGAGGAAACTAGATTTAGAATTCTCTTCCTGCCATAGCAGTGTTTAGGACTGCCAGATGCAACAGAACCTCTGCAGCTTGAACAGTTGCACTGGTAGGCAAGCTCAGCTAAACTTTTCTCCGCTATACAACAGGAACTTCAAAAAGGGTCATGGCTCTCGTTACGCAGTCTCAGCTGCCGTCGTTTCACCTCCCCTGCAAATGCCTGGGTGCAAAGAAATGTGAGGAAATGGGTGCACCGTTCAGTTGATTGATCAGCATGCACACACACCCCTCCAAATTGATCAGTTCCTATCATGTTCCTAATCCATCCTGTATTTGGTGCTTTAAAAAAGGGGGGGGGGCTTAGCAATATAGGGAATCACAAAGACACCAAAGCACCATCCTTGTGTTCAATGTAAAACAACTGAGATGTTATTTTGGGTAGCTTCCCTCGCAGGAAGAGGGGAAGTTGTTCATCAGATGGGGTGAAGCCGCATTTCCAACAGCGAGAGAACGGTCTACCTCCAAATTCCCCAGAACTCAAGGGTTTCCTTGGGAACCGGCTACAAGACAATTCCCGAGTGTATCAGCTCAAATATACATCTATGGGGTCACAAGGGGCAGAGCTGATCACTGAGTAGTGCAAAGGCAGAATCTTTCTTACACAGATATTTGGTTTGCACAGACACTGGGTGAAACCACCCTTATCGGATGTTGTAATGATGAGGATGTTGTTTCCGTGAAGCCCGTTCTTTTTGTTCACTTACGGTGGTGCAGGAGCCAGAATGGCCTCCTTTAGCTTCCACCGAAGTTCATCTGCCTGCCCAAAGCCCTCCATCTCCCACGGTTGAAAATAGTGTGAATTGTTTCATCCCACACCCATCTAACTTCTGTATAACCTCCCATGACGACTGTTTTCCAGGACCTGTTGGGCCTACTCTCTTCCCCTCAGGAGGATGAAGACCCTTTGGGTTGGTGGTGGCTCCATATTGCTCTGCAAAGCCTTATTTGCTCATCAGCTTAGCATTCTCAGCCACCGACTACACTTTTTCTCCAGCCCTTGAAGGTGACTTTGAAAGAAGAAAGAGTGCTCTGTCAGGTTCTGAAGACACATATCGCCACTGGGGTATTGAATGCTTAAACATTCCCAGCCTCAAACAAAAGCATTTCATGGAGGTATGAAAGGTAGGGACTGGTGTTGGAAAAGGGATGGCAAGGGATCACATCAGAAAGCTGCCATGGTGTAACAGCAGCCTTTAAAAGGCAGACTTTTAAAAAATAGACATCACATGAACAGCTGTCCATACAAAGCCCACTGCAGTACCGTTATGTACGCGGAGGAGTGTCTCTTCGGTGATATCACAGTCCGCATTTTTTCCTTCATGCCTGAACAGGCATTCTGTCCCTTGTTA
Organism: Candoia aspera; assembly: GCF_035149785.1. Taxonomy (NCBI): domain Eukaryota; kingdom Metazoa; phylum Chordata; class Lepidosauria; order Squamata; family Candoiidae; genus Candoia; species Candoia aspera. The sequence continues at coordinate 80,527,105 of NC_086159.1, forward strand.
AGGCATGGAGATTCCACATAGAGCAACAAAAAGTACATTTTATGCCAGTGTTTTTCAAACTTGACAACTTTAAGACGTGTGGAGTTCAACTCCTAGAGTTCCCCAGCCAGCATCTTAAGAGCTGCCAAGTTTGGAAAACACTGTCTTATGCAATGCAGAGTTAAACTGTGGGGTGTCCTGATGGGTCCCAATTTAGAAATAAAAAGTGAAATTAAAGGTGTGTGTAAAACCTATTCTGATCTGGCTGCTCCAGGGACAGTCAGCCAGTTTCCTGAACTGATCCCCTGATCCGCTTTCAGAGCTGGACATTTTTTTTCACAGGGTGCGTTCAAGCTGCTATATTCTTGTTTTTTAGTTCGAGGAATTTAGACAATCTCCCCTCTTGAAAGGACAAGCGGCCATTACTTTTGGTAGGTATACAGTTCATATGCACCATCAGAAAGAGAAATATGCCCAAAGGAAGATATCAAAAACAAACTAAAATACTTGTATGGTTCATATGGCCTGGATGCATTATCAGGGAACTCACACTCTGGGAGTGATCACACACTAGTGCAGTGCTTTTCTCAATCACACTGACTTTAAGATTTGTGGCTTCAGTTCCCAGCATTCTGGGAGTTGAAATCCACCCATCTTAAAGTTTCTAAGATTGAGAAATACTGCACTACTGTTTAACCCCCCGCCAATTCACACACTGCAAAAGTGACACCAGTTTCTGGACATGCCCAGAAAACAAGACTTTGATTTTTCCCTCTCATCAGGGAATGCATGTTTTCACTGAAGCCTCTCTTCCACATTCTCTGGATCTGGAACCTTCATCACCTAACCTCAAAATCCTTGGTTATTGTTTAGATACAGAGTAGGAATGTGGGACACTCCAGTCTCCTCTCCTTTTCTCATAGAAGCTCCATAAGATACTTAAACTCTGAAAAATCAGTTGATTTAATTTAATCAAATTAAATGTTCCATTTTGCTGAACTCTCCTTCCTCTTAGGAATGGCCTCAGGGACTCCCATGGGGGGTCAAAAAAGTCAGGATAGCAGCTTTAGCCATTTAGTAAAAGCCCTATGGTGGCCATCTTGACTTTCTTGGCCCCCTCCGTGGACAACCCTGCTCACATGGCTTCGATCCTTCAGCCCCAGCTGCCATCATGACCTTTTTAACCGCCACCCTTACTTCAGACACTCCTGAATGGTCTCCTTCCTAGTGCAGAAGTTCCTTGATTCCTGTCCAGGGAGGCTGGTGAGTTCATGGGGCAGTTTGATAGCAAGAGCTGTCTGAGCTGACCCACAAGGCTGTGTTCGTGACAATGGCCCCTTTCTCTCCTCTTGCTTACACCGGACAAATGGATCCAACTCTCCCATCAGAAAAAGAAAACATTTGTGAGAGGACACAGGTCAGCATGCATTTGCGAATTTACATTTTTGGCTTCCATAATATTTATGTTAGAGAAGAGATGGAGACCAATGAAATGTGTTTTGAGATCAAGGGTCAGGTGGGGCATAGGGCTTGCCGTGTTTTTCAAACACCAGCTGAGAAGTTATTTTTAAGAGGGGACCTTTATTAAGCCTCCCCCTCTCTCATGAATTCCAGATGTGTTGGGGTCAACAGTGTTAATATGTTTTCTACTACAGATTAAGGTTACTATGGTAACTAATCATTCTGGCCGGGTGAAGAGGTTGAATTTAATTGTCCTCTTTTCAGATGTTAATTTTTGCACCTGGGGAGAAGAACTTGCCTGGACTTGTTTTAGTTTCATTTTCCCTTCTGTGTAGGCATGTAGAGAGTTAAGCAGCTCTCACTGAGAGCCTGTAAATAAAATTATTTTTGTAGAAATGCCTGGTGTGTAACTTTTCTGATCTCTCCTGGGCCAAAGGCTTTCCTAGCAATCTGCTAACAAACAGTTCTGAATTCCCAGCCAATAGCCCTGCACTTCTGGAGGGCACTGGCTTCAGGAGAAGATGGTTTAAAGCGAAGAATCAGCAATTGTCAGCCTTCCCAGGGAGATGAGACAGGAAACACGACCAGATGAGCTAATTCTACTTTATTGTAAAACTACATTAACAGAATCTTGCAAGTCTGAAAGTGCAATCCAGGTCATTGTCTTGGCTTGTCATTTGTATTTCCCTTTTAGATGTTAAAATCTCAACCAGTTTCTTTTGTAGATCCAGTGAAACATCCTTTTCTAAGCCATTCTCTTGGCCTCTCAGTTGTAAATCCACTTTCGATACCATCTCTATCTTGTCAGATAAAATTTGTTCTACATCTGTTGTTTCTTCAATAACATCTTTTGGACACAGTCTATCCATAGAGGCAGACATCATCACTGACACTGTTGATATTGTGGCTACTGTTTTCTGATTCCATTCTTCCAAAGTCTCCTTCAGTATTTTTATCATTATAATGTTTTGCAACATTTTACAGGCTTGTAAATCTTCCCTCTGCCCGAAAACTTTAGGCCCCTCCAGTGTCCAGTTTTTGAAATCATGAAATCCTTTATATCTATGTTGTAAAAATCAAAACAGGATCTATTTCCCACAAGAAGCTGCTTGTACTTTATAATTAATTCCAAAATCTTATTGTAAGAGTGTCAATATTCCAATTTTATCTGGACCCTTAGTCTGTTTATAACTTTCTAGGATCAAAATCTTATTTAGCTTTTTGCTGTTTATTTCTGATCCTTTAAATTCTTAAGCTTACGATTAAAGTTTTCTTTCGTTCTTTCGTTCATTTTCTTATCTGGAAAGGTTCCAAGGGACCGGTCTACCCAAGGGTTCCTTGGTCTTTGCCCTGGTTTCCGATCCGCTTTCACAGAGCCGTCTTCAGTTCACCATTCCTCCCCAGGAAGTCCATTACCCATGCAACAGTTGTGAGCAAGAACAAGGACAGTGAAAGCGAGCAATTGGCCCAAAGCCAAACCACATCGCGGATGTGTCAAACGTCTGTGTAAGCACAGGAAACGAATAGCTTGCAGTGGGAGTAGAGTTCAGGTTGACATACATAGGTATGTCATACATAGGTCAACAAAGAGAGAGAGAGAGAGACACACACACACACACAGAGTGTACATGATGTGTATGTGTCTGTGTGTTTATTTGTGTGTGTGTGTCTATGAATGTGGATGGATGGACATGCACACACAGAGAGAGAAACACACATATACCAAAAAGCACATTTCTAGCCTAATTTCAAAGGCATCCTCTTAAAAGAATATAGAGGACTCCTTGCCTCCACACTGAACAAACCCAAAACAAAGCCTGCAAATAAATAATTTCCCAAAGATTATGCAAGTTGTAACATTTGCCTTTTTAAAAGGATATAGTTTGCAGACACCGAAGTTGGGTGTGGGGGGACCCTTTAGCATTTTAGTCAACGCCCTGCTCTCTGGTTCCCCAGTGATTTCCTATGATGTGGGGGAAAAGAAGGAACAGGGAGTGGGGGCACACTTTGCCCTCTGTCTCCAGGACCAGCACGATCCTGGATCAATCCACCCTCTGATTCATTCATCTCGATCTTCCCCTGTCGGTTCCCCCAGGGCATTATCTGGCCTGGCCGTAGGTACGGATGGGAAATGACTCACGGGCCCTATCTCATCAGGCCCTGGTTTCCGCATGCTAGGACAGCCTGCTCTTTTGCTAGCACGTGCAAAACCAGAACCTTGTAAGAAAGACAAGGTTGAAAGTGTGTTTGCTAGTATCTGATGTCACAGAACAGTTTAAAATTAAAATGTCAAGTCTAAGAAAAACGAAGGGGGAAAGAAAGTTGGTATAAATATAAATTAGGGCCAGGGGCTGACTTGCTTTATAAAAAGGGATGGTTTTTCTTGTAATAACAGTGCCTGAATACAGGCTCTCTTTCTTTCCAAATCTGATTCTTCTTGAGGCGAGAGACCAAGGTCATTCTTACAGTTCCCACTTGGACAGCCTTTGCTTCAAGGCAGAAAACTCTTTTTTAACCTCTTTTCTTTGCCAAACTCTTCCGTCATTCCATCCTTTTTTCTTGGCACTCCAAACAATGGACCCGACCCAACCCCAAAAGTTCCAAACACCTGCCCACTCCCATCCAGGGACCTCCATGCAGATTGATTGATTGATTGATTGATTATGCTGCCATCAAGTTGGTGCCTTGATTATGCTGCCATCAGGTTGGAACTCTTAGCGATCATATAGATTTTCTCCATGGTGATCTGTCCCCTGAAGCCAATTAGTGGCCTGCTAGGACCAACTGAATTGGAGCAGAGCTTGTAACACAGCTGAGAAGCTGGCACAGAAAAAGAATATTATCTTAGATAGCTTCAATGAGCACATCAGAGAGACGCAGGTTATGGATCTTACACACTCAGCCCTCCCAAGCATAAAGAGTCACACACTTAGACATATTAGGCTAAGAAGTAAAAGGAATTTCTTACTGACTTTATTGTTGCTTCTGCTACATCCACCTTGGTGGAAAAGATGAAGTTCCTTTGTTTTTCTTTCCTATCTAAATACTGAGTTTTGCCCTAAACTCTCAGCCCTATTTGCTGCCAAGGGCTGCGTGGAAGAAAGGGGAATTCCAAGCCCACCACATGGTGCCCAGAACGGAGGAGAGCACCACACATCCGTGCGCTTGCTTCTGCTGGAGAAGAAGGAGGAGAGGGAAAGGAAGTGGAGTGGCAACAAACAGCTTCCTCAGAGTTGCATTGTGGGGCAACTTAATTTACATGCTAATTCACATGCAAATGAGGCATGCTGGATTTGCCAGGACTTCCAACATCCCCAACCTGGTCCTTCCAGCCATTGCCACCGTAACTGAGTCCACCCACCTTGCTGCTGGACGTCTTTTTCCTTCCACCTTTTCCAACAATTGAGCCTTCTCCAGAGAGCTGGTTCTTCACATAATGTGTCCAAAGTAGAATAATTTAGATCCTAGTCATTTGTGCCTCAAGTGAGAACTCTGGGTTGATTTGCTTGATGATCCACCAGTTTGTTTTCTTGGCTGTCCACGGATTCTCAAGAGTCTTCTCCAACACCAAAGTTCAAAAGCATCAAACCACCCACCAAAAATCAATCCATGGAACTACAGCAGTTGACCAAAACATTGCAAAAGCTAATTCTCTTGAGTCAAGCTCAACATCTGGTGCCTCCTTAGACAGACCCATACCGTTGTCTTGGCAACAGTATGGAAGGAGTTTGCCATGGTTTCCTCCCAAGATGTGTGCTGCACTTCCCAGCCTAGATACCACTGGATTTCTTAATGGCCTATGTAGGAAAATAGAGAAGTTTGTGCATTTGGTACTGCCTAGCATATAGTCTAGTAGGGATAAGTAACTGCTTAGTGCATATTTTTCTAATATGCATACTTATCTTATTATGACTTCAATCTGGAGTTGCTGACACCTAACTTGTAGCCAATTACCTGTTTCTAATTTGAGTCTCTTTGTTCCTGTAAAGTGGATATAGTCTGTTTTTGGTGGTGGGAGGGGTCTTTCACCTTGGGAGCACTGTTAGTGTGTCCTCTGGGTGACTTACCAGGCTCTGCAGACCCCTACAAATAAACTATCTGGAGACCTAGTCTTGGGTTTGTGGCCTTGACTGCATAGATCAGTGTTTTTCAACCTTGGCCACTTTAAGATGTGTGGACTTCAACTCCCATTGTTCCCCAGCCAGCATATGCTGGCTGGGAAACTCTGGGAGTTGAACTCCACACATCTTAAAGTGGCCAAGGTTGAAAAACACTGGCATACATGAATGAACCTGGATAAACCTCACTGTAAAAACAGCCAAGAAGGGAGAAGCAGCTGTGATATAGTTTTTCTCCAACCTCTATCATCCAAGTAATAACTGGGTCTGACTCTACTTAGCTTTCCAAAATTAACTAAGGGCAGGGCTGCCCCCTACCCCATTCTGGAGCTTAATTAAATTTAATTAATTAAATTAAAATTAAAAAAGCAGAATGAACAACAGCCTCCAACAGCACAGACTGGGGGATAACCATGGGAACTGTGGAATGCATGGGTTGGTCCCCCTGCTAAACCTGTTGGGAGCCCCTTCCTTATGCCTCCTGCTTCCATTACATGGAGGAAATAGTCTGTCACCACTGTGGAAATAATATTAATATCTACCCACCAGCTCAGCTACACAGGGGGCTTTGATTGCATAGAGATGGCTGCTGTCTTGAATTTTTTTACCACCACCCACTACCCCCAGTGCCCTTCGGAACAGCAGCACAGCTTCATCCTCACTTGGAAACAAGGCTACAGCCTAACATCTCAGTCAGCTTTTCCCTCCGAAAAAAGTGCGACTCTTGAATACTCTGCTCCTTATTTGAAGGTACTGAGACCATCAGGTGATCAAGACAATTGTCTCTAAGAGTTCCCAAAGATTTTATCCTTCTCTTATTAATCGTCAAATCCTGCAAACTAAGCAAACTCCTTTCTCTCTACTTCTTTGTGCTTTCTTCATCACGAAAATAAACATTTAATAACCAAGTCAGAGGGGGGAAATCTGGGCTTACTTTTTTCCTGCATTCATCCCAGACGTTCAGTAAACTACTTATTATTGCATGATCTGTTATACGTGGTTTGATTCTATCAATCCGGAGATGATTATGCGGGCCATCTGGAAGTCCTGCTTCTTCTACAGAGGGCCTAAGAAGATACAATCCACTCTGTAATCCACGTCAAGCAATTGGCATGGAAATACAATTTATAGTTTGGAGCTGCCAGTGTGAATCACTCTTTCAAATCCTGTAATCTCTTAGATTTAATCCTGGGCCATTTATTGGACTATATTTTATAAATCCAAAGCTGCCAAGATAGAATTACTGTAGGAACATGGAATGTAAGAAGCATGAACACAGGAAAGCTCAACACAGTGAAAGATGAAATGAAACAACTACAAATTGACACCTTAGGCATCAGTGAATTGAGATAGACTGGGATCCGACTCTTTTGGTCAGAAAATCACATTGTTACTCGGGACATGAAAAACAAAGAAGAAATGGTGTGGCTTTTAAAGTTAGCAAAGGTATAACATGAATGGTACAGTGGCTACAATGCCATCAGTGATAGAATAGTATTGATTAGACTTTGTGGACAACTCTTTAATATGACGATCATTCAGGTTTATGCTCCAACCACCAATGCAGAAGAAGAGGAGGTTGATGAGTGTTATGATCAAGTTCAGTTCGAAATCGACCGAACATGCAAGCAGGATGTGTTGCGTGAGACTGGAGACTGCAGTGCCAAAGTCGGAAACATGAAAGAGGCAAATGTGGTTGGATTGCGTGGCTTAGGAAACCAAAATGGAGCAGGAGACCGGCTTATGGATTTCTGCCTCTCCAGTGATCTCTTTGTAGCTGACACTGTCTTCAGACAACCAGAACGATGCCTCTATTCATGGACATCGCCAGATGGAGTACATGGAAATCAGACTGACTACGTCATTGCTAAAAGGAGGGGGAGGAGCAAAGTTACAGCATCAGAGACACGGCCAGGTGCCGACTGCGGAACAGATCACGAACCGCTCGCGTGCAAGCTCCAAGCTAAGCTCAAGGAGAAGAAGGAAGCCAGTCGGCTTCCACAATGCGATCCTGAACATACGCCCACCATTTTCAAGGAGAACATCAGGAATCACTGTGTCCTGAACCTCCCTGATAGAGAACCAGAGAAAATATGGAATTGTTTATTACTATTATTATTATTATTATTATTATATTTTTGTCCTGCCTGAACTTCAAGAAGTAATTAAAGATGAATGTGAAAAGAGACTGCCAAAAATGAAGAGAAAAAAGCAAACTGGATGTCAGAACAAACCACAGAAATTGCCGAGAAGAGAAGCCAAAGCTAAGAAAGACAAAAATCTCAGAAAGGAACTTAACAAAGAGTTTCAGAGAGCTGTCAGAAGAGACAAGAAGCAATATTACAATAACATCTGTAGAGCTGTCGAAGATGGAAACAGATACGGAAAAACAAGGAAAGTCTTTCAAAAGATCTCTGAACTCAGAAGGAGGTTCCAACCTGAAATTGGTATGCTAAAGGACACCAGCTCAAAGGGAATCAAACTAAGATGGAAGGAGCATACTGAAACACCGCACAGTAGAGATGTCAACATCCAAGATCCCTTAGAAGGTATTCCCTACTTGCAAGAACCTCTAGTAGTAGAACACGAAGTCAGGCCGGCACTCCGGTCATTACCGAGTCGGAAGGCTGCAGGAACTGATGGAAGACCCACTGAAATAGGGCAAGCAACAGAAGAAGAATCAGTCAAGGTTCTAACCAAGCTACGCCAGCAAATCTGGAGAATGACACAGTGGCCAATTGGAAGAGGTCAATCTTCATTCCAATGCCAAAAAAAGCAGACTTAACAGAGTGTGCAAACTATCGTATAATATCCTTAATTTCACATGCTGGCAAAATAATGCTTAGGATCATCCAACGCAGATTAGGCTCCCGTGTATCCAGGAATTTACCATCTTTGGTTCTGGATGGGGCTGCGCTGCCCCAGACAGACCCAGTGAGGAACCTGGGGGTCCTCTTGGATTCATGGCTCCTGCTCGAAGAGCAGGTGGCAGTTGTGGCCAGGGGAGCCTTTGCACAACTTCGTGTTGTGCGCCAGCTATGCCCTTTCCTGGATCAGGAGTCCCTTCGAATGGTCACTCACGCCCTGGTCACCTCTGCATAGACTACTGCAATGCACTCTACATGGGGCTACCCTTGAAGAGAGTCCAGAAGCTACAGCTGGTGCAAAATGCAGCTGTGCAAGCAGTCTTAGGAGCCCCTAGAAGGGCACATATAACGCTGTTGCTGCGTGAACTGCACTGGGTGCTGGTTTGCTTCTGGGTCCAATTCAAGGTGTTGGTTATCACCTTTAAAGCCGTACATGGCATGAGTCCAGGGTACCTGAGGGACCGCCTCACCCCCACTACAGTACATCGGCCCGTCCCACCCGGTCAGGCAGAGAGGGCATGTTACGGACCCTGTCCATGAGGGATTGCTGATTGGCAGGGTCCAGGAGGAGGGCCTTCTCTGCTGTGGTCCCCGCCCTCTGGAACAAGCCACTCCCTGCGGTAAGACAGGACCCCCCTCTCCCAGCCTTCCGGAAGGGGGTGAAAACATGGCTATGCCACTTGGCCTGGGATAGGAGGGGGGACAGCCATTCATGGGGGTGGTTGGCCCCGTGAGGGTGCCTAGATTAAGAGCTTCCCATCTTGAATTTTACATTTTACGTTCTATATTTTTATATTTTGTATTTATATTTGTATTTTTATGTATTTATATTGAATTGTTTCTGATTTTTTACTATTTGTAAGCTGCCCAGAGTCATTGTACATGAGATGGGTGGCAGAGAAATTTAATAAATAAATAAATTAAAGCCCTACGTGGAAAAAGAGATGCCAGATGTTCAAGCTGGCTTTAGAAAGGGCTGAGGAACACGAGACATTATTGCTGATGCGCACTGGATAATTGAGAAAGCCAAAGAATACCAAAAAGAAGTCAGAATGTGCTTCATCAATTATAGAAAGGCCTTTGACTGCGTCGATCATAGCAAGCTTTAGAATGGGCTCAGAAAAATGGGAATCCCAAAACATCTCATTGTCCTCATGGGAAACTTATATACAGGTCAGGAAGCCACAGTCCGGAGAGAACATGGTGAAACAGACTGGCTCCGGATTGGCGAAGGAGTGCACAAGGCTGTACCGTCTCCCCTTACTTATTCAACCTAAACGCTGAATATACATTAAGGGAAGCTGGGTTGGAAGATGAGCGTGGTTTTAAAATTGGAGGAAGAAACATCAATAACCTGCGCTGTGCTGATGGCACTTGATTAGGGTTAGGCACATAGTCACTTCCACATTTATAAGATTGGTTAATAATGTAGAAATCCAGCACATTTCTATCTTTGAATAAGTTTCAGGAATGGAAGAATAATAAATATAGCTGCTCTCTGAAGATGTTTATCTCCAAAAGAGACTATTATTATAACATATACAGTAGCTGAAATATGGGGGGGGGGGTTGCCAGATAGTGAAATAGTTTTATCCATGTGTGGGGAAAAACCCATTCATATTCCCAAGGACTAGGATACCTCCCTCTACAATTTCAAGAAGTAGTTGTAAAATATATTTCATAGAACTTTGTTTTGTTATCTTTTGGAGCATCTCCTGAAGCAATTGTTATTTTTTTCTAGATTCAGTCTGAAAAAGTAATACTGTGAAACTCACTTCCCCATCTTGCATTGTTTTTCTAGAGTCTGTGGCAAACTTTCCACATATAATTACTCCATTTTTTTTTCTGTCTGTCTGAGGCCACAAATTTTTGATAGCATTATTTACATTCCGACAGATGTATATTGTCATTTTTTGAATGTTACGTGAGAAAGTTCTTGAGAGACTGGGTGAAGAGATGCTGCCTAAAGAAGGGGCAGATAAGAGGGAGCACAGCCCAGAGCTGCATAATGGTTGGAGGAAGAGGCTCAGGAGGGACCCTCCCTAGGAGACAGTGGGAGACTTGTATTTTCAGACTTGCAAGATTCTGCTAATGCAGCCTTACAATAAAGTAGAATTAGCTCATCTGGTCATATTTCCTGTCTGGTAACCTGGGAAGGCTGACATTTTAAATATACGTATATCACTTGAAGGCATATATGATTTTTTTCCCCTTTTTTAACTTAATTTTTCCCCTTTTAAATGGATTATTCAGCCCATTAATATTATTTGACCCATGACAACAACTCACAGTTTAATTTATGAGATACTAGCTGTGCGATCTAGTTTTTGTTCTTTGGGCTGATCTTGGCCTTTATTCCCCTTTTCTGTTACAGATAAGGACTCCAGCATTCTCTTAGCATTGTTGATAGAGTACAGAAAGGTTTTACTCTCATCCAAAAACATCTTCACACAAAATGGAGAGGCCAATCTTTATCTTGTTGCCCTGGAGAACAGTTGTCAAAAATCTCACATTTCTCCTCTTCCCAAGTATATCCGGAAGTGCACCTGATAAAATCTCAATTATTGTATCTCACAGCTTTAAATGAGTGTCACTTCCTTTTAGTTCCAATATTGCCTCTTTTGTCTTAAAAAAAACAAGTGTATGTTGCAAATAGATCCTGTAGTGATTTTCTCCTTCATGCTCTCCAATAATTTCATCAGTAAATTTCCTGAATTTCCAGAGTTTCATCCATATTCAGCTCAAGAGAAATCTTAAGTAAAATTTCCATTTCTCTTTCTAGATTCTCTTTACCCAAATCCTATTTCTGAACTTTAGGTAGTTTTTACAACAGCTAGAATCATTAATCCATCATATAGCAGCCTTGAGGGAATCCAATTTGCTTTCAGATCTTGCTGTATTTGCTGAATTAATTTAGAAAGATTAATAAGGAAAGATAACATTCCTTATGTTGGAGCTCCCTCTTGGGGTTAAAAAAACCAAGCAAGAGATTTAAAATAATCAAGGAAAGAAAAAAAGGAAAAATAGAACCAGTTCAAACAGGTTCAAACAAGCTGAGTAGCATGTATCTGGTTGAAGCCAACAAAATAATGAAAATAATATCCAGAGATAAGTATGTCCAAATTAGTAAAATTCTTGACTGTTCAGTTGCATTAAAAAAAAGAGTTTTATATCAAAACGTATTTATTTTTCTCTCAGAAAGGAAATAAGCATGAAAAAGACTCCTTGCTGTATTGACCAAATTAATTGTCCTTTTCAATAGTTGTAATGGTAAGTAAAATTTGCAGTTCTAAATTTTACTAAAGTGAAGACGATAAACCATTGAGCCACTGAAAAAAGTGAGATGCAATAGTCAGTGTAGAGAATTAGTTAGTTAAGTAAGTGTAGGAAAAAGAATAATAAATCTCAATCGGAAAAGTTTCAACGGTGGTTCAGACACAGACAGTTCAAAGGCTGAGAAGAGATGAACGAATACAAATGGTAAGAGGAGGAGGAGGAGGAGGAGGAGGAAGAAGAGTGGCTCTTATATATGCTGCCTTGAAGATTATTAATTTGGGGGGTTCACCCCCCAGAACAGCCCCAGAGGAAAAACTGCTGTTCTGCCATATTCTTAACAGCCAAAAACACTTCCTCTGCCATCAGAAAGGAGGGGAATAGAATAGTTTCTCCACCATAGAAAAATGTCTCCCTAGCGAGTCACCATCTTGTCCTTTTCAATACTTTTTCATAAAGCCTGTCTTATGGTCTTTCTGATACAGACAAAAGGGTTTTTCATTATTTTAGATACTTTAAGAAACAGAGGAAGCTGTACTATCTATTTAACCTCAGCCGGTCGGGAAAAGCTGGGCATTTGGTTAGCATTTGGATGGGAGACCACTATGAAACTCCAGGACTATTAGGTTGTCAAAAACCAAAACAAAAATTATCCTGGAGAAAATAGCAAACAACTCCCATTTTGGGGCAAAAAACTACATAGACATGTTCTTGGAGTAACAAGAGTCAAGTTCAGCCAAAGGAGAGTTTATCTTTTTTACCCTTTTTGTGAAGAGTCTTTGTTTTTGTTTTAGAAAACATTTCCAAAGGGCAAATGCAATTTTGTTGCCAATTCTATTGTGCTTGGATGAGCTGTATTTATTATTATCATTGATTGCGGTGTTGGCTTTTTAAAATCTCTGCTACATGGCTGTTTTAATAATTTTATATTATTTTATGTCAGCTTCACCGATTTGTACATTCTACTGTACAGGAAACTGTAGATGTTGAACAGTCCAGAAATGAAAAAAAAAACCTTTTCTTTTTAATGACAGGCACATTATTTGGATCTTCATAGTGCACACACGGATTTCTCTTCATCATGAAATAAGATAAGGCTGTCTTATGATTAACTTTTAAACATTAACTCAGGCAACTTAGCTTGTGGTAAAATAAAACATAAAAAATAAAAATTGGAAACAAAACTGTGTTTGTCTAATTCATCAGAGCCAGCAAGCTGCAGGCAAAACACATCAATTTCTGATAAGAATTTGATTGATTTACTCTTGTATTCTCTTAATATTTTTTTTCCCACTTTCTGCCATCTTCCCCGCCTCTACCTGGTCTGGTAGAGACAAGCTGAACAGTTCAGTAGAGCAGAAAACAATATAATCACCCAACACTTGATCTCTGGGAAAGATTTTTAGAAACAGCTGTGAGCTGCAGGAAGCATAAACCTGGTTGTGTGAAGAGACCCACCTGCATGGAAAATGTAATTCATATAACCAAGAACATTATTTTCTGTTCTATTCCTGTAGGTTATGTGCATTTTTTTTTTAAAAAAATACTGCAATAAAACAGTAAAATGCCAAATCAGTAACGCTGTTTAAGGTTCAGTGTTGGAAAAAATATTTTCCCCTGCAGTGGGGATTTGCCTTGTTTAATTAATTAATTAAACTGACTTAGCAAATGAAAGCAAGGAACTGAAGCAGCAGAAATCAGAGGAACTGAAGGCTTACAAGCAGCGTTAAGTAGAACTTTTTACCCTGTGCTTCTCAGTTCTCAGGTAGTCATGGAAGTTTTGCCTCAGACATTCTTGCTTTTCCAAAGAATGTTTGCATTTTTAATCAGGGGCCTTCCCGGTAGAGGTCAAAAAAGTCAAGATGGCAGCTGTGAAAGGAATTTAACTGCAAAGTTGTGGCTACCATCTTGACTTTCCACCACGCCCCAATCCTTACATCCCTAGGCCTGCAGCTATCCTTGGAGATTCTTCTTTCTTTTCTTTCTTTCTTTCCTTTCTTTTTCTTTCTTTCTCTCCTTCCTTCCTTCCTCCCTCCCTCCCTCCTTCCCTCAGCTTCTTTTCCTTGTATCCATGTACCAGGGTTTATTTGTAATTTTTTTTTCCACAGAAGAACAACAAGAGCAATCAAATACCTGTTTGTTGGTCAGCCTTTGTTATGTACCCACTATTTATTTCTTTTACTTGAAAAAAATGGCACCTTGGTTAAACACACACACACACTTTTAGCCCCAAAGGCACGTGAAGAGTCTGTTGCCCATAATTCCTTCAGAGGCAGGGCAATATCTACAGTTGATCTTATGGGGCAGGAGGACAACAGCTTTAACATCTCTTTTTCCTTTTAAAATGCAATCTGGGGGCGTGGGGGGTGGCACACTACCCTCGTGGCCCTGGGCCTGATGAGTCCACCCTCATGCCCCGTGCAGCCATGAGGTCAGGGCAGACGGTCTTTCCAGGGAAACTGTTGCTAAAAGGACGGTGGACCCTCCATTGAACTGCAGGGTCCACAATACCTCCAGAAGGATACCATGCACGATATTTTTTTTAAAAAAGTGGGGACCCCCTGCCAACTAAACCCAAACCAACTTCTTAAAGGCTCTGAAACCTCTTCAAAGGATTACTTTGCTTCTAACTTTGTACCTTTAGTTTCTAAACCAGCATTTGCTTTTTCGGCCAATCTTCTTGGTTTGGTTATGAAGGAAAGAAATTAGTTACTTTTGACCTTATACTGAAACAAAACTTGTCTTTTGTGTATAGTGCCATTGCTGGACTGCTGGGGATCTTTGGCAGGCCGTTAGACAGAACGAAGTGCTTAAAGCCACTGATGGGGAAGAGACATGGTTCTTAGACAACCCGCCGGTGCCCACTCGGCACAAAAGCAGATCCTGGAAAAAATAAGTGGGGACTCTATTTCCAAAGTAGTGCCTTCTGGCCTGGCTAGTGTGCCTATGAGCCACCAGAACCAGCAGGAAGGTGAGTTGATAGGACCAAGCTCCTTGTGGGACTAGGCCTCTCCGTCCCGTTGCACCTATGGGGGCCGATGTTCAAACCCCCACCCGGCCATGGATGTTCACTGCCAGCCTCTACCTCACTCCGGTCCAAAGTCAGCAGAAGTTACCCAGATGCCGGGCAGGGCACAGCGTGATTACTTTCTAACAGAAGAGCCTCCCTGCAGCTCAGGGTTGGACCGTGGCGTCCCGGGTGGTCTCCGACCCGGGCCGGTCGCCTGCAGACGTTTCACCCCCCAACTGGGGAACCTCTTTGAACACTTTGGACATTTTTTAATTTTGTTTTGTTTATGATGGTTATGATTTATGATGTAATTTTCTGCATTTCTTTTCTCCTTTTCTTATTTCAACTTGGCAAGGAATTATGTAAGACAAATATGTAAATACATTGCTCCTCTGTTATGAAAAATAATATTTTTTAAAAGTTAGCAACATTTAAAAATTCCTAACAAAGAAAATCAGAAAATAAACATGGGCTACCAGATCGCATGTGAAAGTTTTTGTTGTTGTTGTTTTGCTTTATTCTCCATTCTTGCTGACACCCAGAAGCAGTAAATTAAAAAGACCATTAAACATTGCTTAATGGATATAGGTTGACATTCAAAAAGTTTAAGCAACATTATTGATTTTATTAAGGCTGAAGGCTTTTGCCAGTTAAGAGCAGGCATTCCTATAAGATGGATATAAATAACTGGAAATGATTTCATTCACATGCAGTGTAAACTGAAATGCAGAGATGCAAGAGAAATATTTTAAAAACCCACAAAATATATCACACTACATTAATGTGAGACTTTGAGTAATTCTGTAAGCAATGTCTTTGTTATTATTGGAGTTTGGTGGCGAACTGTTGTTCTGATTTTTGAGGACAAACTGCTTTGAAAGTGGAAGAAAAAAATTGAGGATGAGATATATTTATGAAGTATAGATGACAGTCAAACCAAATTAAATTAGTAGCATTATTTTGGAAAGCATAAATTAGTAGCATTATTTTCTTAACATTTCAGTTGCATTTTAAATTTTCCTTTCTAAGTTGATATCAAAAAGGATTTAGTATATTTGTTTGCTTGCTTTTAAATGTTAATAATTACTTCAAAACAGTTGAACCGTCTACTGCATAAAAAGAATATGCGTCTTTTTATTTTGTTTTATGGAAATGAGAGCTGGGCATGATGAAAGAAAAACAAGAGAGCTGGATGCCGTGGGAGTGGGGAACATGGGTGAAAAACAACTAGGATCAAGAATGTGTGGCTAAAAAAAACCAAATGTGGGATGGATGCAAAAGCGAGTGGCTTGACTGAAAGAGGATGTCCAGGTGGTCTGCCGGTGTAGGAAGAATAAAAGAGGATCAAACTGCAAAAGAAAAATATGAAGGAAGAGGGATTGGGTTGCGAGGAAGGGGGAAAAGGAGAAAGAATGTGCCTAGAAATGGTTGATGAGACCCTCAGAAAGAGACAAAACTAAAAAAGTTGGAACAGGAAAAGGCCTCCTTTACGCTAGATGGGTGTTTTAAAACTCGGCAACTTTAAGATGTGTGGACTTCTGGCTGGAGAATTCTGGGAGTTGATGTCCACACAGCTTTAAGTTGCTGAGGTTGAGAAACACTGGTGCAAACATTTAGTAAATATTAATATATACCCTTTTGTTATCATCCTGACTGTTTTCATGCATTTCCTTCCTCATTTGCCATATATCTTCAGCACATCATGCCTGAATTACCTTTTATTCCACCCCCCAAGGATTACCATCTCAAATCTAATGTTACAAGTAGACATTCATGTATTCCTCTCATTTTAATACGCTTGCAAGAAGAAGGAGCCATCTTCCCCACCCCCCATCCCAAACAGTGATCAGTTTTCAGGATCTTCATGATCCTGAAAACTTTTTTTCTTTCTGTCCTGTAACTACATCCCTCTGCCAGTTCTACGCTGGGATCATGAAGATCCTGAAAACTGATCACTGTGTGGGATAGGGGGGGGAGAGAAAGATGGCCCCTTAGATGTTGCTTAATCAGCAACCCTGATGTCCCTTGCCACTGGCCACGTTTGCTGGCCTTGGTCAGAACTAGAAATTTGCAACCAAAAGGATCATAAATCGCCAGCCTAATTTAGTGTTAGGGCTCAACGCTGTCATTAAACAGGGATTCAAAACAGAACTGGAAGAGGTATCTTTGGGGAAAGAGGGAGTGAGAGAGATTGGTTTCCCTATCAAGTTCACAGCTCTGGATTTCCTGGTGGTCTCCTCTCCAAGCACTAACCAGGACTTGCCCTGTTTAGGTTTCCAACATCAGCAGGTGAAGCCCCTCCCTGCCGAGCTGAGGCAGCCAGTTCTAGGGTGTTGCCTGGGCTGCAAATAGGGACCTGGTTTGCCAAGGCAATCCGCAAGGTTGTTCTTTCAATTTCCCAAGTCTTGGGAGTTCCTGGTGGTCCCCTTTCCAAGCAGGTCCAACCCCGCTTATGTTTTTGAGGTTAGCCAAAATGATGCTAAAAGACACCATCAATCGGAAAGAGCCAGACCCAGGAGAAATGTGATATCTACAAAAGACGGACCCGGGAGGGCTGGATTCTTGCCACCGAGGGGGAGCGGCGCTTCTCAGAGTCTAACAAACCCGGACCGGACCCTCTCCGGTGCTCTTCGGAAAGGCCGCCGCCACGGCTGCAGGCGCCCCCCCGGCGCCCCCTCCCCTCCGGGCGAGCGACCCCCGCCTCCGCTGCCCCGGCGCCCCCCACCCCGCCCCGCCCCGCCCCGTTCTGCACCTGCTCCGACCCCGGGCGAGGCTGGCGGGGCCCTGGGGGTCCCGAGCGCCGCCCCCCCGCCCGGCGCGGCGCATCTCCGCCGGCGGGAAGAGCAGCGCGCGGCCCGCAGCAGCCTCCGCGCCCGCGCCAGGCGCCCCGCCGCCGGGGGGGCCAAAATGGCAGCGGAAGGCGGCCGCAGCCCGCGTGCGCAGCGCCTGAGCCGCTCGCCGCCCGCCCGCGCCGCCCCCCGCCCCTCCCGCCGCCGCCCCCTGGCCAGGCATCCCGGCTCGGCCGGCGGCGGACGCGGCTGCCCGGCTCGGCGCCCGGCGGGTCCCGCGCCCCCGGGAAGGGCTCTCCGGACCGCGCCCCGCCCGGGCGCTGCCCCTCCCGCGAGGCCGGGCGGCGCGCGGGGGCCGGAGCCGGCGGGGTCGCGGCCGCCCCTCGCCCAAGGTGAGTGCCGGGCCGGGCCGGGCCGGCGGGCGGGCGGGTCTCGGCCGCTTCCCTGCGGGTCGCCCGGCCGGTTCGAGCGGCTGCCGGCGGGGAGCGGCGCCGACCGCCCCGGACGGCTGCCCCGGCTTCAGCCCGGCGCGACGGGTTTGATGGGCCGGGCCGGGCCGGCGCGGACGCGGAGGGGAGGCCCCGGGAAATCCCGCGGCGGCGGGGGGCGCGGCGCGGCGCGGCTCTTCCCCGTGCCGGAGGGGACCGGGAAGGGCCGGCGCCGCCTCGAGGGTCTCGCGGGCGGGCGGGCGAGCCCGGCGGCAGCCCCGGCCGCCTGGCGGGTCCGGAGGGGCGGGGCGGGGCGGGGCGGACGCGCTCCGGACGCCTGTCCGGGAAGGGCTCTCCGGGCCCCCGGGAGCAGCGGCGCGCCGCGACCGACCTGCCTCCGGCTGGGCAGTGCCGGGAGAAGGCGCGGCTGCCTCGAAGGGTCGGGGCGAGGCTGCCTCCCTGCCCGGGGCTTGGGGGCTTGGGAGGACTTGGAACGGGACCCCCGTTTAGGATTTGGGCGGGCTTGCAAGCGGATAGAAGGTCCCGGAGCAAAGCCGGGCAAAGTGAAAGAACAGCGCACGCATGTTGAGCTCAGCGGCGGAGGAGCTTTTCCGAAGTCTCCTCTTGCTGCATTCTGACAACTCAATTAACCTGGTTCCCGAATTGGCCCTTTCTCTGGGCTGCCGCTGAAGGCTGAATCCCGAATTAACAAGGGAGATAAGGTGGTGTGGAGGTGAAGGGTCAGTGAAACCCGGGTTCGGAATCCCCTGCCAGCCACTGAAGTTCCCTGGATGATTTGCAGCCCGTCCCTCTTTCGGCCCAGCCTACCTCACAGGGTTGTTGAGCTGATGACAGGGAGGGAAATCCCCATGTAAGCTCCCCCTTGTCCCTGGAGAAAAGATGGGCTATGAATCTAATGAAAATATTCAATAGATAATCCATTGCTCTGGGTTTGTACAATGGTAAGACACAGAAGTCCATCCAGAAGCTTTCAGGCAGGACATTGAAATCTTTTTTGGGTGAAGTGAGCGTCTTCAGTTGTGACTCCATGGACCAGGTTGTCAGCTCTCGTCTATCCTGGGGACCGCTCTCCTCCATCAAGGTGTTACAGATGCGGCTAGCTGGAGGAACAGTTTTCCCTGTTTCTCGCAGGCAGAGGTGACCAGGTGAACCTCAAGCTGGACTCTAGAGTTAGGGCTGACCTACAGAGGGGACCGTGACTGCCTTTTTCCTGTTCATAGGGAACCTTTGCAGATCAGGGTGTCTGCTGGGATCAAGGTGGTGGCCATGATTGTGGGATTGAAGGCCCACCCTCTGTCACACAGTCAGAGCCACCATCCTGACACCCCTCCACCACCTGTTTGCTTGCTCCTTTCCCTCCTGGCTGATTGAATTGACCGCGGTTGGCATTGGTCCTGTGGTTAAGGAGGGATCGATTTCTCCCTGAGCGTGGAATGGGTTCCTGCCTGCTTAAGGGAGCCGGTGATAGACCTCTACTAAAAACTCCCAGATCTTTGTAATTCTAGGTCAGGAAAATTCTATTTTGAGATGGAGTGATTGAGCAAAGGTTGAGCTTGGAGTTCCAGAAGCTGATTATCTGGGCTCATTCTAATCGGGGGTTCCTCTGGGGCGTGGTGATTTGATTGCTTGGGTGGATGTGTTAAAACTGGAAGGAGAAAGTGAGACAGATGAAGCCTGTTCTGGGTGAGGTTTCACTCCCTAAAAAAGAGCATTTTCATAGTTTGGCCATGCTCCTTGACCCCCCACTGTCACTGGGGGCCTTCTCCTTGCAGTTTTAGGGAAGGGGTACATGTGCACTGTGACCCTTCCTGAGCTGGTTATGAGGGTCATGCACACCTTGGTTCAGTGGTCTTGACTACTACAATGTAGTTTCCTTGGAGCCACCCTTGAAAAAAATCTGGAAATTGAAACTGGTGTAAAATGCAGCAACTGGGCTGCTTGTCCTGAGGGGAGTCCCTTGAGGATGCCCCCACAATCAAGAAGCTTGGCTCTGTTGCCCATAGCAAGGGGCCTTTTCCTGGTGGCCCCCAAGGGATCAGAAGCTCTCTCCAGCAGGGTGCATTTGCCCCCCCCCATTTAGAAAAAATGGCAAAAATGCATCTCTTCTATCAAGGTTTTAACTGTTAATTACTTGATTTTAGTTTTCTTTTTAATTTATCTTGATTGATCAATTTTACTGGTAGGTTTCAAGCAGAAAGGCAGGGTGTATATTCTGGAATAAAGTAAAAATAAAATCAGTGGTCTTCTGAGATGCTCTTTTCATGTCCCAGAGCTGGGATTTCATGGAGTCCAAGCCTTCATCAGGTCCTACTCTGCTTAGTTGTTTTCAAGATCTGTGAACATCAACCAGGCAACTGAGGACTTTAAAATAATCCAATTCATGTACTGTATACTTTCTCACACCCTTTTAACCAAGATAAAATTCTAACATGCCTTACATTTCTGAATTGCTAGAATGAATATAGGGGAGTTGCAGAAAGGCCTCTTCCATTAGAAGTTAACTGAATTATTTAATGGAAGTGGTGTCCCCTTGTATGTGGAACTGAGTGATATCAAATAGCATGGTTTGGAAGGAGTGTGGCTCAGGAGGAATCTGGATTTTGACATCTGCTCAGAAAGCCCCAGATGTCAAGGACTCTGCTAGCTTCTAAATCGCTGACTAGTGTTAGCCTTCACGCAGCATTGATTTGCAGTCAACAAGGATCTGTGATTAAGCCCTGCGTGGCTTCCCGAGGCTATTCTGTTCCAGTATTTTAGGAAAACACAAAGACCTGAAAAAGTGTTTACTAGAAACATGAGTACACAAAGAGAAAAAAAGCAGTCACCCATTGCAGTCTTTTATTACTGCAAGGCATGAATGGTTCCAAAGAAATTGCAATTCTGTAAGCTACCTGGCTCAGTGGCTTCGGGAAATAGTTTATTTGCCACAGACGGATGAGCAGCAATCCGTTGCCGGTGTGCAGCTGAAGCTACACAGAAGCGGCAAACCATGTCTGAAGGCGGACCCTTTGGATATTCCCTTGCTCCAGAGCAGCAAAATAATCTTCCTTGAGTCAAGATGGCTCCTCTTGCTGCGTGTCTGCATCCACATGATGTTCTTAGCAACAATATAGAACTGATCGGCCATTGCCATCTTCTTTCAAGATGTTCATCTTGACTTTCCAGCCTACCACATCACTTCCCTGGTGGCTTCCCATTGAAGTACTGCCTTGTTTAGCTTTTTGGTATTACAGATCATCCTTGCTTAACAACCATTTGTTTAGCGACAATTAAGATTTACGACGGTGCTGAAAAAACTGACTTATGACCAGTCCTCAGACTTATAACTGTTGCAGCATCCCCGCAGTCACATGATTGCGATTTGGGTGCTTGGCAATCGGTTTGCATTTATGGCCATCACATCCTATGGTCATGTGTTGGCCATTTTCAACCTTGCTGGCCAGCTTCTGGCAAGCAAGATCAATGGGGAACCATGTGATTCACTTAATGACCATGTGGTTTGCTTAACACCCGCAGTGATTCGCTTAACAACTGCTGCAAAAAAGGTCATAAAATTGGGTTGGATTTGCTTAATGACCGCTTCGCTTAGCAACTGAAATTCCTGTCCCAATTGTGGTTGTTAAGTGAGGACTACCTGTAGCTAAGATCAGCTGAGAGCCTGCTTTCTGCTGGGAAGGAGAAATCTAGATGAAGATTTAAATGCTATTAAAATAGCTTTTGGAAAACCGCTCTGATTCCTTTGGCATCTTCTTACCACTCTCTGCTTGTTTCAGCCAAACATTGAGATGCTGGGATGATGGCATCCTCCCAGGGGATGGTCGGACTTGGATGGCCAGGTGGATGGTAGGAAGCAGGAGTGGGTGGTCTTGTCGGGGGGCCCTCTTGCGTTCTGCGACTGCCGCTTGACCGGCCACCTTCCTCGGTCTTCTGCTGGGGACTCAGGCCTGGGATTGGCCTTGCGGAGGACATCCCAGGGCAGCTGTGTTGGGCTGGCCCTGTGGCTGCTGGCGTGAGAAGACCTGGGTGGGCAGAGACGGTTCTGGGGACTGTTTGTTGGAGTGCTGGCTGGGTGAGGTGGGACTTGGCTGCTGCTCTTGGGTGAGGGATGGTGGGGGAGAAATTCTGCCTGGCAGGCCCACAGGGGGTGAGGTGTTCCTGGCTGCCCGGGCAAGAGCAGGGCAGCAGGAGGGCCAGAGTTAGAGTGGTGGGGGGGTGTTGGTTGGGTGATGTGGAGGGGAGACGCTGCCAGGTTGAAGTGCTGAATGAATGAATGAATGAATGAATGAATGAATGAATGAATGGCAGAAACACTGGCAACCTGGTTAGAGCAGCTGTCCCAGTTCGTTTGTGTGTTGGTTCCCTTGGCTTCAGGATAGGAGGAGGTGAGCCTGGATGCCGAGAGGGCAGGGGAAGTATCTCGGAGGGATCAGGCATGGGGGGACATGGCCGTGGGAGTGGGAGTGGGGAAGGGGGCTTGGGAGTCTAAAACCGCTACTGTGTTCCAGCCCCCCAGAACCTGGCCTCTGCAGCTTCGGGGGCTCTGGACTCCTGCGGCTGCTGCTTAATGCCCGGTTGACCTTCAGTCGGGCTCCGCTGTGGCCGAGAGGGCCTGGCTTGCGTTACTGAAGCCTGGTTGAGCTGGGAGGGAGCGGGTGGGTTCCCCTCTCAGAAGAGGGCCAGGTTTGGATGTGGGGCTTTTACTGTTGTTTTGTGAGCCACAGCACATCTCAGTCGTTTAAAGAAATGCATAAATAAAGAAATCTGTGAGTTGACACTTCATACATTTGCTGAAATGAGCCGTGTGAAGTTGTCTTAAGGAGTAACAAGTTCCTTTGCTTTTGCTGCTGGCAGGGTGTAGTTATTTATTCAATTTATATGGCTGCCCATCTCAAATACGGGGCTCTGGTGGCTAACAATCATTAAAGGCATTATAAACAAACCAGCATAAAACCTATCCTGCAGCCAAGATAAAAACCAGCCCACTTAACATGACCACAATACGGGCTCAACCACTCACCCAGAGCCCAGGCTCAGTAACAAAACCCGGTCTTCAAAGCCAGAAGGTTGGGACAAGTCTAATCTCCTGGGGGATGACGATCAAGAGGGCAGGCGCCATGACAGAAAAGGGTCTCTTCTGCCCCCCCCCCCCAGATGACATTCCCTAATGGATGGGACCTGGAGCAGACCTCACCTGTTGGATCTCAGGATGGGCAGATACAACCAGGGAGAGACAGTCCTGCAAGTAACCTGCTCCCAAGCCAGGAAGAACTTTGTAGATAACTACCAGCACCTCGAATTGAACTCAGAAGCATATTGGCAACCAGTGCAGCTTGTGGAGCAGAGGTCGTATGCGCTGAATGGGAAGGGCCTATGTCTGCCCTCACTGCTGCATTTTGCACCAGCTGAAGCTTCCAAATGCTTTTCAGGGCAGCCCCACATAGAGTGCATTGCAGTAGTCCAGTCGGGAAGTGGCTGAGGTATGAGTGATCATGAGCAGAGCCTCCTGGTCCAAGAAAGTATGCAATTGGTACACAACAGGTAGCTGTGCAAAGGCTGTCTTGGCCACAGCTGACACCTGCCGTGAGTCCAGGAGCACCACATAGGTTCCATCTGGGGTAGTGCAACCCCATCCAGAACTAAAGATGGAAAGTCCCCAGATCCAGGGGGCCCTAAAATCCAGAGCCTTGCTAGGGTGGAGTTGAAGCTCTTGTTCCCCATCCAAAACCCCACAGCCTCCAGACGCCCAGACAGGACCTCCACGGCATCACTCACGTGACCCCGGAGGAGATAAAACTGGGTACCATCCGGATACTGATGTTGCGAGGGGTATGTAAAAGGGGCGGGGCTTCAGTCCCATGGTTACAGCTGCTGTCTTGATTTGGTTTTACTCCTTCCCTGCCTTTTTAGCTCCCACTCCTGCCTGCTGGCTTCCCCCTTAGAATTTGCTCATTTAGTCTTTTCTTTAAACCAGTGTTTCCCAACATCAGCAACTTTAAGATGGGTGGACTTCAATTCCCAGAATTCCCTAGCCAGCTTTGGGAATTCTGGGAGTTGAAGTCCACCCATCTTAAAGTTGCAGATGTTGGGAAACACTGGCTTACACTGTTAGCAGATAGAGTCCTTTCATTAATAATCCAGTGACAGTAAGACCCTGGACTGTGTTTTATATTAAGAAGAGGAGCTGAGAGGAGCCTCTTGCAATGGAAGTCAGCAGGTAGAAAGGTTTTCAAGAAGAAAAGTATATCCAGAGATTTGAAATAGAAATGTTGGTGTTCGGTGAAGGATAGGCCAGGAAATAGCAAACAATTCAATCCCTTTTTATTGTGCCACCCACCCACCCACCCAATTTGCAACCCGGATTTAAGCCGAAGGAACTATTAATATTTAACAGATAGACGTTTGCGTTTCTTTAACTTGGGATGGAAAAATGTGACCTGCTAAATACTTTGAGAAGAGGAAAGTTTTAGGAAAAATTGGCTGCCAAAAATGAGGCATGGAAAAGAGAAATAGCATGAAGAAAAGGGGGGAAAGGTTTAGCACAGGGACCAGGAGAGAATCCGAGCAGAGATAGGCTGTGAGGCCCTCAATGGTTGCTGGTATTTCATGCAGAATCAACAAGGACCCTAGTGAAGGGGTGGGGTCTCCATTGTGTGGCTACCATCTTGACTTTTTTGACCCATGTGTCATCCCCTGCAGTCACCCCACCTGCCAAATGTATTTTGGGTTATTGGGTCATTGACAGCAGAGGTTTCATCTCCATTCTGCAGATGCTCAGTGGGCATTTGTGTTCCATTTGAGGCATTGTGTTTGAGAAAAATCATGTGTCATCCAGACTGGAAATGGACACCCACATACTTAGAATGAACACTCTATTTTACTCAACTGTTATATTGGGGCAGAGGGGTCTTTGTTTCCTGTTTTAATTTGTCAAAGTGTGTGGTTTGCGGAGGAATTAATTTATCAAATATAACTGCCTGTGAAAGAAATACGAATGGTGCCCAAGGGTTGAACATGGAAAGTGGTTCATCCTCTAACTTTTAACCATTGCTAAGGTCCAGTCCACACTGCAATTTGAATGAGGTCATGTTTGCAATTAGGAAGTCAAATACATAGAAAAGTGTCCCTTTCATTGGTTGGAAAATTTTAGATAGTGCTATGAATTACATCCTTGACCTTCAGAAGCTAAATTCTGTACCAACAACAGCTGAATTTTTAAATTTTTATAAAACATGTAAATACGGTCAATTTCCACTGTTCCCTCTGGGTTTGGTATGAACAAAGAAATTGTACAGGATCATAAACTCTTTGATCACAACTTCTATAAAGCTGCCTTCAGTCCCCCTTTTTGTTTATAAGGCTTTATCGGGCAGAAACGCTAGAAATTTGGGATCAGGTAGCAAACCCTAAAACTGCCCCTTTTGGAAGCTGAATCTGGCTCCTAATCTTAATTTTTTGTGGCAGTGTTATGTGAACAGACGTCCTTGAAGCTACAGTAGAAATGCACCAAATGAGAACCGTGTGAGCTGTGTATGTTTTCAGACGGTTCATAATTACCCTGGATTGGATTGGATTGCATTGGAACACTGCTCTGATCTTGATAAGCAGTCTAAAAATTAGATACAATGGAGTAACATCATTCCCATTGACAGTTTAGTGCAGTGTTTTTCAACCTTGGCAGCTTGAAGATGGTGGACTTCAACTCCCAGAATTCCCCAGCCAGCTGTGCCAGCAAGTTGCCAAGGTTGAGAAACATTGGTTTAGAGGAAACCTCTAATGCGGGTTCCAAGGGGGTGAAAATAGTCAAGATGGAGCTGTGACGATGTGATAAAATTCTACCCTTGGATCACATGGTCATATGTGACTTTTTTGACCCTTCCCTACAGGTACCCCTGATTCAGCCACATGTAAAGGGAAATCTAAGCCTAACAGTATATAGCTTAGCCAGTGAAGGTTATACAAATTAATATGGAGGTATTCCTAATGCCCTTAAAATTCAGCACAGGAGCCAATTTTTGTTACTATTTAATTTTGGTTTTTCTTTTACCCTAACAGAAAGAGCATTAGCCAAGAAATCTGTACCTGCTAATTTAGCTATCTCAGCCGCTTTCCTTGAAAAGTTGTGTAACACAATGGAATCTCATTATATATTGTTATAGTATAATTTAATGGCGTTCTCGGAGGTTTCCTCTAATTATCCTTAAAACAGTACTAAACGGGGTTTCGTATAGAATGTGATCTGAGCTCTAAATTGTAACATCAGCTTTGAAGTGGGGGGGTGCAAGTTCAAGTGGGCCATTTTGATTTTCAGTGGAGTTAAATATTGGCCATTCCAAGTGCTGAGATTTGACACAAGAAAGTTGGGAATTCCCTGAAAATACAGGAGAGGGGAGATTTTTGGAAGAAAAATCCACTGTTGGTCATGAGAAGGTAGTTTGCTCTTGAAAGTCCTGGCATCTTTCTCTTTTCAGAAAGAAAGATGGACAATAGATGATAGATAGAGGTATCATGATATAGAGATACAGAGATCCCCAAACTAGTCAACAGCTATTTGCCAACATCAAATCAAACTTCATCTGATACTTTTTGTAGATATGATGTTCATACTTTTATTGCAAAATGCACAGGCTTGGCCAGTGTAAGGTTAATACTTCCCTCTTTTACAAATCAAGGTTCAAGCCTCGGTTTCGGATCATCAATAAACCGTAGTTAAGGTAGTCTTAATGAAAAGGGGAATTTTCCTCTGCCAGCCATCTTGCATCTGATTCCTTCTGCTTTTGCATCTGCATTATTGGGTGTTTTATTACAAAAGAGTGGAAAGTTTGCAGTGAGGGTTATTATGTTTGGCCCCAAACCAAAACGATCATATCTCCACCGCCAGCAACATGGTCATTTTTTATTATGCAAACGAAGTGCAGTTTTTCCTACTGTGTCTATTGCTTGTTGACATTTAAATTATTAGTGTATTAAAACATTTTGTTATGATTATATTGGGAGCAGAGAAAGAAATTGGAAAATGGGGTGTGGGGGAGAGAACAAAACTTTTAGATGTACAAAGCACACATCAAACATACATCTGCATTGAAACCAGGACTTTTTCTTTCCCAGGGTATTTTTGGAAATAGCCAGATTGGGCCTTTAGCCCCCAGACAGTTGCAAGAAGCGTCAAATGCCTTCCTCGGGAGAGATTCACAACTCTTGGGCCACACTATCCACCCTTGGTGAAAAGGAAGGATGTGAGAGTGAGATTAGACCCAAACAAGGAGGGTCAGGAACAGGAGAGGTGACTTACTGGTTGACTGTGCAGCTTGCTCTTCCGCTAGAGAAAGTTTTGCTTGCTTGGGTCATCAGCATAAATGTGCCACATCCAAGATAAGATTAAGCAGCTTCAAACTCAGAAACTTTCATAAAAGAAGAAATCAGTAAATGGTTTACATATCGTATGCGGTCCGAACCAAACCAAACCAAGCCAACCACATTTTGGTTTAGCGTGTTGTTTGCCCAGACATTGAGGCTTATTCAGCAAATCATGATTAAACCTGGGTTAGGGGAAAGTATGAACCCAGCCACTGTCTAAATTGATTGGGTCATACCTAGATTAAGACTGTCATTACAGGCAGTCCTCGACTTGCGATCATTCGTTAACAACTGCCCGAAGTTACGACGGCCTCGGAATAAGTGCTTTACGGCCTAAGGCACTTCCGAGTGTTGCAAAACATCACACCGCCCTGTCACATGATTGCATTTCGGGCACTTGGCAGCCAGCTCGCATTTATGACTGGTTGCAGTGTCTCACAGTCATGGGATTGCATTTTGCAACGTCTTTTGCCATTTTCTGGCAAAAAATGCCCACTGGGGAAGCTGGATTCGCTTAACGACAGCAGTTATTTGCTTAACAACCTGTGATTCACTTAACAACCACCGTAAAAATGGTCATAAAATCCAGTCACATGGACTCAATGACTGCAACGACTTAAATGGAAATTCCAGTCCCAGTTGGGTCATAGTCGGGGACTACCTGTGTGTACTTTACTCTGGGATGAGCCTGACAGAAAAGAGCAGGTATCTGAGCAGTCAAGGATGGGGTTGATTAATGTCAGTTGCAAACTCTCAGTATAGCTAACAAAATTTAAAAACCAAATGCAAAAAGTTAAAAATGTAGAGTGAAAAAACAGTAGCTAAAGACCAAAAGTATGGGATGTAAAGTGCATCTTAATCTGGATGTAACCCATTCAGACTAGGGCTTTATGGATCCTAGAGTATATAAAATGACATTTTAAGAAGTTAGTTTGAACAAGTAAAATAAAACACACCCTCAGCTAAATTCCCCTCCCCTTTAATCTTGTTAAAAGCACAGACCCTTGACAATGATGGTGGGATATTTTTTGATATTTTATTGACTATTGTCATTGCATTGCTGTTACTTGGATTTATATGGTAAGCCTCTGCAGACAGGCAGTCAGGTTTGCAGTGGGACCGAGAGACAGATGTAAGCATTTATGATGATGCCCAGAGAGCATGGGAATTTCCCTACAGTGGGCCACTGTTTTCCTCCTGGTTTTTTGGATGCAAATTTCCATTTGTCTCATTTGTGTATTAGCTGTCCTTTGAGGGTTTTTTCCCCAGCTGAGTGTGGTTTTGATGACGAAAACAGGGATTCAGCTTTCCAACTCAGCTCTGGAGAAGAAAAATTGAAAGATGTTTGGATTTCCTTTTCCTGAACCTCAAAAATGTTACCAAGCATCTCAAGTTATCATAGGAAGACAAATGACTGTGCCATGATGTCACTGACATCAGGGATGCAGCATCGTGACTTCTACGGGATGAAACGGAGCCTTAGGGCCTAGTGTAGATTTAGAAAATTATCCCCAAGAAACATTTTTCTAAGCCAGTGAAACCAAATGTCAGAACGCATAATTATATTATAATGGATATGAATGTTGTTTTGGCCAGCAACATGTTGTCATGTTATGTTTATAAACATCCATATATTTTAGATAAATAGTTTATGTGGGAAAAGGTTGTGTTGGGGGAGGAAGCCATAGGACAGTGGCTCAGATGGAATGAAAACAACCTTGTTCTAACTATTGTAGTTATATTTTATCTGAGTGCAATCCTCAAATTCATTGTTTGGTTGGTTTTAGTTTAGCAAATTGTGTGAACTTGGTCAGTTATGGTTTACTATTACTATTAGCATGTAGTGCAAACCAGGCTAGGAATTTACTTTAAAAAAGGTAAAATTAACTCAGAAATATTTACATGTGTGTGTGTGTGTGTGAAAATAGCAGCTACAGTGCAGGAAAAAAGAGACAGTCATGGTTCTTTTGACAGACAGACACACACACACACACACATTAAACAAACTATGGCCTAGTGTAATACATGAAGTCAGAGCCTCTGCTCAAGGATGCTCAAGGGGACAAAGAAAATCAAGGTATGGATCCCTCATATTTTTATGGAGATCTTATACCAATAATTTGTACCCATGCCAGCAAAAATGTGAGTTGTGAAACAAACAGTCTAGCCTGGTGTTTCTCAACCTTGGCCATTTTCAGATGTGTGGACTTCAACTCCCAGAATTCTCCAACCAGCCTTGCTGGCTGGGGAATTCTGGGAGTTGAAGTCCACACATCTGAAAGTGGCCAAGGTTGAGGAACACTGGACTTAGCCAATCTCAAATTTATTTGGAGGCCCATCCCACTTTCTTATATTCTGAATTTCCACTACAAAACAGCTTGCAGCTCTGGAGCAGTTGGTTTACTGGAAAAACTTGGTAGAATTTGAGGGAAATACGTTGTTTTAAAGGACAGATACCAACCACCTGCTTAAGCTGGAGATTTGTGAGCTGTAAAGAAGGACTGGCTTGTTTTAAACCATCTGGTCCTTGTTCCCCTTTTTGGAATTTGCTTTGTAGGTGGAAAGGTGGGTGGGTAGCCTGCTTTGAAAGGCAGAATTGTGGCTAGAAGGATCTCCTACTGCTACTTATAAACAGGCAATCTAAATTAATATGCACTTGCATTTTCAGACAAGCCAAACAGCTAGGACCAGCTATGAATGCTGAGTGCAATCGGACAGCTAAACTGAAGAATATATTGCATTACAATCTAGGCTAGAAGAACTAGATTGACTCCTGTTCCTCGCCTCCTCTTAGATTTTACGCAATATAAATACACCTCTGACTAAAAGGATTTTATTTTATGTTTCTGGTAATTTATGTTTCTAAAAGACATTCTATGCAGACTAACCCAGTTGCACACGCTTTTATTTTAAACATTTATATCTTACTTGAGAAAGATCTGCAGGAACTTGATTAACACCTTACATGGGGGGAGGGTGTCTGCCGGTGGTGGGGGGCAATAATAAAAAAAAACAAGATGCCGTGCATGTAAAAAGGGACAGGGAAGTTGCAGCCACCATCTTGACTTTGACCCCCTGCTTCCTGCTTTATGTTCAGTATAATCCTAATAAAACCGAAGTAGTTATGCAGTAGATTTAAGGGAGGAAGTAATCTAAAAACTCCTGATCACAATTACTTAAACCAGGATTGGACAAAAAAGGGGTAAATTGATTTCTCAACAATTGTCTTGTTGAATTACACAGTTTAGAGCAACCTGAGTTGGAAGGTGGTGAGTTGGAGAAGACCCCGACATTTTTTACTCAAAGCAGGAGATGTCCGGTACAAGGCATGGTCAAAACGAGGCATGGTTCAAACAGTGTAAAATATGTAATTACATCATTTGTATCATGACCTCATGATGTGTGTGACGTCACACTCCCCTTGCCCATAAGAGCAGGATGTTGGTTTGAGTTACACTGAGCAGAGTCTGTGGGTCCATCCCCTTTCCTTCTCTGGATGGTAACTTGGAGGTGAGAAAAAGACAACCCTGTATTTGAATGCTGTATTGGAACGAGGATCAAATGTGGCTGATGCCTGGCCTTTGCTAACAGTTCTGATCTTATATCTACAGTTGTTTGGTGTGACATCAACTGATTGGTTTTCCAGTGATGGCAGTGTTTGGACTCCACAGCCATAACCCATCTGGGAATGTTGACATGCTTGCAGAGGTGT
Organism: Candoia aspera; assembly: GCF_035149785.1. Lineage (NCBI taxonomy): Eukaryota > Metazoa > Chordata > Lepidosauria > Squamata > Candoiidae > Candoia > Candoia aspera. The sequence goes on from NC_086159.1 coordinate 80,558,117, forward strand.
GGGGTGTCTCAAATAAAGCTATTTGAAATGGCTCCCCGCTACAACCGCCATAAGGTCCCTGTGCCCAGGTGTTGTGAAGGGCACTTTGCATTGATGGTGTCTGATTTCACTGAGTCACTGTTTAACTGAGCAACTTTTCCAGAAGTCATAAACGAATCGCTGTCTTAAGCAGTCGGCATGCAAAATCACCCTGAGTTTTTCCAGAGTCTTTGATCAGAGGCAATATTGTATTTCAGGGGAGGGGTGGGGGAATGAATCCAGGTCTAAATCTATCTCTTCACCGCATTTGTAGCTTGGTAATAATTGTCTGTCTCCAGCCCAGAATTTCAGTTCTCAGCCACTCAGAGTAGTAAGGAAAGAAACACTCGAGTTGAACTCCTGGTGTCTTCATGGACTTGGTGATAATGCAGAAGTGATTTGCATTTTCTTCCAAGAAGCAGTTTGACTATCCCAATCTGATACGTAGCTGTGGAATTTTCTGGTGGTCTTCCAATCTGCAAGCTATCTTGTTCCTTTTCGAGAGCAGCCAAAGTCATCTGGATTTTGCCACCTGCTGTGATTTCTTGTGATGTAATTCTTCTGAAACTTGCAGAGTTTAACAGAAGTTTCCACCTGTTAACCTTGCATGTCCTGAAAATCTTAGTTAAGTAACTGGGGTATCCACAGAGTGTGGACATTCTTAACTGCAACTCTCACTGCATCAAAAGGATTCAAGTCAATACCTGTGATATAATCTCTTTGACTATCATACTTCAGTTCAGATTTGGAGATCTAAAGTAGGTTCACTATCAAAAGAGTATCTCCAGGTAGAGAGGAATCATCAGTTTTTATGTTTTAAAACTCAATGTCCTCAGGTTAGGATTTCAGCACAGAACTTTGCTAGTACTAGTTTTTGTCCTGTGACCCAGGTCTCTCTGTAGTATCTGCTATATTTCCCTTTTGAATTTATGCCAATATGCAGAGCCATTCTCATTTGTGCCATTCTTCATTCTGCATCTCTAAATCATTAGCTGGGGAAGATTTAAACAGGTTCTGAACAACAGAATTTGTTGGATTTTTTAAAATGAAAATTCATTGAAGTGCCTTGGTAAATTCGTTGGTGTCCCTGTTTTACAAATATATATGCTTTTTTGCATACAAAGAGTGCAAGGTGGAAAAAATTTAAGCAGAAAGTGTGTGTGTGTGTTGTTATACATACATACATGCATACATATAATTTTAGCAATGCCAGATGCTTATTCTCAGATGCCCCAATTTTCAGTTTGCTCTCCATTTCTTCGGCAATGTTATTTCCCCCCTCAAATTACAGAATAGAAGCATTGGGAGAAGCCCTAAGCATCCTAATATAAGTGAAATTCAATTCCAAAGAAATGCTTTTAGAATTGGATTGTAAGTGTCTGCCCATTCTAGAATCTTAAGTATCCCAGAAATGTACCAGAATTATGGTTGGTCAAGTTGTTTTTCTACTGAAACAGAAGAAAAAAGTCAGCACCAGTTTGATCCATCCTCAATCTTGCAAAATAAACAGTACATTACAAACTGCAGTTTATAGTTTAGAAGTTATAGATTAAAACTTCATCGGTGGGCTTTCAGGGAACAAAGAAAAATCAGAAAATACTGATGGGGAAATAATGTGAAGATGCCTGAGTATCGTCTCTTGATCAAACCACCTTTCATTAAGCTACGCTTGGGAATGACAGACTGGTTGGATTTTTGCCATCTATGTAACCAGGTCAGTTGTGTTTCTCAAAACCATAGAAAAGTTGACCTTGATGAACTGTAGACATGGCTCTGAGCAGTGTTTTCCAACCTTGGCAACCTTAAAATGTGTGGACTTCAACTCCCAGAATTCCCCAGCCAGCATGCTAGCTAGGGAAATCTGGGAATTGAAGTCCACACATCTTAAGGTTGCCAAGATTGAAAAACACTGGCTTAGAGCAAGCCATGGCAAAAAAAATTCATCAACCTGCAGGATTTACTTGTAGCTTTTATTATACTAATGGAAGGCAAAATGGCAAAATATATGATATATTTTGTCCCTGCACCTATAGTAGCTAACAAATTCATAGACTTAGATATACACTCAGCTTGGGGAGACTGGTTCCTGTTGCTGGAATCTGTTCTTCTGCTTTTGCAGACATTGCAAATTGGTATTTTCTCATAGAAAAGTCCCCGCTAAGTGGTAGGGTTGTGGCAGCAAACTTTTCAGATTTCAAATGTTCTCTAATGCCTTTTGAAAGTACTGATAACACTCTTCAGCTGAATTTGGTAGAGATACAAGAACCACATTTCTAAAAGGTTAAAAGATTCTCTGCAGAGATAAGCTTCACTCATTTTTTTCCTGTGGTTGTCAACCCTGCCCTTTCTTACTTTCAAGCGGCTTTTATAACTTGTTGCTTAAGATGGCTGGGCGTATTTTATTATGAGTTCTCCCTTATAACCTTTTTAATGAAGAATTAAGGTACAACTGCACAGTTGAAATTCTACAATATACTCAAAGAATGAGCCAAATATAAAGATGTATCAAAGCAATCCAGTTATCAGGAAGAGTTAAATTTGGCAACCTATCTAAAGTTTGAAAAGTACATATTGCCAATATGCAAATCATTTATTTTACTCTGCCCTAACTATGTCCTAAGGAAATCTATTAAAGCAGCTTTATATTGATTTCTAAAGTCATTTATATTTCCTAGAATGCTTCTGAATTTTCAGGAAATACGCATTTGCAATTGTAAGGGTAGAAATGTCCTCTTAAAAACAAACATCTCTGGATCGCTGGATCCCAAGATTGCACCATTCAGAAGACAATGGCAGAGTTCTGGCCTGACTGGTTAATATTCTGCATAAGTGAAGAATGTACTGTATATTAATAGTACATTTTTAGATGTTTCTTTGTGAACAAAGATCCTACATCTTCAACCATGGTATTTTTTAATAATGTACAGATGTAAAGGGACGCGGTGGCGCTGCGGGTTAAACCGCTGAGCTGTCGATCGGAAGGTCGGCGGTTCGAAACCGCGCGGCGGGGTGAGCTCCCGTTGCTCGTCCCAGCTCCTGCACACCAAGCAGTTCGAAAACATGCAAATGTGAGTAGATTAATTGGTACCGCTTCGGCGGGAAGGTAACGGCGTTCCGTGAGTCATGCTGGCCACATGACCCGGAAGTGTCCTATGGACAACGCCGGCTCCAAGGCTTTGAAACGGAGATGAGCACCGCCCCCTAGAGTCGGACACGACTGGACTTTACGTCAAGGGAAACCTTTACCTTTACCTACAGATGTAAAAGTTGGAGAGTGAAGAAAAGGACAAGAATGTAGATGCTTTTGAATTATGGTAATGAGAAAGGGTACCACTGGTGTCAGAGACTGATGAACAAATCCACTGATACTGGAAGAAATCCAGCGTATGCTTTCTGCAGAAACTAAAATGATATGGCTGCAACATGCTTGCATGGAACACCCCATGGGCAGAGAAGGATTATTAGGGAAAAATATGCTGCTTGACAGGGAAAACTCCAAAGAGGAACAGCATCAACCCCTTGGATTGATAGCATCTCAACAGCCTTTAGATTTATTGATTGATTTATCATATTTTTATCACCGCCCCCCACGCGGGGGACCGTTGATGCCATTGGTTATCTGCCTGGCTGAGGACCAAACACAGATCAGGACAACTATCCACAGGGTCATCACGAGCTAACATCAAGCTAATGGCAGGTAATAGTATAGGTAATAGGCCAACTATAATTTTACACACAAAAAATTGCTCGTTTTCAAGATTCTTAGAATTCTTCTTCAGACAAACACACACTATCCCATACAGGATTGCTAGTTGGTTTCCTGTTCCACAAACTTGATGGAAGCCACAATGTTAAAAGGCAAGGGATTGTATGTCAAGTAACCCCATGTGTATGTGTAATGGTATGTGGGAATGTCCTCGTGAGGCAGGGCAATGAGACACGGCAAGGGAACGGTCAGATAAAAGGCAGCTGAGCCTGCAGCAGGAATGTGGGTGGGGCAAGAGGCTCAGAAGAGACCCTCTTTAGTTTTTGGGCTGTAAAGGGGATGGGGTGGGGAGAGAAGTACTTTCTGACTTGCAAGATTAATGTTAGCCTTACGAGGTAGACCAGACAGGAAACATGACCAGATGAGATAATTCTACTTTATTGTAAGGTTACATTAACAGAATCTTGCAAGTCTGAAAGTACTTTTCTCCCCCCATCCCCTTTACAGCCCCAGAACTAGGGAGGGTCTCTTCTGAGCCTCTTGCCCCACCCACATTCCTGCTGCGGGATCAGCTGCCTTTTATCTGACTGTTCTCTTGATTGCATTCTTTAACTAAATTGCTCCAAATCTTGCTCTTTCTGCTATTTAACATCCAATAAATCTTCTGATTCCAGAATGCATAACTATGTATTTGGCAGCTAAGATTTGTGATGAAAAATCCAGGTGCTGAACTGTTGAAAGCCAGAAATAAAAGCAAATATTGGGGGAGGGAGAAGGACAGAAAAAGAAGGGGATAACCCCCTAAATAGTCATTAAACAAGATTATAAAATGAATTTACCTGGATAATGCATGCCTCGTGCTTTGGTTCCAGAAAGGGAAATGTATTAGTTTATTACAAATCCCAATGTTATACAGATAGTCCTCACTTCACAACCATCCATTTAGTGACAGTTCAGACTTACAACAGTGCTGAAGAAACTACTTACGACCAGTCATCACACTTAAGATTATTGCAGCATCCCCCCAGTCACATGATCACAATTTTGGCACTTGGCAGTCAGTTCACATTTATGCCATCATAGTGTCCCTTGGTCATGTGATCGCCATTTTCTACCTTCCCAGCCTGCTTCTGGCAAGCAAAATCAACAAGGAACTGTGTGATTTGCTTAACGACCATGTGGTTCGCTTAACATCACAGTGATTCACTTAATATCCACCACAAAAAATGTCATAAAATCAGGTCAGATTTGCTTAACAACCGCTTTACTTAGCAACCAAAATACCAGGCCCAATTGTGGTTGTTAAGTGAGGACTACCTGTACATCTACATACAAGTATATAATACAAAGGTCAGTATGCCCTTTGTAGAAATAACTGTGCTGGTAACAATTACGTCAAAAGAGTGTCTGCTTTACAGGAAGCCAACAAAATCAGGAGATTTTGGCAGATGCGAAATCTGCTAGCCTAGCCATTGGTTAAAACTCACCTCCAGCCCAGCCCAGCCCAGCCCAGCCAGTGCTATTGATCCTGTCTGGTGGAAGAGGACAGGGGGAAATCCACCACTCCCTGTCCTTAACATTACCTATACATTGCCAGTAAGGAAGGACCATTTTTCAGCCCTGGCAAGAACAGTCACCAGTGGGGACAGCAAACGTTATGCAGGGTCAAGCATGGGTGGAGAGCAGTTTAAATGAACCATGAGAACACCCTGCATGCAGGTATGAGCCAGATCTCTTTGGATGTTTATGTTCTGCTTGGAGTGTTGGATGTGAAAAGCCTGGCACGGTAGGAAATTTAGAGTTAAGCCAGTATAAAGGTTCAGGGGAAGAATCACCTAAGTAGGGAAAGAAGATCCATTATTAAGTAAGATTTAGTATTTTATGTTGTAAGCACTGGAAGACGTTTTGCGCTGGAAGAGAACAATGACCAGATTATATTAAACATATTTGTATGATGCCACAATCAAAGGTGACTCTTGGCAGCTCACATAAAAATACATTGTAAAACAAACCCCAACAAAAATAAAAACCTAACAACGTATTTGAGAATTATTTCAAAGCACTATCAGTAATTGGCTGTGATTGATTCTTCTTCCATTCTTCCCATTACTATTATTATCATCATCATCATCAGTTTCTGCATTGCAATGTGAATTAATGAATCAGACAAAGTAACAATGGATAAAATGCGTTAGGTCAGTTACTCTTAGTAGATTAAATAAATGAAACTTTAATGCCGAGAATTACGAATCCCTTCACCCTACACGAGATGAAGGCTTGGCTTGAAGTTCCAGCGTGTTCCTAGTCAACTTTTTTCCTCTTGTTTTGAAGCAACGTTTAACGTAGAGAGAGGTTCATCCTTCTGGGGTCATCTTGAAAGCTCTTTAGTTTGCAGGCAGCCGCTCTGGTTTATCTTTCCTTTTCACCTTATCTTCCCACTTGTTCTCTTTGTCCCTTTCCCTCCTCCAGTTCAGGCTCTCCTTGTTAGACACGGCTGTCTAGCTCACAACCCGTCTTGTCACCGGGGGGGGGGGGGGGAGTTGCTGCCAAGACCAGGAGCAGCAAAGCAGCCGAACGTTTTCATTGTGTGCGGAAGGAGCTCCCTCTTCAGACGCACCAGGAAAATCCACTAATATTGAAAACAGAAGCGCCCCCCCCCCCACCCTCCTGCAAAGCTCCAGATACCATTTTGCGTTCTCTGGGAGGAAAGAACGACCCTCATTCATTTGTATTTTTAAGCTGCGCTTTGAGACAGAAGCTATCTTATTCCTTGTGGCCGGAAATTCCAGCCTCGGGGGATCCAGTCTGAACTTTCAGCCTCGTGCATTCATTCACGTATCTCCTTTTGAGATTTTATTTATTTGAAAGTCTTTCTCTCTCTCTCTCTCTCTCTCTCTCTCTCTCTCTCTCTCTCTCCCTCTCTCTCTCTCTCCCTCCCCTCCTCCTCCTCCTCCTCCTCCTGCTAAGGCAAGATACTGATGGAAATGTCAATTCAATGGAAATAAGAGAAAACGGTATTCAAGGCACAATAAAGTGGAAAGCCATCGGACAGCACTGACTTTGGGGCTGGTTGATCTTCTCTAGTTATATTTGTAATTGTATATGCAAAAGGAACAAAAGAGAAAAATAATAGAAGGGTCTATCTTCCATATATATTCACAATTCGTTGTACAATTAGATTGCAGACTGTTAATTCAGTTTACATAGCAAGTAGGGAATCGAGCATCTCTGCTGGTATTTGCAGTCCACATCGCCAAACAATCTTCCTGTTGAGACTCTGGGTCTTTCGTAGCTAGCACTCTTGATTTAACCCCAGGGTGGTCCTTGTTCATCTGGTTGGGGTGGGGCCAGAACATTCTTCCTAATCCCAGGAGAATTGTCCATAGAAGTGGAGAACGTTTACTGCCAGGGAAGGGAAAAGCACACTCCTTGGAGTCACTATCCCACTGGTCTCCATTTTGCCATCACGTTCTTCCTGGGAAGCTGGTGGTGCAGTTTCATAATAGCCATTGGTCTCCTAGTAGATGCATTTGTTCTGGTCTGGGGCTTATTGAATGCGATGGACTACTGGGGACTGCCTTAAATCAATGAATTCAGGGTCAGCTACTATTTTTCCCCTGAGTGTGTCTTGCTGACTTTTCAGTTAGCTGCCCATAATGGTGCAACCATTGAAGGTTACGAATCTTGCAGCCTGGCACCACTAAAAGAGCTGTGTATTGAAAATGTCCACCTGTCCAGTTGAAGCCCAGTTGTCACTGTTAATGCATAGAAGTCAAGGGAAGAATTTCATTAGCTCTTTTGCACACATTGAATCGCAAGTATTGTAGAAGGAGGTGGGGAGAAAGATGATACAACTATTTGCCTCCAAATAAAACTGAGCTGCTGTTTAGTTAATCAGCTGTTCAATTAATGATAGACTTGAAAAGAAGCTCTGGAAGATCAAAGTCAATATCTCTTGCTTAGAGAAGGTGCCAAATAGTCTGGGGTGGAGAAATGAAACTCCAAAGAAGGTTTCCATAATTGCATCTCCATCTTTTGGTGATCTGCAAAGGCAGGAGATCACCAAGTGTGATTAGACTCTGAGCAGGCTATTACATTTTCTTCTAGTCATCAAGCAGCTGACAACCAGTGACTTAAAATGATACTGTTTGCTACATTAAATTCCACTTTAGTTTTACTTTACCTTAGTAAAATATAGACATCTTTTAGAAAGACCCTGATGAAGAAGATCCTAAAGATTGTAGATGGAACTAGAACAGCCAATGTTTACTGTAGACACAGAATCTCCAGAGTTATTCAGAAGCTGCATTTAGAGAGAGAGTGTGTGTGTGCGCGCGTTTATATATATTACTACTACATCGCAAACCATGGTTTCTCTTTCAAAGTGTTCTCGACTCTGTGCCTCTGGTCTTAGGTAGGTAAAGGTAAAGGTTTCCCTTGACATTAAGTCCAGTCGTGTCCGACTCTAGGGGGCGGTGCTCATCTCCGTTTCAAAGCCAAAGAGCTGGCGTTTGTCCATAGACAGTTCCGTGGTCATGTGGCCGGCATGACTACACGGAACGCCGTTACCTGCCCACCGAAGCGGTACCTATTCTACTCACATTGGCATGTTTTCGAACTGCTAGGTTGGCAGGAGCTGGGACTAGCAGCGGGAGCTCACCCCGTCACGTGGATTCAAACCGCTGACCTTCCAATCGGCAAGCTCAGCAGCTCAGCGGTTTAACCCGCAGCGCCACCACGTCCCTTATGCCTCTGGTCTTATTGGAGCATATTTTGTATGTGCGTGTTTACAGCAGTGTTTCTCAACCTTGGCAACTTGAAGATGGGTAGACTTCAATTCCCAGAATTCCCCAGCCAGCACGGCTAGGGAAGTCCACACATGTTGAGGTCCACCCATCTTCACGTTGCCGAGGTTGAGAAACACTGGTTTACAGGAACATGATGCTCTTGCATTGCAAATGAACTCACAGAGAAAGCTTCAGGGTTAGTGAAGAGCAAATACTTTAGAACCCTGAATCTTGCTCACTTCTCTCAACGAGAAATACAAGGAAGGGTCCTTCCTCGCCCCTCCCCAGCACTAGAAATTCACATTTCAGAAAACTTAGAAGCGAGACATCCCCGGGAAGAGCCTGAGTCCATTGCCCAGTTTCTTACTCTGGTTGTAGATGCTGGTGTAGAATGTTGACATCTTGGCTTGAATGCTCTGAGCCTTCTTTTTCCTCCTTTTATCCTGGTTTAAGGAAAGTACAAACCAAGTACAGCCTGCTAGGAGGGCAGAGGGCTTTCAGTCGGTGTTCCCAGTTCCATGCCTGCTCCTCCCCCCCCCCGGTGTCAGCCCCCTCCCCTCCCCAGCCCCTTCCCTTCCATCTGTTCTTGTGCCACGTCTGCAAATCTGAATGAGAAGAAATGATAACTGGTCATTGTAAAGTTGACTCCAGGAATGGAAGTATTTTTTTTTAATCTTTTAAATGGATGGGATGCTCCCTGTCGGAGAGAAGAAGCCTCCTTACTTATCCCAATTTTCTCTTCAGTTGCTCAGTATGCTGTGCAGAGCAAAAGCTCACTTTGATATTTATTTTCTCATACATTCCCTTTTCCCAAAGCATGCTAGATTTAAAATAGTTTTGAGGAACAAACAGGCCTGGCCTTCACTATCTTTCTGGATGAAGTTGGTTCCCAGTGATGGATCACTTAAAGCTTTCGTTGATCTTTATTTAATTTACAGATAATGAAACATTTGCTGCAGCTTTCCTGCAGCTTTGGCCCAGCTGTTTCCTCCAAACTGTTTCATTAATCATTCATTGGCCTGCCTTCTACAGCTGCTGTGCTGATTGCTGGAATAATGTACATGGAAGTGCTCTAAAATCTGTGTGTCAGTGCAAAGGCTGTTATGTTGTGTTAGCAGCACCGAGGTGATCTTCTCTGGTCCCAGAAACTAAGTAGGGTTGGGCCTGGGTAGTCCCTGGATGGGGGACCACACCAAGAAACCCAGACTAGACAGGGAGTAAGCAAATATGCCAGAGGAAAGCAGTTCGGTTTTTAAGAAAACTAAATGGGCTTGTCCATAAGGTCAGCAAGAGTCAAGCTCAGCTGAAAGAAGACTTCACATTTTTAATGCATTTTTTTAATCTGCAGAGCTCTTTCTCCAACATCACGTACGCAATTTTCATCAGCTGCGGGGATCCTCCATTTCTGATACACAGAAAGGGAAAGAGAGTGCGCACATGAGAGAAAAACCACATTATTTCGCCCACTTCTACTCCATCCGGCTATCTGCAACCCTCAGCAGGTATGTTCCTCATCAGTGTTTGGATGCTGTTTGCTGAACTGTATTACTCTTGGTGGGTGCTTCTCCAAGCCCCATTCCTGCTCCCGCCCCCAAGAAGCCAGAAGCGCTCAATGTGCAGCCATTGCAGAAGAAACACAATTCCGTGTCTGCTTCCACATCCTTCAGGAAACGTCCTTTGAGGCCCTGCTAACTGCAGCCCTCCCTCTTTCCAAAACTTCAGTTTGAGTGAAAGCAGCTTCTAGTCAAAGGTAGATCTTCAGAATAAGAAACATACTATAATCTCAAAAATAGACTCTTTTTGCTTGAAGCGATTGCATGATTCCTTGTAGATTTGACAAATTTATTTATTTCCTTTAGAAATCAAATACATACTGTACATGCATACACACACAGACAGACAGACAGAATTTCTATGTTTTTAAAAAATGTCCAAAGCTGGACGGCCATTGGTGTGATCAGAATCTGGCCCTGAATAGGGTTCCATGCATTCAGAACAAAGTGGACCTTTGCGGGTAGGCCTGTGGGGTCTGGTGAAGGAATTGTCCTCCTCCTTTTCTGCCTTGAAATTTTGATTATTTGGACAATAATAACCATTTGCATCATCTTTGTGTCCATATACTCTTTTTTTCTGTAAGAGACTAGGATGTGAGGGAAATAATTCTCCATTTTTCCGTCCATGTTTTTTAAGGAAGACTACCACTTTTCAGGAAGGGATTTTGTAATTCAGAATTTTCACCCAATGGCTGGGTGTCCACAGAGGGTGGTCACAATACGCAAGATGGTGGACATCACATTGCCATCCAAGTCCCACCTCTTCTGCACTATGGTCGTACACACACATAAGAGGGGCGGGACTTTGACCATGACACCATGCCCACCATCTTGCATATTTCAACACACACACCTTTGTGGACACCACAGGGCGATGCTGCTGCTGCTGCTGCTGCTGCTGCTGCATCCAGATCGCTTAAGTTGTGATGACATTTTACCTGCTGCTTACAGGCTGCTATTGCGTAGTAGCAAAAAGGCCCATAACTATGTTTTTTTAGAAAAATGCAATCATACAGGGATAAGGTATTCAGCATGTTAAGAACATGTGCTAAATCACTGTATCTCGGTACTGAAAAATACTACAATTCAGATATGTTACTGTCCTAACAGTCAGGAATCACGCTGAGACGAGGAATAGGTCTGTAGCGTTTATTGCTGCTACATAGGACAGAAAATCCTGCCAAACTGAAGAAGCGTGGGAAAAACCCAGACAGATAAACCCCAAAGTCAAGGCGGGCCTGATCTGTGTCTCTTGGAATGGCTGCTTAATTCCTCAGCACTACGCATGCGTTTCCCCCCCTGGATAGAGCCCCCTCCTGCTCGCCATCAGTACTCATGACAGTTACACATTTTTCAGATAAACCTTTTCTCAGTGGCTTGTGGTTGCATCCTTGGCTGCCAGCCAGTAGAGGGTGCCATTCTCAACAAGGAAACTTAAGTTGGATATCTGGATACTACTAATGTTACTAATGGCCTAGGGACATACTCAGGGGATTGAGTTTGGGGAGCAAATTATATGGGTTGTTTTTTAGTTGCTTTTTGTTTTAGAAGGAGAAGGAATAGAATGATTCAAGAAGGGAATGACCTTTTCAAATTGATATGCAAGTCTTTATTTCACTTTGTATTTCAACGTAGCTGTTGGCAGGACTACCAGATCTGAGCTGTAAAGCCCCAGATGACCACTAGAGGGCAGGAACAACTTAGTCATCTCAGTCTGCTCTTTGCTACCCTCTAGTGGTGATGCAGATTCTCACAGGTCTGACAGTCTTCCTGTTCTTGCATCTTAGTGAAGACTGGGAGCATAACCAGACATTACTTGGAGGGTGTGGGTATGGTGTATTTTAAGCTAATGTTGCAATTGGAGTCACCTTTGCTTTAGGTCTCAAGGGTTGTGAGGGTTTTCCCTCCATTTAGTTGGTGCTAGGCATCCTTTGTATATCTTGGCTTTATAACCTGAAGAAAAAGGAAAGATAATCAGGAGCAGCAGGAACAAAGGTGGCTGAAGCCCTAGATTTGAAATGAATGGCCAAATATTTGGGCAGGTGCTTCGAGTTGTGTAAATATAACCTCAGGCACAGCTATAAGTGTATAGCTGAGTCCCATGGCAAGCAGGCTTGTCTGATCTAGTAAGCTAAGCAGGATCTTTGGAAATAAATAGTAATAAATATCTAAAGTGCAGCACCACAGTGCACCATGCCATCAGTGGCATCCATCAGGGGAAGGTAATCAAAGTCTGCAAGATGGTGGATACATTCTCCTGACTGAAGGCCTGCTCCTTCTGAATGTGTATTTAGGTATGTTCCCCGCCTTGAGTTATTTATAAAAATAAAAAAGGCGGGATAAAAATGCTAACAAAAAAAGCAGCTTTGCACTGTAACGATGCAGACTCCACCCCTGCCGTGTATGCACACAACATCCCTGAGCGTGCACAAAAGGGGTGGAGCTTGCACCATGTCGGCACTACACTGCTTTAGCCATTGGATTCCCCCTGCAGAGGTTGCTGCTCCTAATTAAGAAAAATAAATAGAATTATTTAAAACAAGTCATGATGTGCACATGTGCATAACGACATTAAATACATGGAATGCCCAGGTCTGACTGTGAGAAGAATGATAATTGTATGAACATTAGCTCTGCAAATCCCCATCTACCCAGTTCTTAAGTGAGTAGGTTTTGCCCATACATACTGCAATTAAGGGGGTTCTCAAAGAGGAGAAAAATACTAATAAAGAATCCTTGTCCAATCCTTTAAGGACAATGCTGATTTTTCCTAAGCAAACATTTCAAGACTCTTCAAACAGTCAGGGTGTTTATACTGTTCATGTTTACAGGAACACACATGGCAATATTACCAAGTTCAGTTTAAAAATTCAGCTTGACTTTCATGTGTTTGTGTTCGTTATTTTTGTTTTGTTTTTTTTAAAGAAAAGGACATTAAGGGAAAGTATCTGTTGGAAAAACTGGCAGAAAGAGAATATAATTCTGCCCAGCACAGAGTCCTGATTCAACAAGGCACTTCACTGTGTGTAAATAGAAGAAGGATGAACTCTGTTGTCACAAGGCTTAAAGGTCCAATTAACAAGGCAGAGATTTTCCACCCTCCTTTATCAGTCGTGATGCACGAGTAAGTGGATCCGTGTGCTGAGCAGAGTTTATGAAATTTAAATCGTTGCCCGACTGCTTTAAGTTCAGAGAAAGCTGGTTTCACAACCTGCACCCTTTACCTCTCTACCTTCTTCAGAATGGATTGATTTTGTGCTAGGGAATTCTGGGAGTTGAAGTCCACCCGTTTTAAAGTTGCCAAGGTTGAGAAACACTGCTTTAAAGGCTACAATTACGAAGATAAGAATCATGATTTATGGGTCCTGACCAAAGGAAAAAATATTGGCCTGGCTACTCTTGAAGACTAGTTGTAATATAGGAATACAGAATAAGTGAAATGTAATTTCTGCTTAAGAACAAGCCAAGACATTGAGTGCCAAAGAACTGGAGCGAAACAAGGATTTACAAGGATTTACTATCAGGACAAGTAAAGATTGCTGTGAGTGAAGACATTGTTTTGTTCCGGGTTTTGTTTTGGTTTTTTGTTAGTGTAACCCCAAAGGGTCAGACATGACTCAGTGCTTGCACAGGGGACCTTTCACACACCCCCAATTTGGAGTGACTTCATAGGTTCTTTTTCTGAAACCAGACAAGATCAATAAGAGATCACCGTTAAAGGAAAGGAAGGTGTACATGGTTGATGGTAGATGTACTGTAGATGGGAGGGACTCCCTTGAGTCAAACTTCTAGTGACTTCATGTCCACATCTGTGCCATTTTCTTGGCAACAGTATAGAAGTGGTTTGCTGTTGCCTTCTTCCTGGCTGTTCTTTAAACTTCCCAGTCTAACTTACAGGCCTAGAATTCCTGATGGTTGCCCATCCAAGTAGAATCCATAGTGCATCCTGCTTAGCTTCTGCTAAATCAGTATCGGTGACCTGGAGTAAATTATGAACTATGTAGAAATACATTTTTTTAAAAAAACAAACCAGAGCAAGACCAGGGCACCATCAGTGGCCTGGAGAGAACGAAGCCTGCTCAGATTCCCTCTGGGAGCTATGATGGACATTGTGGCAGGAAGTCAGCACCAAGAGTGAATCAGAGCCAGAGGAAAGAACAGGAGGAAGATCTGAGGGAAAAGCCCAAGTGATGTCAAAGGACAGCTGAGATAGGAAGGCATCCTGTTCCTCAAAAATGAGGCTGAAGTGGAATAGGAAGCCCTCTCTGATCCTGGAAGTTTGGATTGGATGTGGGCTGAGGACATTTACTCCAAAGCTACCACCACCTGGCTGCTGTCCAGAGCCTTGGCCTGGAGGATCTGCTGGACTTTACAGGTTTTAAAAGAGCCCTGGATTAAAATTAAGGACAACGGTGGAAAAATCCACAGAGCTTTTTGTTTTTGGGAACCTTAAGGACAGAAGGAACAAGGCCTTGGTGTCTTGGCTGAGATAAGGACTTGGCCATGAGGAAATCTTGCACTAAAACACATTGGCTCATAGATTCTGCATCCTCATAAACAGGATTAGATGTTTAGAAGACTGTGTGGCTGTAGGTCAAAATGACCTAAGCAAAAATCTGCCAGACTCAGAGTCATAGTCCCCCCCCCCCGCAAGATTGGGTAATCCACATCCAGTGGGCTTAATGCATCCCGTGGCATTTCAGCCTCTCAAGATCATATTGCGGGCCTTTTCAAGCCCAGCTGGAACATGGTCTGAGGATTCATGCCCCAGGCAGGGATTGGGCTAGATGACCTTCCAACCTAGGATTCTGTGATTTTGACAGCAAAAATAGGATACACTATATGATTTTAGGCAGAAAAGAGATGTGATTAGGTACATCCAGGGCATTGATGTTCCTATTTCTTTTTTAAATGTGAGGAAAAACGCGGTAAAGTGTCACCCCCCCCAATGTCATTGTAGAAGCCAAAAAACTCTCCATGCCTCTTCCCAAAAATGTTTGCCATCTTCCATTAGGTGTCTTTGTGCCTTCTTGTTTGTACAGATTTGATATGAAAAGGGAACAAATCTTGTTTCAACCTGATTGTGTTAATATACTGTTGCTACGTTTACGATTGCAGTGGATATCAGTGTTTTGTGTTTTTTTTTTCCTCTCCCTGCAACTGTTGAATATTTCTGCTCACATTTTCTCAAGAACTTTGTTGTGTCTTTGGTTGAACTCAAGAATCCTGGCTAGGATGCTTTTTAAAATTAGATAGGCAGCAGCAAATAGAAGTCAAATCTTTAAGATTTGATAAGATAAGGAATATGAAGGGTAGAATTCAAATTTATTAATTATAAAATCCATCTAGCAAGATTTAGAGACCACTTTTATGCCATTCTAATTATTTTGATTTTCTTACATGAACATTTTCTTAATAGTAATCTTGTTAGGGCTCAAAATTACTATTCTATAGAGGAAGCTAGCTTATTTTCAGGCATTTCTTTATTGTTGCAATTAGATGTCACCTTCGCTCTTAAGACAAGACACAGGACCTTGTTTTATCCTCTTGGCAAGAATCTGGCAAAAGACCGGGTTCCCTCGTCCATCTGCAGCAGTGCAGCCATGGTGGTCTCTGCCTCTTTGAAGGATGCAAAGATGAACTTGAAATAAGTCACTGAGCCATTCCTGGAGGAGAGAGTCTGACTTGCTGGGCCTAAAATAAGACAGGAGTTCTTGTGAGATAGAAGAATCAGTTCAGAACCTAAGAACTGAAAGCAGAGAAGAGCATTTTCTGAATGAAATTTGCAGTGGTTGGGATGCACCTGCAGCAAAGGATGTCTCTCTTTGCACACTCCAATGGCATAGAATGAAAGGAGAGGGACGCTCTCTGGAAATGGGACCAATGCAAATGAGAAACAGTTCTCTTTTATGGAGCTCTAGAACGACCCATGAATGCTGTCCTCTTCCCCATCAGGTAGATGGTCTTGACAAGCCAAGCAGGATTACCTTTTAGACAGGAGACCAGGAAATCTTCCGGTTGTAGGCTAGATGGGGAAATTGCTAAGAAGAGAGCATGGTGTTTGTCCACCCAGTCACTAGACATCATGCTCAGCTCAAAGGAGATGTTACTGTTCCCACCACTTTGCTTTCTTTCCAATGGGCAAATTACACCATCTAGTCATTTACTGCATTAATGGGTCCAAGTGAAGCACAGCGTCAAAGTCCTGGTTGGGGTCGAAGGAGAGACTGCTCCTCTATAAGGCCTCTGAATTGGCCCTTCACTTTGGGGAAGTTTTGACAGTGGAGGAGAAGCAGCTGCCTTAGGACATTTTGGTGGACCAAGACTCACATCTGGGCAGTTTCTTTGCCCTTTCTCCCAAACAAGCTCCCTTGGCTATTTCGGTGCCTCACTTCTTATAAGCTCATGGAGTGTGAGGATTAGAAGGAACCTCAGAGATTTTATTGATTTTTCATTCATTCATTCATTCATTCATTTATTCATTTATTTATTTGTTTATTATTTGGTATGCCTCCTGACTCCCAGCGATTCTGGGTGGCTCACAACAACCAAAAGAAGATGAGATATGATTAATAACAAGTAACAAGTAAATGATGGCGAGAGTGACAAACCGGACAGGAACAAAGCAAAGGTGCTTCCGTCTCCCTGGCCAAAGGCCAGCCTGAGATCATCTAGTCTAGCATGGTCTACAGCCACAGCAGCTTTAACAAATGGCCGTCTGGGCTCTCCAGTCTTCTGCCTCCTGTGGAAGCCTCTTCTCTTATTAGGCAGCCCTTCCAACCAGAAAGTCACAGCTCCAATTATGTAAAGACAAACAAATTTGGAGGGCAAGGGGCAATTCTCAGTTATTTAATGCAGCCAATACCGTTGGGCATGCTGGTTTGGGGTGGTGACTGTGCCCTCGACCCTCCCTTACTAACACATGGGTCCTGGGGTGTCGGTGTGCTGATCTTCCCACTGAACAACGTGGCTAATTTCTGAGTGAACTCAGTCCTGCTCCATTGGAGCAGTGGTTTTACCTGAAGCTGAGAAATACGGGGAACGGCCCTTCCAGGTGTTCTGGAAAGTGGGCAGTCCCTGCTACGAGCTGCAGAGAACCAGGTCTGCCTCCAAAATTGTGCCACAGTTACGGTTCCACACGGGGCTGGGCACGTGGAAGTGTTGGCTGTTGGTTTTCAGTGTGTGTGTTTTGTTTTGTCCTGAAACTCTTGTTGCTTCCTTGTGCCTTATCACAGGGTTCCTCAACCTTGACAACTCTAAGCTGTGCGGACTTCAACTCCCAGAATTCCCCAGCCAGCTTTCCCCAGCTTTGAAGTCCGCACAGCTTAGAGTTGCCAAGGTTGAGGAACCCTGCCTTATCAGATGGCTGTTACTAGTGAATAATGCAGCTAGTTAAGAACTCTATGTCCATTATGTAGCAACGTTATACCAGTGTTTCTCAACCTTGGCAACTTTAAGATGGGTGGACTTCAACTCCCAGAATTCCCCAGCCAGCCATGCTGGGAGTTGAAGTCCACTCATCTTAAAGTTGCCAAGGTTGAGAAACACTGCATTAAACAGTAGGCTCTGTGTGTTACTTGGCCCACCGCCTGCCTGTTTACCTGAAAATGGAAACTTTCTGGAAACTGGGATTGTTGCTGCATCCTTGATTTCCAGGTTTGTGTAACCAAGAAGTGGAAAATGCCTGGAGTTCCAAGTCAGATGATAAATCATGTGCCATGAACCCTTTGTGACTTTAACGCTCCCCCTTGCAAGCTGAGTCCCTTGACATATTTAGATATGTCCCTCATTGTAACTCCACATCCTGGCCCTCGTGCTGGCCAGCCCTCTGGGTAGGCCATCTGAATAGCTTTGCAAATATGAGCCCTGTCTCTTTAAACAGGTGAGATGGGTCCGCTCAGGCAGGTAGCAGCTGATTTGTTCTTTGCCCCAGCAGGAGAGAGCGAAGAAGCTGCCGTGCGTGCTATAACGCGGCAAAGTTTCAGCCCTTGTGAAACTTTGCTGTGAAATTTCCATACGTCACATTTTGTGGGTCGCTCCCCCCACTTTTCATTGGCGGCTTCATCTCCAGTTACAAGAGGAGGAGGCGGGGGAGGAACCCTCTGCGAAATCAGTGAAAGGAATGTTTACTGTGGCAGGTGGAACATTTGGGCTGGATGAGAGTCCCCATCTGGGGCGGCCAGGAGGAGAGAGACGCGGCGATTCCTTGGCCATGGCCGGAGGGGCCCCTCCAGAAAGCCGCCCCAACCTGCCGCAGTGATTAACCGGGCTGTGCCCTCTCAGGCCCGCTCTGACGAAAGGTTTTGTCTTCTTGCTGGCAGAAGAGTGTTCTCTAGAGACTGGTTCTCTTTTTTTCTTTGTTCTGTTTTTCTTTCCTGTTGGTTTTCCTTTTTTTCTTTTTTTTTTCTTTTTTTAAGTTTCGCTTCTGAACAGCAGACGGAGAACTCGCCCCCATTGGGCGTGCCTGGCTCGGCTGCGTGTGGGTGTGTGGTGCAAAGGATGGGGTTTCTCTAGCTGCCCCCCACACACAGTACCACCTATTTGACCATGAGGACTCTTCGCAGGTTGAAGTTCATGAGTTCGCCCAGCCTCAGCGACCTGGGCAAGAGAGAGGCGGCCGCCTTGGATGAGCGGGGGACCCAGCAGCAGCGGGCCTGCTCCAATGCCACCTGGAACAGGTAGGGCTCGGCCCTCTCCTTCCCCTCTCCCCCCCCACACCCCAAACACCACCCTCAACTGATTGATCCATTTCCCTCTTCCCCCAAAGCTTCAGCATAGCACAGTTTGCTCTTTGGGGGTGGTGCTGATTTTGAAAAATGCCTGCCAGGATATCCATTCCTTTCTCCATCCCATTAGTGTTCATGGATACCTGCTGTTGGAAGGAAATGAGTAATAAAATGGTTTGTGTTTTGGAATGAGAAACATTGGTGATTATCAGTGATAAATGCTCGCAAGGGTGAACAAGTGAACTCAGGTGGTCTCCCAAAAGTGCTCTGGAGCACTGAAGCGGTATCTGCCTTTTTCAGAATTGCTTTGTTGCTGTGAGATACCAAGAAAAGCCATGTTTGCTGTAAGGAATTGCAGACAGGTGCTGTGTTTGCACTCCCTTGCCCTCTGAAGCACTTTTTGGAGACTGAATCACAGAAGTATTAGGTGCATGGGTAGCTAGAAAGAAAAAAAAATGTAGTAACTGGAAAGAAATTTTATTGTGTTTTCTTTTTCTTTTTCTTTCCTCATATTGTAATTAAGAGTTGTTTATTGCCAGGGACGTCTATGGGGTGGGAGGTCAAAACACTCAAGAAAGTAGTCGTGACTGCAATCAAAGCCTTGCCTCTTTTTATATGCGCCGCACGTGGCGCACATTGAAACGGGGCAGACCTACGCTATCGTCTTGACTTTGGCACACACACACACAACAGATGCTCCTGGCTCTTCCTGAGACAACTAAGCTTGCTTGTCTCTTTCTTATCTCATTATCTCTTCTCAGTCTAGTTTACGTACACTCAGTTTTTGATTTTTTTTTATTATTTCAGAGTCCGAGGTAGAATCTGTCTTGCATGTGCTATTAAAATGTCCATTATATACCCAATGGTGATCACGTTTAATACTTCCGATTGTTAGTCATTCTAATTGCCATTTCAGCCTAGAGTTTATTACTCTCCCACTGGGTGGCCACGCTTCAGAAACCTCTAGGAAGGTTGCAGAATTCCTATAAATGTCTGGTTCCTCCCCCTTGCCATTAACTGTTAGCTGCCAGTTGCTTTAGGATTTTCCCACAAGTTTAAAATTTCTTTTTATAGTTATTGTATTGTATGCTGGTCTTTTATTGGGTTTGGTCCTGGACTGTAAATAAGTTTTGAATCAGTTGACTTTTTAATTTGTTGTTGTTGTTCTTCTTCTTTTCAATATTACCTAGTCTGTACATTTCACTAAGCCATGTTTTGATTTGATTAGTCTGGGTGTAGCATGTTGTGTGAACACAGCCACCGTGGCTTGTAAATTGTGATTTTTGGCATAGAGTGTGTGCTGTAAAGCCAGCCAATTGTGATTGATTCTATGAAATGTGGTTAAATGAAGTATGGCTGAAGGCCAGGGCCCCCTACGTGGTTCTCTGGGGCGTTTATTTTGATGCTTATGGGGCACCCTGCCTTATTGATGCCTTTGTTTTTGGAAACACCCCATCCCCATGCTAGCCATTTTACCAGTTGACAACCCATCACCTTCCCTGGCTCAGATTGGGCACTGTTGGTTTAGACTGTGCTTAAATACATCTGAGTTGTAAAAAGGCAGTGAGTATGATCTGTATTCTATGTTTACTAGAACAAGGACAATGTAAAACCATGTAGAACACTACTACACTGTTGCTTCACAACCCTTTAGACTTGTAGCTTTACAGTCTCCCTGCAACACCTTCTGAAAATCACCTGCTAGGTAAGGGGATACTGAGTCTCAAATAGTGGGGTTTTTTTAAACCTAGATGGGTGTTCTTTATTATATTAAGCATTACTGAGAGAATCTGCAGAGCCTTGAAGTTCTCATATAGCCAGATTGAAAAGGGCCAGAAAATCAGGATTGCCTGGAATTGAATGTCCATCATCTAATCAAACATCGTAAGTTTCCTCCAGAAAACGAGATTTGCAGATTGTTGGCTGCAAGCTAAATCGTTAGGGATCAGGGAATAATTCTGAAGCGACCCCCTTTAAGGAAGATGAGATGCCTCCTCAAAGCAGTCAACTGAATTAGATTTTATGATTCACCAAGATTAAGGGTAGATCACTTTCTTTTCATCCTCTGGCTGAAAGAACTGAAATTCCTGTAAAGGGATCCAGGGAGCTCTGGAAGGTCACTTTTAAACTGTTTTTAAAAGGCATCAACATCCCAGTGGGCTCCCAAGAGCTCAGAAAAACTCCACTGGATCCCATTGTATAGAAGTGATCATGGCAGAGGAATTTTATTCACCACTGAATTGACTTTCTCATGGTCTGTAGCCAGGGTTCAGTCAGATTTTTTTTCAAAGAGCCCTCCTTTTGAATCTTTCTTCCAACCATTTCGTGAAGAAGGACCTAGGACATCAGAAGAAGACCCAACCATATCAGCCTAGAAATATCCCTTTCCCAGGACCATCAAAGAAAAAAATAGAAGTTACGTTTTTCAATAAACAATACAAATGCTCAGGCCATATTTTAATGCAACTTAACAAAAGTTAAGTTTAAAACTGTTCATCTTTTTATTAGTTTGGGCCACATAACTTAGGTCCTTCTTTCATTGTAGGTAACATACTATCATGCATTCCTTCCAGCAAACATATGTTTATTCCAGTAAGCCTCTTAAATCAGGAGTTATTTGCATGATGCTAAAAGCTAAAGACACCCTTGAATTGAACATGCATGTTTAAGAAATCTTAACCTCTGCCCCTGTGCCTTTTGCCCTTTGATTTTGACAGCAAATTGATGTGCACTCATAAGCAGGTGATGATTCCCTCCATGCTATGAAAGTTGTGTAATAACCACACCCAAAGATGTGACTTCAGACCTTCCCCATAGTTGTGAGAGGGTGAGCCACTAGCTCATCATGCACTGGAGGGCTATAAAAGAACCTAGAAACATCATTGGTTTTTGTTAATAGATTTATGAACGTGAAAGTTCTTTGCCAATCATTGCATAAAGCACACGTATTTCAATCTTTCAATTTCAGTCTCAAAATATGTAGATGGCTTTTTTACAGGTCTACTGTTGGTTGCCAAATTATTTTTTGAACATTGGTCCTTCTCTGAAGTTCCATCTGTAAACTGATCTTCTTTCACTTCTTCATGTCCAGGTTCACCATGGCAAAAGCCATAATATAATAAATCTGTTCATATTTAAGGTACCACATCACTCAGTGAAGTAATACATCATTGCTATTTATTTATTATCCCGCCTTTATTATTTTTACAAATAACTCAAGGCGGGGAACATACCTAATACTCCTTCCTCCTCTTTTCCCCACAACAACAACCCTGTGAGGTGGGTTGGGCTGAGAGAGAGGGACTGGCCCAAAGTCACCCAGCCGGCTTTCATGCCTCAGGCGGGACTAGAACTCACTGTCTCCTGATTTCTTGCCCAGCACCTTAACCACTAGACCAAACTGGCTCTCTTCTATTTAGCTCTTGTATTTACCTCTTCGTCCAAAATTGTACACTTCTGTAACAATATTGGTTATTCTGAAATGAGGTTGATTATGGCCCCATATAGGTTGTGCATGATGCTGAAGAATAGAAAGTTTATTATTTAAAGTCAATATGATGGGGAAACCTGTATTCCTCCAGAAACTATTTTATTCCAGTCCTCATTAACACTGGCTAATGTGGCCAGTTGTCAAGAGTTCTAGTCCAACTTCCTATGAAGAGTTAGGCTACAGTATTTGCTGGAAAGATGATGAAATTGTGATTAAGCAAACCAAGAATGAGAACTTGCATGTACGTTAATTACACAATTTAAGACATTGTTTTTCCCCCCATTGGGGCTTTAAATCAGAAGGAGTTTGGTAACACCCTTTTCCAGCTATGCCTTTTAATAAAATGTGTTAGTTGAACAAAGTGCTGGCAGACTTCTGATTTTTTGCCACCTCCTACAAGGTCCATTTGGTCTTTAGTTTCAGTGAGGCTAAACAAGGATTCCTTGGCTGATTGAGCTTCTAAATTGCACGTGGATGTATTGTGGTTTGAAGCATGTACAAATCCTTTCCTGGCTAATTTTAGTGCTTATGCGCAGGCGTGGTGGGCGTGCCAGTGCCAGTTGTGTGGGAGAGAGTGAGTTTACACATCTTTGTTTGAAGCATTAGAAAGTGAACTGAAATTCATTCTGGGTGGGGCTGAGAGCAGAAACTCCGCTGGAAAGGTAGCCGCAGTTAAGACTTTCCAGAAACATGGGCCTTGTTCTTGCTGAAGGCCTAAATCTGTGTCTGGAGGTTGTGTCATTTAAGAACCACATGGCTGGCTGGGGAATTCTGGGAGTTGAAGTCCACACATCTTCAAGCAGCCAAGCTTGAGAAACACTGCTGTAAATTCTTAAGGGGGAGAAATTTGGTGACAGACTCACTGTGATCTGACAATTTTGTCTTAGTTTTTGAAGCAAAGGGAAACCTCCAGGTAAGAGAGAGAGCACACATGCTAGGAATTCAACATCAGAATGTCATGAAAGGCACAGAGAACCCATTGCCTCATCAAACATCAAACAGGGGAACCAGAAATTAGGAACTTGCTTTGCCTGTTTTCATCCACTTATTAAGTCTTCTGTTGATTAGCCAAGCTGTTTTGAGGGCTTGTAGCGTATTGATCCTCCAGGTCTGCTTGCTAATTCATCACTGTCTTCCAGGCCCTTCACTGCCCACTTAAAAATCCAGGATCCCATCAAAACATGCCTTTGCTCCCACCCACTGGCTGGGTACTGGTATAATTCCAGGCTGGTATTTCTAATAGCAGCCCCAACATTTCTTGCAATTCTAGGGGGATTCTCCTTTTCCAATTTTTCTCACCCCACCCCCACCCCCGTCTGTCACATCTCATAATAGGAAATGGAGGAGTTGCCAGAAAGTTCCTTTGGGAACGGAGGATGGTCAGCGTAGCTGTTTCATTTCTTGTTTTCTTTGGGGCAATTTTAGAAGTTAAGACAGTTGCAGGACCATAACCCTGTGCAAACGGTTTCCTCTCTAGGAAGAAGGGCAGGGGAGATGCTGAGGGGAGAAGCAGAGTTGGAGAAGACCTTCTCCGTGGGGGAGGCAACTAGCAATGCCCCCCCAGACTTCTGCTGAAGCATTCAGGGGTGCCCGAAGCAGCCCTTGTTCAGTGGTCATTTGGGGGCAGACCTAACCTAAGCAGGAGTAGGCAGACCCAGGTTCAAGACCACCTTCAACCATAGAAGCTCATGAAGTGTCTTAAGCCATTCGTTCTCTATCGGCCCAGCCTATGGGCAGGGTTGTTGCTGGGGGAAAATGTTGGAGGGAAGAGCACTTGGGAATCTACCTTTTGCTTCTGGAAGAAAGGCAAGTAAAACGATTGTTAAATGTAAATTAGGTTACATTAAACCATTGATTTTCAGCAACACTATTGTTCGATGATGATGATGATCCAAAACGGTTCCATAAAGGTTCTCCGATGCTTAACTGGCTTCTTTTGCCTGTAAATGCCCTCAATCCCACCCCCACCCCCAACTCACAAACCAAACAGACCCACCTACGGAGTCCCTGGTGCTCTCTGAGCCTTGTTGTTTTCTTGCAGACGTTTCACTGCCAGACTAGGCAACATCTTCAGTGCGAAAAGGGAGTGGGTTTTGAGCAGGCCAAGCCACTGTATATAAACAGAGAGCAAACCCCACTCCCTCTTCGCACTGAAGATGTTGCCTAGTCTGGCAGTGAAACGTCTGCAAGAAAACAACAAGGCTCAGAGCACCAAGCACTCCACAGTTCAACCCTGAGCTACAAAGATTCTTTTTGATTGAGACCCCCCTACTCCAGTGATCACCACGCCATTTCTTTCTTTAGTTCTTGGAGTCTGTTTTGTTTCGTTTTTTGCCCCCAGAGCCTACTTCTTTTCAAAACCAAATGCAACAAACCACATTATGACTTATTGTGTCACTCAGAGATGTGAGCATTAGCAGTTAAATTTCTTGTAATTCAGAATCACGCAGTCTTGAAGCCGAGGCTTTGCAGGACCATTAAAAGAAAAATGGAAGCCATTGAAAATAGGCTAGCTATTAAAGGAGGAGGGGGATTTTTTGAGAATTGGGGGCCACAGCTTGTTCTCCTGATCAGTTAGAGCAGTGTTTCTCAACCCTGACAACTTTAAAAGGTCTAGACTTCAACTCCCAGAATTCCCCAGCCAGCCATGGCTGGCTGGGGAATTCTGGGAGTTGAAGTCCAGACCTCTTAAAGTTACTAAGGTGAGAAACACTGAGTTAGGGGATCATATGGGAGATCACAAGAAAGAGAAAGTGCAGAACTGGTTGTTTTGCCCTGTTTGGGGAAAAAGTGGCTTAATGATGGGAACCAGAACACCTCGGGTCCAAACCCATCCCATTTCCACCTGTAAGCTCTGTCCCCATAATCGCCAAATTTCAGTTTGTGTGGTGGATTCCAGCTAGGGGGCTGGTTCCCAAGGGGAGAGAGCGTTCCAGAACGATAAACCGATTCACAGCCCAGACCAGGTGGCTGGGAGGGTTAAGAAGTTCAAGGCAGCCCCTCCTTAGAGTCCCTTTGGGTTATTTCCTTTAGCCTAGTGCAGTAGCCTCAGTCGAGCAAGATTCTGTCTGTAGGATGGGAGCAATAAAGAACTAGAGTTGGAATCTGGTCTCAGCGTGGTTTCTATCCCCGGCGACCTGACATCAGTCTTGCCAGACTGAGGCTACTGCACTAAGCCAAAGGAAATAAACCAAAAGGGCTCTAAGGAGGGGCTGCCTTGAACTTTTATTTTAATTTTTTTTTAATTTTTCAAGATATAGTTAAAACACACAATGCAGAATATAAGATCGATTGAATACAAGTCTAAAAAAGAAAGAAGCTTCCCAGCCAGCTGGTCTGGGCTGTGAAGCCGTTTATCGTTCTGGAACGCTCTCTCCCCCGGGAATCAGATCCCTCGTTGGAATCCACCACAGTTTGCCAATTCTGATCCCGTAGCTTGCGTGCCGGAGGCTTTCTGCTCTCAATTCCAGCCTTACTTTGGTGGAAAACAAAACAAAACAAAAACGTGCTGCTGAAAACTAGTCGTTTTGTCACTGAGCAACAACCCAGAAAACTGGGGGACTGCACTGAACCTACAAGTTGCCCCCCTTTGAAGGCCCATGGCTTCCAAGCTGACTGGACAAGATCAAAAGGTATCCCTGGGGGCAGCGTATTTCGGTGTTGGGACAGCCACAGATAAGGCCTGTTCACCTTTCCCAGCAATAGGACCTTCAGCAAGATTTCTCCTGCTGTTCTTACAAAGCAGGCCGAATAATTCTGAGCAAGGTAATCCCTGGTGTATCCTGGTACGGTATCATATATGGCTCCATAGGTATATAGTACATAGGTACTAGCACTTTTCACTGGACCTAAAAGCTGTTGGTAAGCAGTGCAGCAGCTACAAATAGATGTTCTCAACAGTGGCAGGTTTGAATGCTAGCAGTCTGTACCAGCTGAAGCTTCTGAGATGTCTTCAGACGTTCCCACATCGATCATGTTGCAGCAGTCAAGATGCAAGGTGATAATGGTGTGAGTTTGTAACGCCAAAGCTTCGTGGTCCAGGGTGAGCCATAACTGGTCCAAGGCTGTCCTAGCCAAAGCTTCTATCTGGTATTCTGCCAAGACTCTTGTGACCATGGGAATCCTTGTGTCACGGACCTGCTCTTTCAGGGGAAGTGTGACTGTCTGAAGCCAACATTGGTACCAGTGCTTCAGGAGTTCCTAGATATTTTGTACCTCCAAATTGTTAGGGTTTAATATAAGCTTACTCTCCCTACCCAGTCCCACACAGCCCCAGACATAAGTTCAGCCTGTCTGCCTTGGCCTGGGATCGTGCTGATACAAAGTCAACTATCAAGTACTGATAATATCCCACTCCAAACATGTTAAAAATGATAGGAGTGGGGACCAAGCACTAGAGCATCACTCCCACCCCATTCAGGTAGGAGCAGAATCACCATAAAATGATACCTGCAGCTCTTGCGGATGGTCCAGCAGGGTACCATGCTCAACGGTTTCAAAAACTAGAAAGGATGTTCTTGGTTATAAACAAAATGTACTTTATAGCAGAGATGTGACCTGTTAGGAAATAGAAGGGTAGGGATTCCAAGAAAATTATTGCGCTGGTGGTGACATTGTTGGATGAGAACGTTTTCTGGGAAACCACTGAACTGCACAGTAGGAACCATTCCCAATGGTTGGAAAGCTTAATCCACTTTTGAACTGTGCGCTAACATAAATATGGTCCAGGGACGCGCCTCTTTCCCAAAGTTTTGTCTAATCATTGTCTCACATTCATTTCCTGCAAGTGTGTCAAATATTTAAAAATATGCCCTGACTTTCCTTGAGCATAATCCTTCAAATGAACTCACCCAAATGTATCTGGCGGTGCTTTCTGTCTGGCCTATCTCTATCGCTAGCCTTTTCTAAAGTAGCAGCCCGAAGCTTTTCTGACAGACTTTCAGTAAACAAGAGGGTTTTATTTATTACAGAGTTATTTATTGCACCCCTTTTAACCTTGATACCGCCCCGATCCTTCCAAGAATGTCCTGCGATACACCCATGAAATATGGCAGGTTTTTCCTGGCTGCCTGCTCTTTGGCTGCCTTGAGACATCTCGCTGAATGATTTAGTTGACCAAATGAACTGCAGCAAGACTGGGACTCAGACATGGCTCTCTGTTCTTCTCCTCCAACCCAGCTGCCAGATAGATTCAGGGATATGCTTTCATTTTCATGGCAGTGTTGTAATCGTTGAACCTGGACAAACTGACATTAACGTGGAGGGTGCTTGTTTCAAACTATTGCTTGCAAACCCATTTTAGACCTGGTAGCCACTGCTTCAAACCCCCAGGACCATAAGCAGCCAAATATTAGGAACTGCATCACTGCAATTCATTTACACGTACTTTATTTAAGCCATATAACTTGACTTTCTCAGAATGCAATTTTCAACTGAGAGCTGAATAAAGCTGTTAGAATCTGGGGCGCAAAGAGTCCAACATTCTTCTGTGCAGAGCTCCAAGGGAACTAAATTGCCTTTTAGATTTTTAAATTATTATTATTGTTATTATTGTTGTTGTTATCATTATTCACCACAACGTGGTGCCAGTTCTTTAGCTGGTGTGGGCCTCATTCGCACTGAGTTCTTCCCAAGAACCTCGGAGGTCGTAATGTATCAGTGTAGTACATGTGCAGGTCCAAGCAGTGTGGCCTTTTGGGATTGACAGATGGAAATTTTGTCAGTGCGCAGATTTTCTAAGTGCCGTCCAAGGCTTTTTGGTATGGCACCCAGTGTGCCAATCACCACTGGTCCACCACGGCCGGTTTATGCCATAATCTTTCAACTTCGATTTTCAGATCTTGATCCTTTGTGATCTTCTCCAATTCTTTGTCTTCTATTCTACTATCCCCTGGTATGGCCCCATCAATTACCCACACTTTCTTCTTGTCAACCACAGTTAAATCTGATGTGTTATGCACCTTTATCACTTTGTATTCGGAAATCCCACAATATTTTAATGTGGTGGTGGTGGTGGTGGTGACGATTTGACAGGTCAAGGTTTTCCCCACCATTACACTTCTGTGCTGGGATGTATCTCTTCTACCTATTGAAGGGGAAGCATTGTGCCAGAACTTAAAAAAAAAATCCTATTTCTGGAAAGGACCATTTACCAACTGAAAGGTAGTTCAGAAATAAGTGTATAAATTAACACATCATAGAGGAACACCCTACAGTGTTTTTATTTTGAAATTATTTTACAACCTGCAGAATGTGGTCAGCAACAAATACAGGAACTCTTTCCCCACATTGCAATCAAATTAATCTTTTTCTATGGTTCTTAATGATCCTGTTCCATAGTCTTCCAATTGGAAGATGGAACATCTCATCTGAACAACGCTGACCTAACTGTTTCAGGGGTGGCTCAGAGGTGAATATTCCAGAATAGGAAAGGCATTCCTCACACGATCATGCCCAAACAGGCCATTGTGGGGTCTTTCCAGCAAATGCTGTGATTGGAGCACTGTCAGTCTCTTTCCATCAACAACAAGTTGTTCTGGATGACCTGATTGAGAAGAAAATGAAACATTCTGGAATTCCAGAATGGAGTAGAATTTTTTGCATATGTGGATCACCCAAGCCTTGGCAGAAGCCCACTGACCTGAATGACACCTTTTGCTGAGTGTGTGCCGCAGGACAGCAGTTGCATCGAAAGAACAGGTCTTACGCTCTGCATTGTGTGTCTTAATTATATCTTGAAAAATTAATAATGAATTTAAAAATGGAAAAAAAGAAAGAAAGAAAGAACGGGTACTTAAATCACCCACACCCTGGGCATTGAATCTGTGCTGGAGTATTCAAAATACAATCCCAGAAGGCCGGGTCACAAAGTTACCGTTGGCTGAATCACCGCCTTCATCAGAGAAAGAGATTCTGCACAGTGACTTTGCACAACTGCGGGGTTTATGGGTTAGTTAATGCCCTGCTTAATCATGGAGAATCAATGGAAGCTGAACACTGGCTGGGGAATTCTGGAAGTTGAAGTCCACACATTTTAAGGTGGCCAGGGCTGAAAAACACTGCTCTAGGGTCTACTTTATTGCTTCATTTGCTGCTTTACAGGAATTGCACATCCTCTTTTTGAAGAGGATGCTCAATTGCTTCGGGGTATACCTGGCTCCTGTTGGTACTCAGTGCTGATTTAGACAAGAGACTCTTACTTCTATTTATTTATTAAATAGGAACCCATCGTATTATCAAAAGCTCCCGGGATGGAGTGCAGTCAGCAAGGCATAATTAGCATGAAACTGGAATAGATAAAATGCATTGGCAAGTAAAGCACAACCCTTTTATAATCAACAAACAGCCAAAGCTTAAATGAACAGTCCCATCTTACCCAACACATGTAAAAAAAAAGAGGCACGGTTCAGTTGTGCAATTGTGTCTGCCATCTTGACTTTTTTGACCCCTCCAACATCCTGGTATCTGCTGCCAAAATAGTGTCTGTGATGGAAGGTCCCCTGGAAAGTATCTTTAGCAGCAGGTCACCATCTTGCTGACTTTGACAAATCTCACCATGTCAGGCCTGGCATGTAACCGGTACATGGGGCTGAGATGTAATTGCATGTTCAGTGGAAATGAGAACGAGATGCAGATGGGTGAAATCAGAAATGAGAAAAAATCTTCCCTGATTTTTTAATTAGCTGGATTGTTCTGTGCTTAACTTTCTCCACGTGTGACAAACTCCAGAAGGCCACCATTTATGCAACAGTGTGTAGGGTGGTGTTTCTCAGCCTTGACAACTTGAAGAGGTCCCCCCATCTTAAAGTCACCAAGATTGAGAAACACTGCTGTAGGGGGTAGTCTAGAGGGGAGTGAGAGAGGCGCCACTGAATATCTGTGAAAACTCCCATCACCCCAACCTGATGCATGAAGATTGTCAGTATCGGTCTCTGCACAGGTTGCAGCTATGTGACAGCACATCATCATGTTCTGATGATGTGCACATCACAAATGGCACAACTATATAACTTGTCAATGCAACTGGCGCAAATTGTGCTACAGTATCATTGGTGCGTGGGACGCGGTGGTGCTGCGGGTTAAACCGCTGAGCTGCCGATCGGAAGGTCGGCGGTTCGAAACCGCACGGCAGGGTGAGCTCCCGTTGCTCGTCCCAGCTCCTGCTCACCTAGCAGTTCGAAAACATGCCAATGTGAGTAGATCAATAGTACCGCTTCGGCGGGAAGGTAACGGCGTTCCGAGTCGTCATGCTGGCCACATGACCCGGAAGTGTCTACAGACAACGCCGGCTCTAAGGCTTAGAAACGGAGATGAGCACCGCCCCCTAGAGTCGGACACGACTGGACTTTACGTCAAGGGAAACCTTTACCTTTACCTTTACTATCATTGGTGCGGTCACATCATGTTACACACAGTGCCATTTTGGTATCATCATTGCTTCTAAAGGAAACCCTTGGAAGCTGCAGTCAAGTGCAGAACGATGATTCTGTATGTCAGGGTTCCTCAACCAGGGTTCCGTGGCACGCTGGGGTTCCAGGAGAGGTCACTGGGGGTTCCCTGCAAGATCACGATTTATTTAAAAAATTATTTCAAATTTGGGCAACTTCACATTAAAGAGGTAAGTTTCATTCTTTATTTTCAGTTTAAGAACACTGTCAGTGCATCTATACAGGCCTACCCATGAAACGGATATAATGATGTTGTAGCTTCTGGCCTATCTTTGAGCCTGAATGCGCAGGGGCTCCTTCCCCGAGGCCTGGAAACTATTTCAAGGGTTCCTCCTGGGCCAAAAGGTTGAGAAAGGTACTGTATGTTGTTGATGTTGTTTTCCATAGCTTTCTCAAAGCAGTGGAACGAGAGTAAAATGTAAAAGAAAAGTGATAAATTCTGCTTCACTCAAGATGCTAGTATTACTGAGAGTATAAACTGTGAACACAAAGGCTGCTGTACATTTCACTGGCTTCCTAAATTTGTTGCACGTTCGTACTCCATGCATGTTTTTATTCTCATTTGGTATTCAGATTTAGGGTGGATTTAAATGCAGGTTTTGTTGATTTCTAGAGCATGAAGGGATTGTGGTATGTATGTATGCATGTATGTATGTATGTATTTAACCACATCAATCATGGAAGAATAAAGCTGCCACACCTTTTAAGACTTGAATCTAAGAGGCAAGCAGGTTTCACAACAAAAAAGAAGCACTGCATCTTGAACTTTCAGAGTAAGTGGAATGGAGTACTGTACTATTTTGGCATTTAAGCTACCCAAAAATTGAGCAAGGGAATTATTTTTAATTCAAAAAAACACACCACTACCAGCTCATAGGAATCAGTGGAAGGAATGCTTTTCTGTGGGAATGTTTTTTAAAAAAATGTTTTTAAAGTGTTATTAAAGCCCACAGAAATGTCAAATGCTCTAATCCAGTCTAATGTTCTAATCTTTATATATTCCTTTTCTTTTACTATTTTTTTCTGCACTTTCTATTTTCCTTTTCTTTTTTTTGAGTTTGTATTAGTTCTTATGTTTTTAATTGTAATGTTTAGTAAAATTACTGTATAAAGAAAGAAGAGTTCAAATATAGAACTGTTTCGCTAGCTTTTATGAACTGAAAGTAGAGAGGGAAAAGAAGAGAGAAAGAGTGAATCATGATTTCTATTTTGGTCTTTTTATGCATTTCTGCCTGGCTGAGTGATGGCCTCACTGTTCCAGCCTGCCTGTTTTAATTTCCTGCCAGTCCTCACTGGCAGCCCCTTCTCTGCTGAGCACCTCTACCGTGTCTTGTGGCAACAGTCCTGTTGTAACCGGTGACCTCGGTATTGCCAATGCATTTACTTAATTAGAAACAGGGTCCCCACCACCTGCATGCAGCTAAGCCAAGGGCGCAAAAGAAGTGGGCTTAATTCAGAAGCACCCCCTCAGTGGAGTTGAATATTTGGGACCCTTTCCCCATTTTGGGAAGGACCAAAGATTTGAAGGGCAGAGCATGGGCGCCCTGACATTTGTGGATGCACAAAGCATTCCTTTCCTTCCAGAATCCCCAGACAAGGGGCATCTGCAGGGAAGGGGGGGCAAAAAAGTCAAGATGGTGGTCATGACCACAGAATCAAAGCCCAGCCTCTTTTTTATATGAGATGCACATGAAAAAGACACTGGGCTTTGATTGCATGGTCGCAACAGCCATCTTTATTTTATTTTTTACTCTTCTTCAGAGGGTGCTCCTGCACCTGGGCGTGCCACATTGGTTTCAAGGTCGTGCATACTGGTTTATAAGCATAAGAGCAGCCATAAGCTTCACTTAACTTGAAGCCAGACAGCCTCAAAAGCGTACAGAGATGTGGGTAAAAGGGTATGCGTGAAGCTTGCTCCTAAAGCGTATTAAGGAAGACTGGTGTTAACACCAATGACAAAGTTGTTCGAAGCTACAGGCTGTGTTATGGGGTCGATACTTCCTCCTTATGCCCTTTGATGGTGGGCAGAGCCGAGGCTAAATGTTGTTTTCCCACGCTAATATCATTTGATTCAGATGACTTAGCCAGGGTTGGGTTCCCATAATTTGGTGTGACGCATCTCTGATACCTTCTCCTGGGCAGAGAGAGAGAGAACCAAGCAAAGGATCCTTTGCTGTTGCGGGCAAAGGAGGCATCTCATATTCTGGTCTGAAGAGTGTTTCCCATTCGGATATAATGGCAAAGGGATGAACGCAACTTTTAGGAAAAGGACCCTGGGGAAGATTAGCCTAGGATTTGGTGTCCCACATGAAGTGACCCTTTCCATCATCTTGGTTTGGAGTGAAGCTCTTCAGAGGTCTATAATATCAGGTCTACTTCACAGCTGTGGACCACAACAGCTGGCTAACCTTGTTTAGACTCAGAAGCTAAAGGAGGATGAGGCCCGGTTAATCCTTGGATTGGAGACCACCTGTAAATCCTGGGAATGTAAGCCAGACTGGGAAATGTTGAGAAAAAAACAAGAACACAAAGGTATCTCATTGGGAAGAGAGTTATGTGTCCTGTAGTTAGGTAAAGGTAAAGGTTTCCTTTGACGTGAAGTCCAGTCGTGTCCGACTCTAGGGGGCGGTGCTCATCTCCGTTTCAAAGCCGAAGAGCCGGCATTTGTCTGTAGACGCTTCCGTGGTCATGTGGCTGGCATGACTAAACGGAACGCTGTTACCTGCCTGCTGAATCGGTACCTATTAATCTACTCACATTGGCATGTTTTCGACCTGCTAGGTTGGCAGGAGCTGGGACTAGCCACAGGAGCTCACCCCGTCACGCAGATTCGAACCGCCGACCTTCTGATTGGCAAGCTCAGCAGCTCAGTGGTTTAACCCGCAGCGCCACCGTGTCCCTTAGTTACCAGGAGCAAAAAGGAAACTCTCTGGATGTGGTTTTCACTTCGCAGGGGAAATGTGGATCCTGACTGAAGACTCCACTCCAGACTCTTCTTTTATTTCTTCTCTTTAAAGTTTAACTTAACAGCTGTGGCAGCTGAGGATTCTTGCCTCCCAAAATAAAGGGAATATTGAAATACTGGGATATTATTTTTATTAATTCAGAATATATTTCTCATCTCTCTTGCAGTATTCATAATGGAGTCATAGCTGTATTTCAGAAAAAAGGGCTTGCAGACCACGAGCTTTACAATCTCAACGAAGGAGTCAGGTGAGTAAAACCAACACTGGGGTGAAGAAGAGTAGAATAGCATCAGCAAAGAAAAGATTTACCCAATAATAGAAACAACAATACAGCAAGTGATTGCCTTCAATGAGTTGTGTTAGTTGCATGCTTACCATCCGCGGTTGGGGTCAAAAAAGTCAAGATGGCAGCTTCAGTTGCAGGGTCGTGGCCGCCATCTTGACTTTTGGCCTCTAGTGTAAGGTGCTGTTCCCATAGGTGTCTGGTAGAAGCCTCATGACCACATGTCTATGTGGCATCTTTGCACAGATCACATAATTCATGCCCTTTGTGCAATGACATTGAGATGGGCGTGGTGTCCTTTTCTCCACCTCTGACTGCTCCAGCATCAGTGAAATCCATGCATGGATCCTCTGATGGGTATAGTCAGTCAGTGCAAATGTGTAAGGCCACCTAGGGAGTCCAAAATGCAGGACGCTCTGCGCTGCACCCACCTGGGCCTTGCTGACAATGCGGATTTCATTCCCCATGGACAGCAATCCCCATACCGGCTCGTCACACATTTGGTCTTTCTGTACCAATTGCTTTGAGGCCAGTCATTTTATTTCAGTCGTTGACCAGCAAAACAAAACAGAAGAGTCACAATTGATTAGAGTAAAACAAGCTATGAAATCATATACAAGTAAAACTGTGAGTTAAAGTTTAAGAATTTGGGGCGTAGAGATTAATATAATAAAGTATGATATAAGGCCACTAAGTAAGGGACACGGTGGCGCTGCGGGTTAAACCGCTGAGCTGCCGATCGGAAGGTCGGTGGTTCGAAACCGTGCGGCGGGGTGAGCTCCCGTTGCTAGTCCCAGCTCCTGCTCACCTAGCAGTTCGAAAACATGCCAATGTGAGTAGATCAATAGGTACCGCTTCGGCGGGAAGGTAACGGCGTTCCGTGTCGTCATTGACCCAGAAAATGTCTACGGACAACGCCGGCTCTAAGGCTTAGAAACGGAGATGAGCACCGCCCCCTAGAGTCGGACACGACTGGACTTTACGTCAAGGGAAACCTTTACCTTTACTTAAGGCCACTAAATGATTGTTTGGAATAATAGAATAGTAAAAATGCTGATCTAAAATATATGGAACCATTATAATACTAAAAGCTATGGAAAAGTTGTAATTAATATTATTACTATGTGATGTAATGTATATGGAAGAATAATACATAAGGAGTGATTAGTTTCCAAACTAAAAATTAGAGCCCAGTTGTAGTGACTGTTTATCTATATCAGTGTTTCTCAACCTTGGGAACTTCAAGATGGGTGGACTTCAACTCCCAGAATTCCCCAGCTAGCATGACTGGCTGGGGAATTCTGGGAATTGAAGTCCACCCATCTTAAAGTTGCCACAGTTGAGAAACACTGGTCTATATTGTCAAAATGACTCTGGCAGCTAATTAAATTAAGACAAAAATAAGATTAAATTGACAGTGAAGACATAAAACATTGATAAAAAATAGAAACTAAATGCTACAATTTAGTTTAGTTTAATTTAGACTACAATTCCCAGAATTCCCTGCCAACAGGGGCTTTTTCATAAGCGAAGCATTTTGCTTGCAAGACAGGCTACCAAATTGCATGTTTGCATAATCGGCCCAGCCTCTTTGTTCCACTTGCTCAAAAGAATTTAGGGTAAAAGAGAGAAAAGGCTGAGGAAGACTCATTTCCACTGTGAGCAAAATACTCAGCACTGAGAAACTTTTAAAAGGTCACTCTGCCGAACATGTGGACCAATGTCTGTTATGTTACCCAAGAACGGGTTGAATTTAAACCGCTTATTTCTATTTTTACCTACTGGTCTCTCACTGAAGGGAGAAAACCAGCACAGAAGTGGTGTTAATATTCTCTCTGGCTTCACAATGGCCTCCTCTCTTCACAGTAAGGCTGGCTGGGGAATTCTGGGAATTGAAGTCCACCCATCTTAAAGTGGCCAAGTTTGAGAAACACTGCTATAGAGCTTTTTTAAATAATTGATTGTGGGGGGTGGAAACCAGTAAAATAGAGATTCAGTGTTGGAAAGTGTTGGGCTTGGTACACTGAGACCTGGCAGAACTCAAATCCTGGCATAGCTGTGATGCTTACTGCCTAACTGGAGCCATCATTTTCTCTTAGCCTTTCCTACACTACAGGGTCATTGGGAAGCTAAACGTGGAGAGGGCAGGAACTGTGCAAGTCTCCTTGAGGAAGAAAAGTGAGATTAAAACATAAATAAAATCACTGAAAAAAGGTTTAAGGCGTGGGTATGTGATGTATTTGCTTTTGCTCCCTAACTGCAATTATTTATTCAGGGTTAGGCTTCAAATTGAGCACGCCCAAAAACCTTCCAGAGTTTTAATGGGCAAATCATCAAGTTTAGACAAAGCAAGCAAATCAGAGAACTACCTCTGAAAATCTGTCGGTAATCTGCTGCAAAGGTTTTCTCATGACAAAAAGCCTGCTTCTAAGGGGTAAGAGAGGAAAGCTGGAAAACTCGGTGTTGTTGGGTAAATGGGCTTTGGTGAAGAGTTGATGAACAGGCGAAGTTTCAGTGCCTGAGTGTTTCTGTGTTAGTGGGCCAAAGTCTGATATTTGTGCTGCATAGGATCGTGCAAACACTGAAGGGATATACTGTTTAGAGCCATGCTGGCTGGGGAATTCTGGGAGCTGAAGTCCACGCATCTTCAAGCCACCGAGGTTGAGAAACACTGATTTAGACTGAAGCCTTTTTCATCCTAACCATGCCTTGGGACAGAGAGGTGGGAGAGGTGCTTGAGGTCCCTCTTGAGTTTCTGCTGCATCGCTGACAGACTATTGGCTTGAGGAAACCTTCTTTTTTATGAGGTCAAAAACCAGAAGGTGTGTGCGTAGCACGAAAGGTAACAAGTAGTGCATACTGACTGATGCTTGTGAAACCAAAGACTGGGGAAAGGAGAGAGGAACTGGAGTCAAGATGTTCGCAACTTTCATCAGAAATAGGCGTGTAAAAAGGGGGCATATTTTTGTTTGAAAGGCTGGGTTGCCTCGTAGCAGGGATGACGGAAATCAGCTGAGAATGGTGACATCTGGGATTCTTGGCAAGGAGGGTTCGTACTAACTCTTCTAGACATGACAGAATCGGTACATGTTTGGGGAAGTGGCAGAAAAATGATGTGTTCTGTGGAACATTGCATCGGAAAAAATAAGGGGTGTTTACATTAAAGAAAATAGCCTGTGCTACTGCGTAGTAGGAAAATTCATGCATTCTGAAAAGGTATAACCAAACTTCATGCAGTAGCAATTCCAGATTTACATGTTTGCTTTATTTTGTTTTGAAATTATTTTAAAAATTGGATAGAATTGAATGGGAGATAGTGAGTTAGAACAGAATCAAGTTGAAATGGGTTGTGAGTCTGATATAAACCCTGATATACAGGGCCTTAAGAGTGAACTCTCTGCCTCTAGGAAACTGGCCAGGCGGCTACCAAGCCTGTGCAAGTGGCGCAGGGAGTCCCATCAATAAGCCTGAACCAGTTTTTGGAGCTGCTCTCCACCCACTTTTTCTCATTTGAAATGCAAGTTCTGTTTCGCTTAAGAGAACTTAGCAGATCAGAGTGGAATTTGGAGGGGGGCCCTTTCAAGAAAGTTCGAAAACTCTTCCACATGGCACCGACTCACAATCCTGTTCTTTGAAGGTTCACAGAGTAGCAACCATTGAGTCAGTAGTAGAAAAAGTCCGGGTAGAATTGTGACGCAACGTTGCAGTTCCAGGATTCAAGGCACTCCATGTTTGACACCAGCAGTCAAGGTCTGGAGGCTAAGGTAAACAGTAAAGCAGGTTTCCTGGTCAGACAAGATTTGAAGGCAAGATACAG
Source organism: Candoia aspera (assembly GCF_035149785.1). Classification (NCBI taxonomy): domain Eukaryota; kingdom Metazoa; phylum Chordata; class Lepidosauria; order Squamata; family Candoiidae; genus Candoia; species Candoia aspera. The sequence continues at coordinate 80,595,910 of NC_086159.1, forward strand.
AGGTAAGAGCAGGTAAGAGGTGCTCCCTTGGTCATTGTTACAAGTCTTTGCAGGCTATCAAGGAGAAGCACAATTCTTAAAAGATCCTGGCTTGCACTCAAGTGTAGGGAGTGTTGATCATAGCTAGTTAGCAATGGCCTCCTGAGTAGATCATTCCTACCACAAGAGTCTTCCAAGCATTGTAGGATTCCTGTGCCCCTCTGGCTTTGCTATCTGGACCTCAGCAGCTACGCCCAAATGGGTTTGGTGGCCAGATCTCTATCAGAGAATCCATGGTGCAGACTCTGGAGCTTTAGGGCTTGAGTCAAATGGAGCTGTCCTGTTCTTTTGTTTTGGCCCTGTTCTTCTTCCTCAGATGAAGGCCATTGATCCATAACAGTCCTAGAACTGTGACACACTTCCTAGTTAGTGAATTTTGCTTGTTTCTAATAAAAATATTTCCCTACTTCTTTTTTTTTTAAAAATCATTCAAATTAGCAGCTTTGATTTCTGAGTGTATTCGTTGTTCTTAAATGTACACTTAAAAAGACACTGAGCTATGAAGACAAAATCATGATTATCATTAAGTAATTAGAACCCCATATTTAACAGAGACAAATTTGCAAGAAAGCAGAATCTTCAATTTTGTGAACTGGATGGAATTTCTACCACTTAGAAAGATACATTTCCTTTTCTAAAACCAGGGAAGTCAGTGACACCACCCGTTTCCCCAAGTCATCTTGAGATTACATTTCCTACTGCCTTATCCAGGCTCAGATTCTAAAAAGCCAGGTAATTCTGCTGTCAGATTCTAAGCCTCATGCCTTAATTGCTGTGTTTCCTGATCCCCTGATTCTTCCTTCCCATTTGGATATAAGAAATAAGAAAATGTGGGTCTGCCTGGAGGGCAAGTCGCAAATGAGCACAATTGATGAGATTGCATTACATCGTGATTGGTATAACGTGGCCAGTTTCCCAGCTTTGTGGACCATGAGCCAATGTGAGCCTTAATTCTAGTCTCAAACTCAGGAGAAGTAAGGTGTTAAAGTACTGGAACAGGACCAGGAAGAGCCAGGTTCAGTGCTGGAAACTCATTAATTTATTTTGGTCCATCACTGTTGGGTAATCATTAATTTTGCTATGAAAAGAATTCTGAGGAATGAGTATGAAGAACCTCTGCCTATGTCTCACAGATTACAAATGCACAAACTCTTCTTGTGAAACTCAGGTTACCTCGGGATGACCTTGCCTGGTAGCTTAGCTTGGATGGGAGACCACCAGGGAATTCCAGGACTGTAGACAGATGAGAGGTCAGACAGCCAACTGCTTCTGTATTGTTGCCATGGAAGCACCAAGGAGGTATCCGATCCCTAGAAGGCTTAACTGACAGGCAGAGGCATCAATGAGAGGTGTCAGTGTTAAAATCTGCAAAAAGATGGGCCTGGCATCAAAGTCTGCAAATCTGCCATCTTGCAGCTTTAGACAAAGATGCCCACATCAAAAACAGCCCTGCTTGAAAGAGACTTGACTCTGCAAAGGTTAAAGACGGTTGCTTTGTGAAGAATAGAAAAGAAAATCAAATAAAAATGAACTGTTGGTTTGAAGAACAAGGGAGGCAGAAGAAGAGAGGGGTACTGCTGACTTCAGATGGAGATACTTATAGACAGATGCTGATTACAGACAACATAACATTTCAGAGTTAGTTTCCCAACTGAGTTGTTTTATGTCCCTTACCTAAATCAGGTGATAAAATTGCACTTTTCTAAGCATTTTGATTCACTTTTGACAGCCGAGTTCTACTTTGTCTCCAAATTAAAATTGGAAGCATTTGCTTTAAGACTTCACTTTTTCTTCAAGAAGATGCTCCTGGCAGTGGCGTTCAAAGTCAAGGGCTGGGCATGGGGAGCAACCCTCTGCCCCCCTCCTGAACTTTACTCAGACCTTGCCGGGGCCTGAACTGGCAGTGACTAAGCCAGACAAGTATCTTCGGGTTATAGTGGCTCACTTAATGCAAGTAAGAGTTTATTTTCATTTTATTCGTAAAACTTCCACCCTGCTTTCTAGTGATTAAAAACAAGCAAATTCTGTGCTGGGGTGACTGAGGAAAGGATGGGAAAAACCTGTAACGCAGCCACATTGGAAGAGAATCTGTTCGACAGCAGGACAAACGAGTCCTTATCCCAGATATTGTGGAGAGCATTTCAAACAGCAAATTGGAAATCAGGACCACGGAAGACAAAGCAAAATGAAAACAGAGGGAGGATGGAGCACTGAAGGGTCAGCCATGGGGCGGGGGTTGGAATAAAGGTGGTACCCAGAACCACACAATCAAAAGTAACTAGCAGTGGATAATAAAGGACAAACTAATTAAAGTAGTTAAGCACATCAGAAGGTGGCAGTGGCGAAAGGTCCATATTGTTGTCTTATGGACACCTCTGTGAAATCATCTGAACTGAAAGGAGGTTTTATCTAAGAAAGAACAGTGTAGCTCAGCACCTGTGAGCAGAATTAGCTGGGTTGCTCTTGGATGGGAGACCACTGGGCAGTCCTGAGGCTTTAGGCTAGAATAGGGAGGGGGAGAGGGGAATGCAATCGCAAGCCACTTCTGCATTGCGGCCAAGAAAATATCTGGCGGTAGGCATGTCGTGTCCTCTGATCATGCCTTCTGATAATCTGTGCCTTTGTGATATAACAACGATGAATAATATAAAGTTCAGGAAATGTATGGTAAAATATGATAATCCTTTTCATTTATGATTATATGTGTTTTTTTTTTGTGGGGGGGAACAGGCAGCTTCTGAAAACTGAGTTGGGATCTTTTTTTACCGAATATTTACAGGTTGGTATAGTTTTGTTGTGATTCCTCTTTTACTGTTTTAGTGAAAGCTTTACTGTTAGCTGAAGCAGGTTACTGAATAAATTATTGATAGCTAAGAAATTTAAGTACCTAAATCTTCTGTTTGGTTATTTGCGCTGTGCTCCATCTTAAGATGCTTTGGGCTCAAAGAACCATATTCAGAAAGGTTAATATAAGCTTGGTCCAAGACACAGTGCTTGCTCTGTGTTTGGATTCCACCCTAGTTTGCACATCATTTGTTTCTTCAGACAGCATAGATTCCTTCCATTGTAAGCCAGTCTCAGTCCAGTAAAAATGTGATTTTGTGTCATAGTAATTTGCAAAATAATTACGAAGCAGGCTTGGTGGGGACAAACAATTGTTATGTATGGTTTAGGACATAACACTTGTATATTGTATTTGACAAGAGTATATACATTTTCAAGAAGGTTTTTTTTTTTAAAAAAATGCTTGCATTCCAAAATATTGTAACATCTTCAATGTAAGTGGTCCACGTAAGTTATCAGGTACAAACAGGTGTCTGCAGGGGAGTAAAAAAAATCAAGATGCAGCTGTAACTGTGGGATCAAAGCCCTGCCCCTTTCCACATGCATCAAAACACATGTAAAGAGGGTAAAAATTCTCTTTCAAGTTCTAATTCAAAGTAAATTAGAACCTTTGATGCGAAAGTAACCTTCAAATTATTTGCCTGTTTAATGGATTTCTACTCTGCCCTCCTGCTCAAAAGAGAACTAAATGGAGTTAACAAAACCTTCTGTTTAAATCTACAGAAGGCTTAAATTATAAAGTGAATGCAGCAGCTGCTGGCAGAGATGCACCTTTATGGTTTTTCTAAAAGCTGAGAGGGTGGGGCCAAACTCAACCCCAAGGAGATGCATTACAGAGCGTGGGGCTAACGCAGGGATTCGACTCTCTCTCAAACACCAGAAAAAATGGGCTTCTGACAGTGGGGGCATCTTCAGAATGTGTTCCCTAGCAGATCTTGATAGTCGCACTAAGGAATGCAGTCCACATCTTCAGCAGGAATTACAAACTGTCAGATCTTCCTAGAATACAAAATAATTGAAAGACCAATACCGAGATTTGAAGGTCATCCTAAATGTCGGACCTTTCCTCGGCCCCATCGGCAAGCTGCATGCAAACCCTAAGAGATAAGCTGTATAATTCTAGCCTGTCTGGATACGGACCCTTCAAAGGTTTCATCATTTTGCTGCCATGCGATGGGAATTCCCATGCCCTGCCGGACTGTGTGTATGGCCAAATAATTAACTAGAGGCCGCAAACAATCCTTTTTCTAATGAGCTTCATTAAAAAATAACCTCTGTAGTTAAAATAAAATATAGTCTGTAATGAAAATTGATACTCTTTTATGCTCTCTTTCCAGAATCAGCTGCTTACAAAAGGCATGGTGATCCTGAGGGATAAGATCCGATTTTATGAAGGTACAATAATTTAAACCAGGGCTGTCTATGTTTCAAAATAATTAAAACTGCATTTGCACCTAGGTGGAGTCTCCATTTCTTGGGGAAAGGGCTATGGAACACAGAACTGCCACCTTGATTGTGCTGCTGTTGTCATTGTCATTGTTGTTACTCACCACAATGTGAAATCACAGCTGCCAGTTCTTTAGCTGGTGTGGGCCTCATTCGCACTGAGTTCTTCCCAAGAACCTCGGAGGTCGTAATGTATCAGTGTAGTACATGTGCAGGTCCAAGCAGTGTGGCCTTTTGGGATTGACAGATGGAAATTTTGTCAGTGCGCAGATTTTCTAAGTGCCGTCCAAGGCTTTTTGGTACGGCACCCAGTGTGCCAATCACCACTGGTCCACCACGGCCGGTTTATGCCATAATCTTTCAACTTCGATTTTCAGATCTTGATCCTTTGTGATCTTCTCCAGTTCTTTGTCTTCTATTCTACTATCCCCTGGTATGGCCCCATCAATTACCCACACTTTCTTCTTGTCAACCACAGTTAAATCTGATGTGTTATGCGCCAAGACTTTATCACTTTGTACTCAGAAATCCCACAGTATTTTAACCTTATTGTTGCTATTGTTGCCGCCCAGAGTCTATGGGAGTGGGCGGCTATAATAAATTAATTATTATTATTATTATTATTATTATTACAAATACAGAAGCTATAAAAGCAATTAAAAACACACAACCCTGCAGTCAGCCCAGACTAAACTGGGACCCCGGCAGGGCATTTGCAGGGGGTTGGAGAACGAAAGCAGGGTCACGTCACATATACACATACGAAAGGGGTGAAGCCGAAAGCACAACAGCCCAAAAACTTTTGACAAAAACATTCCAGAGAGGAGTGCAAAACGTTCAGAAGCTGAAACTCCCAACATTGCTGAAACCGGTTGTTCCGGCCTCTGTTTCGAAGTCCTATCATTCCCAGGAAGGTGAGAATGGGATGTTTGATCTTAAAATGTTTTGCATGCTTCAGTTTGCAGCCCTGTTAAAGCAGGCTATTATCTGAAAATACAGCTCCGCGGTTTTTTACGCATTAAGCTGTGCAGGCTTTGAAAATAATTAAGAAGGGCTTTGGACCTTGCCCAAGCGTGAATCTGGTGTGTTTCTGTTATCCATTAAAGCAGCTTGTTTTCCGAGCTCCCGTGAAAGTCAGTGGACCCCCTGGTGCTCCTTTAAGGAATCTATTCAATAAAGACAAGACAACACTCAAAGCAGGTGCCTGAAAAACCACCGGCCCCTTTAACAGAGAGCAAACAAGCAAGTGCCAGGCTGACATGTAATGGTTGCCTATTCTGAAACACCATCAGACTCATGAGTGTGAATTCAAAGATATCTGATTTATTAAAGAATAGTATGCAGGATCACAGAGAAAGCTGAGAATGATGAAAGCGCGCCAAATTCAAACTAAAAACCCTCGGTGCAAATTAAATCCCTCCCCCCGTAGAATCTTCCCAAGTTCACAATCCCAGGTGCTCCTAACGGTTTCTGATGGTCTGCGGGAAAAGTCCTTGAACGGAGCACATAACCCAAACACATTCCATTGTACTGATTTCACATACAGAGCTTGGTACAAGGTCTCACAGCAGCTCCCTCACAAACAGAAATGTGCATCAGCGCCATGGCATGTGAAACGTTACGATGTATAAACTACATTGAATCAGTGAACATGACAGCAAGGTCCAAAGCACTTTTTCCTAACTATTTTTCAACGCTGCATGACTTGTTATCTACCCTATAGCTGTACAATACCCAGTTATGGTCCTCAGGTAGAAAAACACAGTACGCAGATCCATGGTCCACCCAAATTTTGAAAGGGAACAGAATAAAGAATTTCCTCTCATACCTGAACTTTATGAGATAGTTGACTTTCCTACCTATAGGCAATTACTTAGTTCAAGAAGTTCATCAGTTTAACTTAATTTTTTTTTTAATTCACAGGACAGAAGCTTTTGGATACCTTGGCTGAAACCTGGGATTTCTTTTTCAGCGATGTCCTGCCCATGCTGCAGGCCATATTCTATCCCGTGCAGGTAAAATATTATCTTGATGCTTCAGAATCCAGATAAACCAGAAAATGGAACTCCGATGGTTGATGAAGAGAGCTGCAGGTCATTTGCTAGTCAGCCTAGCAAAACACAATGCAGGAAAAACATTTAAAATTAAAATGTTCCTCTGTGCTATCCTATTCAAGTTATTCCCTCCATTCCTCCCTAGGGCTGAACAGCCTTTCAGATAAGAAGGCAAAAAGGCCTTTGGAGCACATTGGAGTGCGAACATAACTTCCATCTGCATCTCCTTAAACAGCCCCACCTTTTCCCAGGACCAAGCAGCTGCCCTCAGCAGCTCCCATGTAATTCAGGGAAGGCCCGTTCGGTTTGAAGAGGTACCTCCCCGTCTCTGCTCCTTGGGGGGAATAAACCCATCTCACACGAGATAAATAGGATCAAACTTTTTTTTAAAAAAAATGAAAAGGGAAAAGGGAAGCATTCCTTTTTCATTTTAAGTAGTCATGTTCACAACAATCTGCGCTGAAAGAATTAAAACACAGGGCTGCTGAAATCACAGGATTGTAGAAGGACTTCCAGTGGAAAATGGCGCAGGAAAAGGAAACACTCTGAATGGATCCCAAGATGATGTAGACGGCTCCTATTTAGCAACTCTGTACCAAAGACAGAAAGAGGAAGGCAATACTCACCAGAGAGTTAAAAACACACAAACAAACAAAAGAAATTAAGATTACTGCAGTTCTTAGCTACCTTTTTCCTCTTTCTGCAGAGAATAAACTCTTCGGAGTAATACATGTCCTCAAAGTAAATTCTGTTTTTCCCAATCTGAAGCTCTGTTTTTGCCTTAATTTCACAAAACCTTGCAGTTTCGTGACATTAACCTCCATTTCCACCCCTGCCTTCCATCGGAATTAATAATTGGAACTGCACCTACGAGGTGCATAAAGGCAGCATTGAGTTGAGCGAGTGGCTTCACGGACACATTCATGTAATTTTCTGGGCAGCGGTGTGTGTTTCCCAGCATGTTTTTTCAACTTCCCAGTCTAGCATTCTACAGTGCTGGGGTTTTTCAGTGGTTTCCCATCCAGTCCTAACTCAGAAATACATTCTGACAAACGCTGTTTTGTTTAACTTTAATTCAGGCATGATGTGCAGAGGATATATGGCAAATGAGGAAGGAAATGCATGAAAACAGTCAGGATGATAACAAAAGGGTATATATTAATACTTACTAAATGTTTGCACCAGTGTTTCTCAACCTCAGCAACTTTAAGCTGTGTGGACTTCAACTCCCAGAAATCCCCAGTCCATCAGATTAAATGCTGTTAAGAATTAGTTGCTCCAGCTCGTACATTATATTCAGGTTTTTGACTGTCCGCTTTGTAAGAGTCTGATGCGACAAAAAGGACAGCAGACAGAATACTAAGAAATTCCTGTAAGAGGAGATAATAAACCAATATGATTTATTACGAAGGAAAAAGTTGGGATCTATAAAAATTGCAACAGAAAAGGGGAGCACCAGTGGAGAGTTCGCAGTGTTTTTATTCAGATTAGGTGTTCACGGGGCAGCCTCTGGTTCGGTCAGTGGCAATCGGGGAATCAGCTTTTGGGGTTTCAGATTGAAGAGCCTGCAAATAACGGAGGACATTTCTTTTTTTTGCCTGCAGGGGAAGGAACCCTCCGTCCGCCAGCTGGCCCTGTTGCACTTCAGAGATATTATTACTCTCAATATAAAACTGGAAGATGCTTTGTCCCGTTCCCGCGCAAGAGTTCCTCCTTCGATCGTTCAGATGTTACTCATCCTACAGGTACGGATTTTTCTGGAGCACCCCTGGCTCACTGAAGCTGTAGGCTTGGGGTTGTGGGTGGAGCCAGGGGTCAGAAAGTCAAGAGGGCACCCACACACTCAGACCCCCTCATACGTGCAGTGCGGATGCAAACTGGCTTGACTTTGGCTGCTTCCGTTCGCGCACCCCCCCCTGTTTTTTTTATGATCTTGTCATCCCCTGTTCCGATCAAAGGTTAGGAAAAGGAAATAGCAGAAGGTGATGGCTTGTGAAGGAAAGTGTGATTCTTGTCGAAACTCCAGCTTTATGAATTCTTGGCTCCTTTTCAAGCAGCTGGACCATTTCCTGTTCAGGGACATCCTGGTAGGCAGGGGTGTCAAAAAAAGTCAAGACGGCAGCTGCGTGATACCCCCCCCTTTTTTTTACATGTGCTGCATCACCCCTATAGGCTGCTATTTTATTCCACTGCTCATGTAAAGCTGCCATTGCAGCTCCTTATCACTTACAAATCTCTTGCCACATTGTGTAAATAATAAAACATGAAAAAGGGAAACGTTTGCTTAGATTCCTATAAATAAGGTAGCAGCAGCTCTCACCTTTAAAACAGGGAATGTACAGTATTCTTTTTCTGAAATTGGAAGGCATGGCACAGCTCTGCCTCTCCTTGAAAGTTTAGATCAAAAAATAAGAATTCTGGGTAACAAGAACATCAGCCTCCTTGCTATCCCACAAGTCATCCAAGGTTGACCCAAAATTGTCCTTTGCTGTACAACAATGCCTTCTGCATTGTACTGTCAGGGTGTTATGTCTTTATGGCTGCATTCGCACAACACAGATCACCTGCCTACTGAATCAACCCCATCTCCTGGGTTTGTGCGAGATGTGAATTGGCCAACCCATAAAAAGATGCTAACCCTGGAAGAAGATAAATTGAAGGTAAAACAGGTTAGGTGCCTAAAACAGGCAAGGCCTTGGGGACCATTGGCCAGCCATCAGGTGATAACTGGGTAGGTGAACGTCCAGTGGTCTAGCAGTGTGGAGAGAGACCTTGGAGGCCTCTTAAGGTGAGGACAGCTCTAGTTAGGAAAGCTGATGTACATCATACAGAAACAGGGCTTGTTTGCTGATACCTCCAGGCTAAGCAGATTCTCTCCTGTTGGGTAAACATAGTTGTCCTCTCTTCAGCCATCCAAGCTAAGGGTTCCTGGTCCAAACTAATCTAACTCCGGCCCTGCACTTCCCATTCATGGCAATTCAACATGTTATACTTGATAAACAATTGAGGTAACCCTTTTTTTATATATATATATTGATCAGTAACTTTAGCATGTACCATCTGGTATTCTCCTGTTGGTTTTTCAGGGTGTTCATGAATCAAAAGGAGTGACTGAAGATTACCTGAAGTTGGAAACTCTCTTACAGAAGGTGGTTTCCCCCTACTTGGGGACGTACGGTTTGTACTCCAGTGATGGCGCCATCACACACTCTTCCTGCATTTTAGGTACTACTCAGAGCTTGGCAAATGGCAGCATCTCTCCTTTATTTGTGTGACTTCCTACCACCAGTGGCAAGATTTCTCTAAGAGGTCCACAGCTAGAAATACCCATCATAAAAATTAAACAGCACAGCAGTAAACATAATAGAAAATAATTGTATTAATACTGTATAATAGTAATCTGACAACTTGTATACATGACATCCTGTTCTTAACCAGCGTGGTCTCCCAAGGCTTGTTTCAGAATTAATAGGTCAATCAGCTTTAGAGTTAGTAGCTTACTTGTTGGATACTTGGTACATGTCAGAAAACATCCCGGATCCTAATTCCTGATTTCATACACTTGCTTCTTTACTTTTCAAAACTGAGAAGCCTGTGAAAATTGCTCTGCAGCGCCTGGAGTGGCGAAGGTCTTCTGTTCATGAAGGGCATGGACTGAAGAATTGACAAAGTAGACTTTCTGGGTGGAAGAGGGACACTCCGTAGTGGTGAAAGTGTTGGATTAGGAGCAAGAAGACCTGGGTTCGATCGGGGTCGAACTAGGAGCAGGAAGACCGAGGTTCAAGTCCACCGTCCATCAGAGAGGCTCCCTGGTGACTTGGGCCAGTCCCTCCCTCTCAGCCCAAGAACCAGGGCCGTCCAGAGGAGAAGGTGCTGGACTAGGAGTGGGGAGACCCGGTTCTAATCAATCCTCAGCTACAGAAATTCCCTGTACAATTTTGGGTTAGTCGCTTTCTCTCAGATCAACTTATCTCACAGGGTTGTTGTTTGAGGAAATTTAGGAGGAGGGAGTATGGAATAAAATAGGGAACAAAAATTTAATAAATAAGTCCATAAATACCCATCTCTTCCCTGGGATCGTTTTACCTTCTGTAACATTGATTCTCAAGGGAGATAGACATAAGCAAACCTATGCCCTTGTGCAAACTTCCTGTGTAGGCTGCGTGAGGTAGGGAGGAAAAGAAGGCTACAAGGGAGAAAGTGAAAAAGAAGAAAACCCAAATGTCCATCCATTAAATCCTTGGCTGCAAAGTCTGTTGTTACATCCCTTTCGAAAACATCTCATCTGCCAAAGAACTGTGCTTGTTCCAGGAAAAATATTAAGCTAGTGCCACCTGGTGGCCAACCTGAGAGAATTCCTGAAGCTAGAATGGTGTGCATGTACACCAGTTTCTGGGTAGGAAACTACCAAGATGTTGTGTTCCTTCAAGGAAGAACAGGATAGAATATACAACTGAACTGATAAAAAGGTGAAGTTAACAATTCCTGCACTGACAGACAGCAACACCAGGCTTCTGTTGGCAGAGACCAAAAGCTGATAAAGACTGAACATAATGTTTGGAATGTAGACAGTGCTGATCTACAGAGGTTCTGGGAAGTGAAGATAATAGGACACTTCCTTTAGATCAGTGTTTCTCAACCAGGGCCACCTGGAGATGTGTGGACTTCAATGCTGGCTGGGGAATTCTGGGAGTTGAAGTCCACACATCTTCAAGTGGCCAAGGTTGAGAAACCCTGTTTTAGATTATGCTCTAAACCAGATGCTCAAAGGGGAAACAGGCCAGGCAAGATTAGAGAGGGAGGTAGGAAAGTGGGAAGGAAAAAAAAAAGCCACAGGGGAAGTTGAATGGTCAGGAGAAAGTAGAAACAAGTGTAAGAAAAGGAAGTTCACGTACTGATTTGAAGCAACCATCCAAATATTTGGGCGCAGACCTTCTGTGGTGGTTTGGGTGTCATGGCAGGGACAGTGTGAAGATCTTAATTCTCCTCTGTGTTTGTTAACAGAAAAACGCTTCTTTCGGCGCTCTAAATCGGGGGATATTCTTGCTAAGAATCCGGTGGTGAGATCCAAAAGTTACAACAATCCTCTGTTGACTCCCGTAGCCGAGTATGAGACAGAGGGGGCGGCCGCCAACGGCTCGAGCATCCGGCGACACTCGGTCTCGGAAATGACCTCCTGCGCCGAGATGCCCGGCTATTCCAATCTCACGACTGTCACGGACAGTGGGTCCAAGAGCCCCATGCTCACCGTGAAGATCCCTCCCTCGGGAGGGCCCGACAGGCTTTCGGCTGGCTCGGTGCAGTGCGCGTCTGACCAGTCGAAGGGACTCTTCTACCCCAGAGAGGACCCGGCCAGGGCGTTTGAGTTAGGCAGGGACACGGACTTGCTCGCCATTGCTCCCACGGCCAGCCCTGAGAATGTAGTGGACCAGATTCTAGAATCGATCGACTCCGATTCGGATGGCATTTTCATTGATTTTGGCCAAAACTGCTCCGACTCGCCAGGATACAACATGGATGTGAGCAGGCAAAGCGTTGTCTGAGGGGGTTGCGCTTTGCAAGTCCGCAGCCTCCTTTGGGGAGGTGGAGTAAGAGCATTGCCCGCCCTTGCAAGTCGGATAAAGAGGACGTCCTTGTCCCAGAGAAACATGGATCATCCTGGCTTGGGGAAATGGTGGTACCGCTGAACCTTTGTTGTCAGGTGGCATCCGTGGTCGGCTAAGTGCATAAAGTAACATTGAGGTCCATCCGTGACCAGTCTGAGCTATGGGTTGTGCAGGTTGTGTGGTTGAACTGAACCACAGACCTGAGATACTGTCTGACCTTCAGCCTACTCTAATGTCCTGTAGAGGGCCCCCCTCCTCCTCGGGATGTGATTTGCCCAAAGGGTGGCTTCCCATGCTTGTATTCCTTCCCGGCGTTCTCCTGATCTGGATGTTCAGCTCACTGCCCAGCAGCCCCTTCCTCGAACTGTGGCTCTTCTGCATTCCTGCAGGAGTCAGCAAACCAGAGCCAAGTAGAAAAAGCAGGAGCTCAGTTGCCAGTTTGAGAAGCATCCGTGCCATTCTTTCAAGGGCTCTTCTTGGCGTAGGGTAGAACTTGGATGACTTCTCAAAAGTCCCAGTGTGATAGTTCAGCACCGAAAGAGGGCTGAAGGGCTGAACAAACTGGCAAGTGATGAATTGGGACCAGCACAGTGTGTTCACACACACACGTACACACCTGCACATATCTAGCCACCCATGTGCGAAGCCTCTGTCCAAGCAACTGTGACGCCACCGACTTTGCTGGAGAAGGTAGTTGAAGTGCCCTCCTTGTCTGCCTATCCCCTCCTGACTTGTCACAGCCGCGGCCAGTTTTCAGAATGGGCCCTTGTTGCACAGCTCTTGCAGTGATACAGTTCTCTCAAAGGAGGAGACAACTGTGTTGCTGGGGCATGTAGAAAAGTCATAGCAATCACGGAGTCCCCTCTGTCGGGTGCCAGTGGCTGGAAGATTCTAGTTTACCCTTACCTGAGTGGTTGAGCAGGAATGCAGAGAATGTAAATCATCAGTGGGGACCAGATGGACTAGAAATAAGAGGAAATCCAAGTCTCCCCTTGACAGGATGGTATTTCAAGCGCCCGTGAGGGTTTCACAGCTACCTGGGTTACCTTCTGAATTGACAACTATCTTACGCGGCTCCCGTTTGCAGGAATTCAGTGAAGATGGTGTGTTTATCTATCTCATGGTGTCATATCCAGGGGCGGGATGCCCAAAGAGAGCTGCAACATTGACAAGCTGGATCAGGGGCAAGTGCCTGTTTCAGAAAGAGCAGGATGTGGGAGCCCAGGATAATGCCACTAAGAAGGTACCCAGGTGCTTTCAGTCCCTGAGAAGGAGGGAATCCTGGCTGGGACACTTGGAAGGAGCAAGTCTGAGATATCAGTGCGCTCCTCAAAGTTGGACTGTATGAACTGACCTCTTGACAAGCTACCATGATACACACAGAATGAGTTACCTCTACGTCACAGTGAAAGTAATGAGATAAATTAATCATGATGAACTTGAGTCTTGCTTGATTGCAGTGACACTTAGACAGACCTCAGTTGACCTTAAAGGGTACAACTTTAAGCTTAAAGTGATGTTTGGTGGCTTGAAAACGGTATTTGTGGTGCTTAATCAGCAGTCATTCATTCATATTTGCAAGTCGGTGTACAGCCATCATACATGCATGTGTGAAAAAGCCCCTAGTGCACACGTTGGGGAAAAGCTTCGTGTAAAGATGCCCTCCGCCTCCTTGCTGTCTCAATAAGTTCCTGAATAGGAAACTGTCTTATGGCAAAAAGTATTAGAAAGTCCAGCTTTCCCATTGAGCTGACAACCATTCTCATTGCTTCCAAACAATTCCTTAAAACGAAGCCCTGCTCTTCAAAAGTTAACATGTGTCTTTAGGCTGCAAAAGGAAGAAAAGGGTTTTAATTTTTAAAAAGTTGTTCGAAATATAATAGAAGTTGATTGATTTATAGCGGCTACTATTTTTTAATGATTCTCAGTGCATCCACACTTCTTTCACCAATCAAGTGAAATTTGTAAAACTAATTTAAATAAACAGCGTGCTTGCTACTGAACATGGTGGAGAGACTGTGTCCGGAGTGTTTTTTACAAAAGAAACAGGAGAGGATTTTTATCAATGTGATCTTTGGCATCTTCTGTCTGGCCCAGAATGGCAAACTAGGGTTGTATAATACCTTACCCCAAACTGGCAGATTGGTAGACAATTTGTTTGCTCCACTTGGTGCAGTTTCTTATGCCAACTTGAAGTCCCAGTTGGATTGCAGAGGATTGGCAAGGGGCTGGGTTGGTGCTCAGTCTGGATTATGGCCAGAGCAGGGTCTGATGGGTGATTCCCTGCCTCTTGCCCTTCCACATGGGCAAAGAAGGCAGCTTTGCTGGCTGGCCCTTAGGGGGACCTGTCTCCCAGGCCCTAGGCCAGTGTTTCTCAACCTCAGGAACTTTAAGAGGTGTGCCATGGCTGGCTGGAGAATTCTGGGAGTTGAAGTCCACACTTCTTAAAGTTCCCAAGGCTGAGAAACACTGGCCTAGAGGCTCCTTCCTGTGCCTTGCCTTTGCTTTCCCAGGTGTTCGAACAACTGGATGTCTTCATGCCCACTTCCCACATTCTCTCCTTTGACACTAACATAGACCCTTCCTTTTTCTTTGTTCCCCTTAAGCTCCCCTTCTCATTGCTCTTGATACTACAACAATAAAGCAAAGGGAACAGGTGGTCCCTTCATTCCTACATTCCTCTGGAGGTCCATGGGTCATGAACATCTGTTTCAGTTCTTTATAGTCATGAATCACCAACCGCCATGACTCTTCTCTTTGTCTTATTGAAGACCACAGTTGGATTCAAGGACTCCCCTTCTTCATGGTTTCTTTCTTCCCCTGAATGTTGAGAAACTTTCGTTTTTAAAGGACTGAAAACTATTCCTGAATTCCAGTTGTGCAGAACCACTTCTCTGTTTCTTGTTTCTGAACCCTTTACCTCTGTCACTTCCTTGTGGATGGCCAGCTGTGCAAGGCAGTTGCTTAAAAGGCCAATGCTATCTTGGGAAACATCAACAGGAGCACAGGGTCCCCCCAAAAAATTGGGAGGATAAATAATTGCTCTCTGCTCTGCTCAGGTCAGAGTCTACTTGGAATATTGTGTCCTGTTCTGGTGCCACTGTTCAAAAAGGACAGTGACACATTGGAGCAAGTTCAGAAAGGGCTACCAAGATGGGGAGGGATCTGGAAACCAACCACTGTGTGGAATGGCTGAAGGATCCAGGTATGTTTATAGAAAAGGGGAGAGATGATAGCAGTCTTCAAATATCTGAATGGTTGTCACACAGAAGAGGGAGGGTACTTACACTGTATGGCCCCAGGGGGCTGGGCCCAGAACAAATGGGTTAAAACTCCAAGGAGGAAGGTTCCGGTCAGACATCCAGAGGAACTTCCTGACTGTATGAGCTGGCAGCCAGCAGAACAGGTGCCACGTGAAGTGGAGAGTTCTCCCTCATTGGAGATCTTCAAACAGAGGATGGATGGTCATGTCTGAGACATGCTCTAGTGGGTCCAGCAGTAAGCAGGGGTTTGAACTGGACGGCCTCTAGGGTTCCTTGCTCTGGCATCTTCTCAGAGTGGTTTTAAAAAATGAAGGTCCTTCAAAGTGGTCACTGTTTTCAACACCTCATACAGAGGAAGCCCCAGAACAAGATGCTCTCTGAGCCTTTCCAGTGAACCGTTGCGGGGAGGGGGCGGCAGGCCATTCTGGGTGATGGGCTGGGCAAAGGTGGGGTGGGGGCTTTGCTTGTTACAATCTGGTGGCCCACTGATGGCCCATTGTTGCTCACCGGTTGGATCAACTGGGTGCTCAGGATGATCTATTACTCCCTATGAATGTGGAGACCACCCTAACGTGAACAGCATCTCCACTAGGGAAGAGCTCAGTGGTGCTTTATGGGCATTGCTTCTCTCATCCAACTTGATGACTGCAAGAAGAGACGGATTGCAGACGAGGGCTTCCGGGATCACCCCTTTTCTTGCTAATTGCCTAGCCCCATCTCAGATCCGTTAGTCTCCTTTGCCAGGATGTGCGCATGGAAGACCTCTTGCCAGCTGCAGCATGGAACGAATTCCCATTCTCGTAGTGTGATAGAACAGGACTCACCCCCACTTGTGTGTGTCTGTGTGCGTGTGACCAGTTGGGGTGTGCGGAACAGACAAGAATGCCATCGGTTATATTTTTCTCACCCATGCATTTGCCTGCCAGGAAATCTGCATCCAATACATATATGCCAAATTAGGCAGAACTCATGCCTGAAGCAAAAGGCAGCAGTCTTGGTAGACATTGATAGCTTTAATTACCTTCCATTATTCCTGGTCTATGATGGATTTGTGTTTTGGCATGAGTTTTTGGGCAGGAGGAGGGAAATTCAATGAGCTGCATTGCTGACGTTAGCAGATGATTGTTGGCTGGTTGCAAAGTTCATTGGCTTTGAAATTACTCGCAACAACTTGGAACGCCTTGACTATGCATCGGCCCATCATTTGCTTCTGCTGACATCAAGGTGGGTTCTTACTGGTCTTTTAATCTGCATGTTGGTTTATCTGCTTAGCCCCATGTTTCTCAACCTTGGCAACTTTAAGGCGTGTGGACTTCAACTCCCAGAATTCCCCAACCAGCAACGCTGACTGGGGAATTCTGGGAATTGAAGTCCACACGTCTTAAAGTTGCCAAGGTTGAGAAACTCTGCTTTAATGTGTTCAAAAAATGATGACTGATTAAACTTTCTCTCCTCCCGTCGAAAGAACAATTAAACATTGTGCACGCAAAGTCATTGGCATTTAAGTGGTGGCTAAAAAGGAATAAGGAAGCAGGTTTCCTGCTGGCTAGGGAATTCTGGGAGTCGAAATCCACACAGCTTAAAGTTGCTGCGGTTGAGAAACACTGCTTTTGACCATAACTTGCAGAGACTCCTGGCTGGAGAACAGCAGTGAGTTACCCCGCTTTGTTATGATGGGAAAGATTTCCAGTGATAAATTAAACAAGACTGACTGTCATTTCCGTGAGCATCCAGGAACATCCAGGCACAGACCTTTTTTTTCTCAGCTGGAAAAAGCAACAGAGTAAGTTTTAAAAGATGTCACTTGATTTATTCTCTTTCAAGACCCCTTTGGGGGAAAAATGTTCAAAGTGGGAGGTGCTTTATCTGTGCCCCCTAACCAAATAAATTATATACCATGGTCCTGACAGTCTGGAACTTTGCTCAAAGCTGATTCTTTGGTGCAGGGAAAGAATAAAATAAGAAGTTGCTGTGAGACGATAAACCAGCCACTTCCGAATCAGCAGGAAGCGACTTTTCTTTTTAAACGAGCCACTTCCTATTGACACTTGTCTCGGGGGCCAGAGCTCCACCCATGATGAATACCAAGCCCATATCAGGGGTCTGTGACCTCCTTATGAGATTCCTTTAAAGCCATCAGTCCAGCCTGGGATCTGTAAACTCCTGGAAAACAAATCTGCAGATTCAGTGAAATCAGGCATTGAAATGAAGCTACATCCCAACCATTAACTGGTTCTTGGTTCAGACAAAATGTCTTGGCGGTGGAGATGTGCACTGGGCAGAGTTTGGACTAAATGCTCTCCAAGGTCCCTTCAAACTCTTACACTCTATTGTTTCATGGGAATCTTAGGCTACCATAAATGTCTGTCTTTAAGGCGGTCTAAGGCTTTTTCTGGATCTCTGGCAACAAGCTAATCTTAGCCAATCTTCTCCAAACTGCACAGGAACAAGAAATGGATCTCAGAATTAGTCCCAAGATTTTTTAAAAAATCAAGATATTTATGGCTCTATTTGTACCTGACAAAGCCCTCGGCAGGTGGCACTGCCTAGCTTATTTAGGCATTGAAGCTAAGCAGACAGGCCTGCCTCTAGTAGTTGGATGGAGGACCACCAGGAAACCCTAGGAAGGCTAGACCAGGAAACATTGAAGAAGATGACAATGGCAAATTCCATCTAATCCTTGGCCAAGAGCACTGCATGGATGGTCCAGGAAGTTACCAGGGGTTGAGACAGACACAGTGACTTTCACCTTGTGCAACCAGCCAAGCCACAAATCAGCCAACCATGTCTGAGCAGAGCAAGGTGTGCATATTACAAACCCAGGTCATCAGATTAATTGAGGGTTCAGTGCCCATGTAGGCCAAGAGAATCCAGCTGTATAAGCAGTGGGTCAGTCAATCATGGATGGGAAGCGTGCCCTGGGAAGGCAGCATGGGTGTTCTTTGTCCTGCCACCCAGTAGCCTCAATCCCACCTCCAGAGTATCCCCCAGGCTTCCTGAATGTGGTAGTTGTGGAAACCCCAATTCCATTAAGAGACTCTTAACTCCCTGCAGGGGTGACTGTATGGTGTTCTCAAAAACTCAAGCGGGCACCACAATGTGCTGCAAAGAAAGACCAGCCAGAGCTTTGATGGCACCATTGTGGCTCCCCTCCTGGCCTTTTGGACCACAACCTGACTCCTTGTGACCTCTGGGCCCCAGAGGTTTGGCCACCCTCTTCTCCCAAGGCGTTTTTGGGTTGGCCAGTGTAGCCTACCACCTTGGGTTTTCCCAGTGGTCCCCCCTCGAAGGACTGATTGGGTCCGATGTTGCTCAGCTTGTGGAGAAGGTGCTGTCACCTGAGCCTGCCAGCTGAGCGCCGGTCCCCTTTGAAGGCACCCAGGCAGCTTTCCTGGCGACGAGCGACCAAGTCCGGCCCCTGCCAGGAGAGCGGGACATCCGGAAGGGCGACTGCGCATCTGGAAACGGGCGACGGGGTCTCCAGGTGAGGCCGGCGGTGCGCACCTGGCCCCGGCCAGCCCCGGAGCAAAGGTGGGGCCGCTGCCCGCCCCGCCCCCCGGCTGGCCGCGCCCTCCCGGCCCTCCCCGGAGGCGGGCAGCGATGTTCCGCGGCGGCCGGCTGGCCCTGCGGCAGTCCGGGAGGCGGCCGGGCGGCTTCCTCCGTCCTCGCCCTCGCCGGCGACGCTGGGCAGGTAAGGTAAGGGGAGGGGAGGGGAGGGGAGGGGAGGGGAGGGGAGGGCGCTGCCGGGGCGCTCTGGCCGGGGCGGCTCCTCGGTGCCCGCAGGTGGCGGCGGCGGCGGCGGCGGCGGCGGCGTCCTTGGGGGCGGGCGGCGGGCAGGGAGCCGGCCTCGGCTTGGGGAAGGCGGCGGGGCTCCGGGGCGAGCGCGGGCAGAGCGGGCACCGCTGCGGACTGGCTTCCGCGCCGCCGCTGGGTCTGGCCTGGGCTCTTAGGGGAAGGGGCTTGTGCAGATGGCGGGGGGTCCCAGGAGCAGGGCTGCCCCCTCGGTCTGGCCGTTCCCCGGGGGGAGTTGAAGCCTCCCCCTGCCTGGAAAGGCGCCGGGAAGAAACTAGGCGGCGCAACCGGAGTGAAACCGGAGCGCGAAGGAGAGAGAAAGAAAGTCAAGGCAGCCCCACCCCCGCGCCCTTGAATCTCTTTGGGGACGTTTCTCAAGCTTGGCCGCTTTCAGATGGGTGGACTTCAACTCCCAGAGTTGGAGGATTCTGGCTAGGGAATTCTGGGAGTTGAAGTCCACCCATCTGACAGCGGCCAAGCTTGAGAAACGCTGCTCTTTGGTCTGTTTTAGGCAAAAAGCCCATCAGGGGTTTCCGCTCAGCAATAAATGTAGATACTGTCTTTTCTGATTGGGCTGTAGTCCTCAATACATAAAAGTTGGTTGCCTTACTTCCAGGCAATAGAAAAACTAAACTAAGACGTATTAAAAGAACATCAAACTCAGAGTACGAACTCACACCAAAAAGCTGAATCTGAAAGCCAGCCATTATTAGAGCAGGCATAAGTTTACTCCATGTGCACAAGGACTCTTAACTCTGCCCTGAATATACTCATAAAAATAGATCTTCAGTTTTATCAGTGGGAGGAGGGCCCTCTACTTTCGGTTTTTTCCTGTCTGGACTTGGTGACACCTGAATCACTGAAGAAACACACACTTTACAAGAAAAATTTCCTGCTTTCACTTTGAAGCATCAACTGGATTGTATTTGTTTCCTACTTAAACATTAGATCTCACAAAGGGATTCCGTTCACTGGTCCGAGATGAAGGTTGGGATGGAATTCTCTGAGCCTAGGATCAAAAACAGATGTTAAAAAGGGCAGGAACAGATGGACATTTTGGGGCTATCAAATAAGCAGTGAAGATCCTGCCCCGGAAATCAAGGCTCAGTTAGCAAGAGGATCAAAGGCCAAGGGCCTTGAAGCATTCCCTGATCACGGGAGCCAAGCGGGCGTCTCCGTGGCATTTGCACGCTGTGTGTTTGAAAAGTCAGGATAGCAGCACACAATTGAAGACTGTTGTGTGCAACGCATGTGCAAAAGAGGCAGGGCTTCAATGTCGTGGTCATGGCCCCCATCTTGATTTTTTTAACCTCCCCCTGCAGATGCCCCTGGAATCAAGGGACTGATTTCCAGTTTCCAAGACCCTTTCTTCCTTTGCTCTCTTGTTTTGTGAGCTGCTGTGAAGAGCCTGGGAGGGGTTGGAGCAGTGTTTTTCAAACTTTCAAATTGAAGATGTGTGGACTTCAACTCCCAGAATTCCCCAGTCAGCAATGTCCACACATCTTCAAGTGGCCAAGTTTGAAAAACACTAGGTTAGAACTTCCTACAAACCATCTAACCCAGTCAGTTAATCCCCATTAATACGTGGGAATAGGAAGAATGAACAGCCCAAGGGATTCCCCATCGTTTCAGTAGGGGAAATCCATTGTGAATTGTAGGCAGGAGAGTAAGTTCTAAAGTCTTCCTGGAGTCAGGGTTCACTCCTGTCGACCTCATGGGCTTCCCCAGGGCACTTTCTTAGCGACCGACGGTACTGAACTGGTTTCCGGGCTGTTTTTCAACTTCCCAGTCTAACTGGCAGCCTTGGAATTTCCTTGTGGTGCCCCCGTCCAAGTCCTGATCGGATCCCACAGCCCAGTTGGCCAAGTCAGCCGAGGTGGTTCAGTGCTGCCATCTACTGGGGGCGGGAGTGAGGGAAGCGTGAATCATACGCAGACAAGGGAATCCCCCAGTTCTCCTTGCAGGACACAGACAATTCAGCCGTCCCCTCTTACGGTCAATAAACGCACCTTTGCATGTTGAAGGCACAAGAACAAGGATGGCTGGAATGTTGTGTGCTGCCTGTATTTTTAGTTTTCCCAGTGGAGGCTGGGATGTCTTCCTCCCTCCCTCCCTCCCTCCCCTCCCCTCCCTCAAACCCTTTTCTGTCCTCCTTCACCCTTCCCTCCCCCCACCTCCACCCCCAAGGGCTTCAGGACCTGAAATCTAAATCGCCGTTAAAGATGGAGTGCCATCGTTGGCTTGCTTCTGCACTTGTTTTATTCATGTTCCTAAGAAATTCAGACCTGTATGATTTAAAGCATGAGTGTTCTTGATTAGGATCTAATTTATTTAAATGGAAAGCTTCCCTGTGGACCTTTCTGCATTTTGAAAAGTGGGGCCAGAACGCACCAGACGGTTGTCCAGCACTTTTGCTGGATGAATTCAATTAAAACTGCCAACTTAAAAAAAAAATGACTTGGAATAATCTCCCAGACCCTTGGGATATCAGCTCCGCTTCAGTGTGGATCGAATGCTGTAGCGTCCCATGCTGCTTCATGGCTACCTTTTACAGTTAGTTAATTTAACAGAAAGGGGATTCAGAACAGTCAATTGTTGATGTTTATTGTGATTAAAAAGGCTAATCATCCTTACCCAATAAATAAATTGTGTCAGGGCAAATACCAGCTTTGTGTTCAGGGCTCTGGTACAAATCCTGCTCTTCAGCCAGTGTTAGATGTGTTTTCATTCAGCTCCCCAGGACTGGAAAAGATGATATTCTGGATCACCCAGGTCTGTTTCTCATCCCTAGATGCTCAGGCCAGTAAAGAATATTTGGTGGCCTCTGCCAGATAAAAATGGCACCCTGGGGACCAAGTAGGGTGCCTGTATAAACCCCAATTCATCTGGTTTTGTCCCCATTGCCTTCACTGTGCAGACATGCCTGGGAACTTTGGGCAGGTCGATTTGAGGCACAGTAGCTAATCTCCCCTGCTTCTGAAGGAGCCCGAATGGAAGGCATGAATTGGGTGTGACCTCGGTCTGAGCTGGATCAGGGATTGGCATCCTGTATCTGAAGAAAAAAGTCCACTTTTCATTCTCAAAACATAAGAAAATATGAAACATTCACCCTAAAATAAACATTCACCTTGGGCCTCGACCATTTGGGAATATAAACAAGTGATCCCTGGAGACCGCCAACCTGAGGTGGCCTTAGGTACCCAGCACCTTGTCCTCAGGTGTGGTATAATTAGATTGGTGTTTCTCAACCTTGGCAACTTTAAGACGTGTGGCCAACATAAGCTCAAATTGAACAGTCCTGCCTTATCTTTAACAGGGAATGCTGCTTGTTGGCTACATGGCTATACCTGAGAACCTAGTTTATGTCTTCTCTGACTCAGTCAAAAGTATTACACAAAAGCTTTGGTTGACCAAAGCCATGATGGGTGGTGAAGGTCACTATTGATAGGCCCATCTGATGACGGCCAAGGGATGAACTCTTGCACTATTCTGAGTGCCTGTGCTCCAAGGAAAGCGTTATTCTGATAGGTGACCTGAGCAGATAGGTGAGAAGGAGGCAGGAGGAGAGAAACGTGGCTTAGCCATTCTCTTTCAAATACGCGGTTTAAACATAAGTCTACTCATTATAGAGAGAGCCACAAAACCTTGATGCTCTGATGCTGTTCTTTACCATATATAGCAACTGTTTTTAGCACTGAAGAAAATTTTGTCTCTGATGCCACCAGCTTTATGGGACATTAATATAACTTTAAATGGCAGAAGATTTAAAATCTCCCAAACAAGATTTCTTTCCTGGCTCTACGTATTTCTTGATTTCTTTCCAGCAATCTCTGCTCTGCCTGATCAAGATGTAACCTTGAATTACTGCAGCCAGACACTTCTTTCTGTGAAATGTTTCCTTTTAAATTATTTGCTTTTAATGCTTTTGAAATGTTGGCTTTTACAATAATAATGCTGGGCCCTATCCGGTCAAACTTAAGAAGATTTAAATCCCACTGAGAATATTCTGTCGTGCATCACTAGAAAACAGAGGACAGCATTTTCATTTGAAGAAAAACTGTTTCATTGTCTAACCAGCTTCAATTATCATAAGGCAAATAGCCTGAGGCTATCAGATTAAACCTCATTGACTTCTGATGGACTTACAGCAAAGTAAATGTTATGGCTTGTACAATGTAACTCTTAACCAAGAGAAAGAACACAATTTGTTTAAAAGCTGCATTCTCCCTTCTTGAAGCTTTAAGTAGGTTTTGTGACCTAAGGCAGGGATCTCCAAATATTTGTTGTCCACTGGGCTGTGTGTGTGTGTCAAAAATGTCAAGATGTACCCACAACTGCACAGCATAAAAAGGCACAGAGTATTGATTGTGCTGTCACAGGCACCATCTTGACTTTTTGACACCCCCCACCCCCTGAGATGCCTCTGGGCCTGACTACATTTGAAACTTGAAGTGCTTAGTTCATTTCTATCCTACCTTTCTGCTGATAGTCCAGGTGGCTTCTTCTAGGCCAGCATTTGTCAACCTTGGCAACTTTAAGATGGGTGGGCTTCAACTCCCAGCTTTGCTGGCTAGGGAATTCTGGGAGTTGACAAACTCTTCTAGGCACTCATGCAAAACGGTTGCCAGGATGGGTGTCACTTACCCTGTTACTTTCTGAAAAAGCTTCCAAAGTTTATCTGGAGCCGAGGGTCAGTTTTGGAAATGCAAGTCTGCAAGTGGCTGGTGATTCCTTTGCAGCGTGCTAGCTACCCATTCGCTTTTTGAGCCAAAGGAATCTAGAAGGGTCAATGAAATAAAATCAAGGGAGGGCAAGGCGCTTGGGGGCTCGGGGGGTGGACCTAACAGAAACCCCCTTTCTTCTGACCTTACAGGGAGGCTGAGATGGAGGGTAAGGTGGTCCTCCTAGGACTGAGCTGAATCTCTGTTGACTACCCAGCTTCATCTGTGTATTTCTTTTGAGAAGGAGGGGGAGGAAGAGGAGAAGGGGGAGAGGCAAAAGGAGGAGGAGGAGAGGGAGGAGGAGGAGGAGAAGGAGACGGGGGAGAGGTTTGCCATTGTCTTCTTCCAGATTGGGTTTTTGGACTTGGATTACCAGAAAGTTGCCTGTTGAAGTACTAATCAGGTCCAACTCTGCTTGGCTTTCTTGGAAATCAGCCAGAATCAGCTAGGTATTACCACTTCGGAGGACAGTTCTCCAAAAATCCTCTGCACCAGCTTCCAAAACATAATCAGGGAAGGTCCAGTCTTGCCTCCAGGGACCAGCTCTGGACAGTCACTGAGAAGGCCCCTTTATGAGTCCTCCTCCTCCTCCTCTTCTAACAGCCTCCCCCCGCCACACACATTTTAATCGTGAGAAAGAGTTTATTCCAGCAGTTCATCCCTTCTAAATAGTAACACTCGCTGTCAAATGCTGTTAAGGAGATTATGTTATCTCTTAGGAACAGAGAATGTGGCGGACAGGAGTAAATTAATTTCCAAGGTCCCACGGTAATTTTAACCGGAAATTTCTTAATTGGAGCTGCTCGGAACAATGCACGGAAAAGTGGTCAGATGCTTCTTTGCACATCCCTTTTCTTGCTTGCATTCCTTTCCAGACATTTGGAAAGAACATTTTGACAACTCTGCCTTGGGGGTGCCCAGGGAGAAGTGTCAAAAAAGTCAAGGAGGCAGCTGAGAGTGCATGATGGAAGCCCCGCGTGTATGCCTCATTTTCTAACTATATATAAATAATATCTAGTATATTATTAAAAGTTTTAAAGAGAAGATAAAAACTAACAAAAACTAATACCGAATAAAGAAAACAAAGAGAAAAAAGACAAAAGTGCAGAAAGAAAAGATAAAAAGAAGTAGAAGAAGCTTCCAATTTCCTTTGCAGCAAATATGATTATCTCTTACTCTGTGGTTACAAAAAAACCCTCACTTTTTTCTATTATCTATTTTTTTTCTAATCATCAAAACAACAAGTCATAAGTACATTTTTTTCTGTTTCATACAAAAAGACCATAAAGGGTTTCCAGGCAGCCGTAAATGTAGATGTTGTCTTTTCTTTAATCAAGGAAGTCAATTTAGCCATCTCAGCAAGTTCCATCATCTTCACCAACCATTACCCTGTTGTGGGTAGTGTTGAGCCTTTCTGCTTTTGAGCATGTAACAATCTTGCTGCAGTTGTCATACACAAAAACAAAGTTCCATGTCCTTTTTCTAGCTGTCTGTCCAGTAGTCCCAAAAGAAAAGCCTCTGGTTTCAATTGTATATTAGTCTTTAAAATCTTCTGAATTAGTGTATGTATTTGTATCCAAAATTCTTTAGCTTTTTTACACGTCCACTAGACATGATAAAAAGTCCCTTCAAGTTGTTCACATTCCCAACATAGATTCGAGGTACCTTTATGCATTCTAGGCCATTTCTCTGGTGAGAGATACCAATGGTGCTAGAAGGTCCACCTCTTGATCCCCGCCACGTCTGGAGAAGCAAAGCTCAGCACTCTGCCCCTGATTTAGTCTCTGCTCACTGCAGAGGGGTGAAAAAGAACATTTCTGCTCTTGCCATCCATTTGGGGCCAGGAGCCAAACATTTTCTCCTCCTGCTGTGAGACTGTGCTGTAGTTGCTTTGATTTTGTTACTCCCAGTATTATGGTGCGTGTCCCTGGAATGACTTCTGATAATGTTCAGAATAAGAAGCGTGAGTATGGATGTGCACGTCTGCTACCAACAACAGACCGTTGTGGCGGGCATTGGGGGAATTGCTCAGGTGAAGGAAGGGAGACCAAAATTCATCCTTTCCAGCCTGCGGAGCCAATTCTTGGTAGTCGAGGCATGAAGGTGGCAAGGCAGAATTTGAAGGTAGAAATACACAGACAAGCTTATGCCTGTAAAATGGTCACTGCTGCCAAACTTAGAGGTACAGTTCAGAGAAGGATATTGGGAGGCATCCTACTCTTTGCTGAAAGCACAAATTGGTCTTGCAAACAATTCTGTATAAAATTGTTCGCCAAATTCCTCCTCCAAAGCCAGATGGTTACCTTCTAACTGAATCTCTTTCCTAGTTATACTTCCCCAAGGGGGCATCCATGAGGGTGCCATATATACGTCTCATCAATCAATAAATCTGTAAGGGGGGGGTTAAAAAAAGTCAAGATGTGAGCACATTCCACATATAAAGGGGAGGGGCTTCAATTATGTGATTGCAGCCACTGTCTTGACTGTTTTG
Source organism: Candoia aspera (assembly GCF_035149785.1). Taxonomy (NCBI): domain Eukaryota; kingdom Metazoa; phylum Chordata; class Lepidosauria; order Squamata; family Candoiidae; genus Candoia; species Candoia aspera. The sequence continues at coordinate 80,622,166 of NC_086159.1, forward strand.
ACCCCTCCCTGTGGACACCCCTATTCCCCAATCGAGTGAAGGTCTGGTGTAATCCATGCAAGCTTCTGAAAGGTCAAGTGCATTTCCTCCCCGGAGGAGCGGTCAAGGGATTCCTCCCCCTCCTCCTCCCAATTCCCTCACCATAAGTTCCTCTGAGTTGTCTCATTAGGACTCTGACTGTGGTAGGACCATGCTTGACTTGCACACACTGCTTCCAAGGTTGAGAAACACTGTCCTATGCTTCCATGTTGATCTTCTGAAGGTCTACCACTCGTCTTCAGTTGCTTCTGCCGCTTTCCTTGGCTGTCCTTCCAAACCAGCTGTTAGTTGGTGGCACAACAGGAGGGTGTTTAGGACAACCTTGACATGGGCAGTGCTCGCACTAAATTAGCTTTTCTTCTCCTACTGGATGAAGACACAATAGGTTTCCAATCCCCTGTATCCAATCTTGAGGATAGCATGCAAGACCCCTCAGCAGGGACCTTCTGCCCTTAGTGTCACCCCTCTTCAAATGATTGCCCCTTGAACTAAGCATCCCATCATCCTTATCAGCTGACGGTGCATCTCCGACAACACAAGGAGAAAGATCCTCGCTGCTGTGCAGCCTCTTAACTTCACAGATGCCAAAGTGAAGGCTCACAGACCACTTCTGATAGTGGACATACCCGCACAAGAAACATTCTGCGCATTAACCTGCCAGTGAAACTGGAAAGATGCTTCATGGACGGGTTACAGAACACTTTGAGGCTGCCGAGGTGCCTCAAAGCCATTTCTTTCTGCACCTTTAAGCTGGGCTTCTGAAAAGCCAGACTCAGGTTAAATTCCACCGGGAATCTCTTAGCACAGCTGGAAAAATAAAAGCGTGGCATAATTCAAATAACGGAAAGAGACTTTCTGATATTTAGATACTCACTTTTGTCTGTATTTAGGTCTGATCAAGCATTAAAGGAGCATCACTGACCTGATAAACGGATTTTGTTCACCCAAAGGATGTCTGCAACTGATTTGGAAAAGTTAGCAGAAATAGGTAAATATATTTAGGCTCATTGAGTGGTATCTCCTGGGTGATTTGGAAGATCTTCTACCCTAACTGGGGAAAAAAAAGTTTTCTGGGATTGTGTAATACATTTGAGTTACAAACTCTGCCGTGGCCATATTAACAAAAGCTATTAAGGTTGAAGTTTAATGCACATAGTTTATATGAATTTTTGGTATGTGCTTCCTGTGAAATTACAGGGGATAATATTGCTCTCATCATAAATTATGGCAGAAATGGAAGAATTACTTTAAACAGGAACTCTGCAAGGCTGGAGATGCCACCTTCTCCATTATCTTTTGGTGGCATTAAGGTGAACTTGGCCAAATGCCCAACACGTTGAGGACCCATCATTTTGAAAAATTGCTGTTAATGTGTAATAGTGCAGACCTTTGACTTCTAAATAATTAACGTTAGGAAAATTTAAAAATACATGCATGAAAATATGGGCAAGGGTGCATTCCAATGGTTTGATGAGAAAACAGTTGCATCATATAAAATATTGGTATCTTTGACCGGGGTTTCACCCGACAAGATCATTTTCATGTTCTTAAATGCATGAATAATTCAGGCTTTCAGTTAAGTAGGGATTTTGTATTCTCCGGAATAAATGATGGTCAAACCAATCTTAAAACAAGTTGAAGTAGATTTTCATCACCCTTAATTTTGCCAGTAGAACTTTGCTCACCAGTTATAAAATGAACTCTTACTTCAGTGTGTCTAGAGGTGTGATTCTTACTCATTATTAAAATATGCCCTTCTGAAGCCTTATGCACTTTTATACTTTTATGCTTTCCATACATTGTATTTCTTATTTCTATTCAGGGGCATCTGGGAGGGGGGTGTAAAAAAAAAAGGCAAGATGTGACTGTACGATTGAAGTCACCATCTTGACTTTTTTGACCCTCCTGTGGAAACCCCTGCAGCTGCAATGTAATTTTTAATAGCAGAGTTGATTAAACAGTGCTGGACACAGAAAATAGTCTTTTTAATGTTTTCAGCACGCAAAATACAGTACCGAAGACCAAACGAGATGAGATAGCTACCGCATTTGACCTCTCTGATGGATTTGTCTGAAGGGGAAGGCCGTTTTTGAGAATAAAAAGGCTTGCTTGGAGAGAGGAAAGAAGTTAAAAGCAAAGGAGCACTGCAAACGATGGTGGATTGTTCACTTTTGCTTTGGTGAAAGCTGGTGCCCTGTCAGTGTTTTTAGGTGTGGGATGGTGCAAATATCTGGCCTGGCCGCATCTCGCGTGACCTCTGGGTGGCACGGTAATTGCTCTGCTTCATGGTGGATGGTAAATCAGGTTTTATGTATTTGAGCTGCCGATCGGAAGGTCGGCGGTTCGAAACCGCGCAGCGGGGTGACCTCCCGTTGCTAGTCCCAGCTCCTGCTCACCTAGCAGTTCGAAAACATGCAAATGTGAGTAGATCAATAGGTACCGCTTCGGCGGGAAGGTAACGGCGTTCCGTGAGTCATGCTGGCCACATGACCCGGAAGTGTCTATGACAACGCCGGCTCTAAGGCTTAGAAACGGAGATGAGCACCGCCCCCTAGAGTCGGACACGACTGGACTTTACGTCAAGGGAAACCTTTACCTTTACCTTTTATTTTATATATACCATTTTTCTTCAGCTGCCAGCTCTCAGCTTTGCCTCATCCCCCACCCCATCTTTGTCTCTCCCCCCCACCCCCGTGATTTCTGGGACTCAAGGATCATATGGCAGAATTTCCTATAGGGTGCATCCTATGTTTTCCCCCTATTCTAAAGTTGACAGTCTACCTCCCCCCCGCATTTCTCCTCTTTATGAGATTTATGTGAGTTTATTTATTTGTGTGATTTTTTTTTTACCATGAGAGAATGAGAATGAGAAAAAGGCAGAGAAGGGTGTGTTTTTTTGTTTTGTTTTTGTTTTGAAATACAAAGGTTTTCAAAGTTTTTTTTTTTAATACAAAGATTTTCAAGGCTTGCTGTCTTATACTTTTCCACTGCAGAATTACTGCTTTTTTAAATAAAACCCACAGACTTGGAGTTGAGCATGACTGTTCATAGTTCCATCATACAGTACTGAAGATTTTGCCCACTGCCTTCTTCACACTTCTTGGATTTCTGGGGGTCTCCCGTCCAAATACTAACCAGGCCCAAATCTGCTTAGCTTCTGAGCCCAGTCATGATCAACCAAGCACTCCCTCTAAAAGAAGCAATACAATAATCCAACTCTCTGAAAGAATCAGGAGGGAGAGTCTTTAAAACTCATTTAAAAAGCAAAGGAACCCATTTTTCCAAACTTCCTCCTCTCCTGAAGACAAGGCTACTGCTGTACTGCCAAGTTCTTGAGAACCTGAGGCCTCAAACTGCAGAAGGTCCAGCGCTTCTTGTACTCAGGCAGGGCCACACAAGCCCAGCTGATAAATTGCCTTCCTTAGAGGCTCATTGTCCATTCCTCACTGTACAGTGAAGACATTTCTAACGATCTTCAAGGAACTTTGGGAAGATATTTTGAAAAACGCTGCTCAAACTGTCTTTATGTATTCATTGGAAAAGATATTCCCACGCTGTGATGTGTCCCTACCTAACAAAGATCAGAATTGTGCAAGCCGTGGTGTTCCCTGTGACCCTCTATGGAAGCAAAATTTGGACTCTGAAGAAGCAGCATAGGAAGAGTATTGATGCTTGTGAACTTTGGTGTTGGAGAAGACTCCTGAGAATACGTGGACAGCCAAGAAAACAAACCGATGGATCACTGAACAAATCAACCCAGAGGTCTCACTCAAGGCACGAATAACCAGGCTCAGGTTATATTTGGGACACATGATGCGAAGACCCAGCTCTCTGGAGAGGGCTGTAACGATGGGAAAGGTGGAAGGAGAGAGAAGAAGGGGACGACCAGCAGCACAGTGGAGGGACTTGGTTACAGTGGCGATGGGGGCACCATTGCAACATCTGAAGGACCAGGTTAGGGAAAGATCATCATGGAGAAAATCTATCTATGTGGTCACTAAGAGTTGATGGTGCATAATTGTCATCATTTATTTATATCAATTATATGACCCCCCAGCTCAACAGGTGACCCTGGGCAGCATGCAAGAATTAAAACGTGAAACCACAGTATACAGCTCCTAGTGCCTGAGCATAAAACAATAACTCTACTCTCTCTCTCTCTCTCTCTCTCTCTCTCACACACACACACACACACGAGCTGCATCAACAACAGCAGAGCTCACCTAATCTCCTGGCGCAAGCAGCGCCTGGGGGAGCAGCCAGGTCTTCAGCGTTGGGGCCATCCCAATCTCTGAGGTTGCTGTTCCATAGAGTAGGTATGGCCACTGATGGCACAACTCCATGATCTGGTCAGAGGACATAATAGAGGGGACCCGGAGCATGCTAGATCTGGTGGGGTGAGCGGAGACTGTGGGAGAACAGGGGTCCCACAAATAGCCTGGCCATAAGCCATGTGCCAGATCTTCACCACTAGGGATTCCAAAATGGACCCAGCCAAGATGCACTCATTTGCAGCATTATAGCAGCATTATAAAATTGTGAAGGGGGTGCAAGTTAAATGTAAGATTAAACATCTGAGATCTTTTCCTCACTGACACAACTCTCATATTCAGGAGAAGCAGCGATATTAGCAGGCATCCAGGATAACAAAAAATGCACAACTTTTATGAATTTATGACCACATGAAATTTCTTATTGTAAGTAGAAGTTTGGGCAAGTCCTTTTCATCACCACAAAAGGTCTATTTAAACCCCACCCCCCAAGAAAAAAGAAAAGGATTACATCAAAAAGGGGAAAGAAAAGTTATAGTTGTAAAACAGCACAGTCTATATTTTCTCATTTTAATAGGAGGGGGAGCTGCTGGTGTCTACAGATCAATATCCCTACCAGAAATAGTGATGATTTTCCCACTGGAAAAGACAATTGGATAATCTAGTAATTTAGCCTTGTCAACAGCTATATGGAAGTAGAAAACTAACCTAAAAGTACTTTGCTTAATGGATAGCTTCAAATTATTGGTGGAACAGTAAGTTTGGACTTGTTTCCAACAATGATTCTCAATTTTGGTTTGCTTCAGAACTGCAGAAAGATGAAGCTGAAAATGCAGGTGCAGAAGAAATCAGGAGCTTCTCTGCAGCGCAATCAGACCGAGAAGTTGGAGTAAGCATGACTCACCCCTACTATGACGTAGCTCGACATGGCATTGTTCACTTTGCAGGTACATTTGCTGCAAACATCATTGGCTTCCTTGTGGGTTTCTGCCTCACTTGTTTTTCCAGCCCGGGAAGGGGTGGGAGGGGGGAATCAAAATCTGCCAGATGGCGGGTGTGGCACCACAACTGAAGCCATGCCCTTTGGCATGTACAGATGTACCATTCAGACTATTTATTGTTGATTTGATTTAATAATTTAATTGCTGAAGCATCTTGATGTGCTTTGTCATAAAAACTATAAAATAAAGCACATTCATTAAAAAGATGAGAGGAAATTAGGGGGGGCAATTGTTTTTCTGATCCAGGGAAGTTCAAGGTGAAGATGTGAGTTTTTAACATGCACCTAAAAGATCTTATGATAGTGGCTTCCTGAATTTCAGTGGGAAGAAGTTTGAAGGATCTGGGGCCAACTCACCCGTGTATGTCCTGGACCACCTCAGTGACCAACCAGTTCAGCCAAGGGCCTGAGTTTTCATTTTCGTTTCTGCACCAGGCCAACCACCCTTCTCTGCCTAGTGTCTAAAACTAAAATGAAAATTCAGGTCCTCGGCTGAAATCTGGGGAGATCTCAGTTACAAGTTCCGTACCCAGCATGATGTTCACAGTTGGATCCTTCATGGAGCAAGGAATGGACGGAAGGAGGACTAAGAAACATCAAAGAATATTGAGGAACGTGGAAAAAAATATTTTATCTGAGATGAAATCTTGCTAACGAACCAGCAACGGCATGTGAAAGCGGGGAAATCCTGCTGAAACGAGAAAAAGTGACAGGAATGCAAATGTTCCTTGAAGTGACACACTATCAACTCAAGCAGAGATTCACTAACAGCAGTTAATAACTGATGGGGAGAGACTTATATTACTCCCTCTTATTGCAGATACATTACAATTTCCAATGAGCAAGAAAACTTCCGTTTGTTTAAAACCCAACCCAGCAGAAATTGGGCATCACATTCAAATCAATAGCACTGACACCCCCCACCCCCAATAAGACAGTTCTTCTCCTTAATTGTGCCCGAGCAAGGTTAACATTAGTCCATTTCTTTTCCTGGAAAACATTATATTTCAGAAGAGGAGTGGGAAGATCTGCAAACATTTCTGTGATATCTGCAGGTATCCAGACAGTTCACGGTTGAGAACCGTTGAATGACTTCTCCTGGCCGTTGATGTAAAGGTTTTTGTAAAATGTGTGGTTGAGAGCTGTCTGTGACACTTCCAGGCCCCTGTGAAAGGTGAAAGGTCCCCTGCGCAAGCACCGAGTCATCTCTGCGAAAGCAATCAGTAAAATGCTCAGATTTAACAATAGCCTTCGATCCAAAACAATCAATGTCCCCAAAGTTTTGTGTTGCGTTCAGTTGCCAGCACTGATGAACAATTCGTGCCGTTCAGAGGAAGCTGTTTGGGGCTGAATAAAGCCCATAAATCGTCCACAAATGTTTTAATTGCTTTGCTTCCAAAACTTCATATGTTTTTCTGGATTTGTGCAAGAGGATGGTGAACTTGAACGGCTGTGTGAAGGAAGAGCTTTCTGAAAAATACAAACATGGAATCAAAGAGCAGGCCACCCCAAACTCGTTGGCACCAATTAGCCAGGGGCATCCCTGGAAGCGTCCAAAAAATCAGGATGATGGCTGCAACTGCATGATCAAACCCCCTCCTTTCTTATTTCTTTTATTTATATTCAAGTCTATCACCAGCCATAGATGCTCAGCAGGTGTCTTGGGGCCAATAACTGTCTTTTAGGCCAGCCCCCCTCTCAGGGTCGTTGTTCTGGAGATAAAACTAGATGAAGTTAATTAATTAATTAATCGGATTAAATTCCCGTGTAAGATGTCTTGAGCTCTCATCGAAAAGACAGGAGGCAGATGCTTCCCCTGCTCAGGGTGTGGTCCAAAAAGTCAAGATGGCAAGTTGCGACCACCACCTTGACTTTTTGGACCACACCCTGCAAACGCTCCTGCTGTTGCTGCTGCCGCTGCTAACAACCGCAGCATTAATAAGGTGTAAAGCTGGCTTTGTATGCTCTCTGTTTTGAACTCTGCAAAGCTGAGGCTTTAGACCAGGGTTGTTCAACCTTGGCCACTTTAAGATGTGTGGACTTCAACTCCCAGAATTCCTCAGCCAGCCATGCTGGCTGGGGAATTCTGGGAGTTGAAGTCCACACATCTTAAAGTGGCCAAGGTTGAAAAACCACTGCTTTGGACTTAAGCCTCACCTCTCAACCAGCCTTCCTGTGCAGAGAACATGATGTCCTGACCATGTTAACACCTGGAAACCCTTGTTGGCTCTACAGGTGACGACTATTTGGGGAGAAAAGTGGTTGCCTTCAGTTCCTGCCGCCTGCCTCCTTCTCACCAGATCAACCACCACCAGTTATTAGAGTAAGCCTGTTCTTTCCTTTCTCATCCTCTCTGCTGTATTCCAGTGCACACCTCCATTGCGCAACTTTGTTGGCTAATGTGACCTCCCTCCTTCATTTTTATCTATGCATCGGTATCAGCTTCGAGTCAACCGGGAGTCGTAATACATAAGAAGGCGCAGAACAGTTTATATTCAGTCTGCTTTGTTGTCTGCCAGTTTTTATATTTGTTGAAGTAATGGCAAAAAACCCAATTCCTTCATTTTTGTTTATAGACAGTTTCCTGCATGGGATGGAGCTTTCGTACCCTGCAGCTGAATTGACGTGATAACGTCAGTTCCCACAAAAGCCATTTTTAATGCCAGTTTCTTTGATGTTGTTCTTTGTTAGATGTGTTTCAGGCATTGAAGATGTACGTTTTTTCAGAAATTTTCTTACTGTATATACATATTGGTTTTGTGGAGGTTTTTGACTAGAGGAAGAGAAACTGGCAGAATTCAAATTGTTGTGGGAGAAATTACAAGAACTGGTGGGGCATCTTCCAGGGAAGTTGACATCTGCAAGAGAGGTGCTGGGTATATAGGAGCCCCATCCCATTTGAACATGCACACACAAAAACACCGCAACTGCCATCTTGCAGATTTTGACACTTCCCCACCCCACCCCACACCGGGGTCCCTGAATTGAGGTTTCTTATGTTCTCAAGTCTGCCCTGAGCTCTCCTATGCTAAGACAGTGTGCCTGGCATTTGGGATTTGATTGACATTTACCTGCGTAACTGTGTGAAAATGGTAAATATTCAGGATATTGATCAAGTATATTCTTTTTGCTTCCTAGATAAGTTGTTCTCTCCCGTCATGAGCCTAGAGTGCATGCTTTAATACGATACTTTTTTTTCCCCCGTTCCAAAATCCTCTTTCTAGATATTTGAAGTACACGCTGGAACAGCACGTGGAAAGTGATTACACACTTGTCTACTTTCACTATGGACTGAACAGTCGAAACAAGCCATCCCTGAGCTGGTTGCAAAGTGCCTACCAAGAATTTGAGCAGAAGTAAGTTTTTACAAACAGGGGGTGCCTTTCTTGTAAAAGCACGGTTCAGCCAAATTGAAATATTTTAAATTTTAAGCTGGGTATTGAGCAGAACTTTATCCTTCCCTGCCCACCAAGTTGCTTAGGTCTGCCTCTTGGGTCCATCTCAACATCCTTGTGAGCGGAGCAGAAGCCAAGAGACACTGGTTAGAGCCCAGATTCTACTAATTCAGTATTCTTGTGGTTACAGCAGCTAAAGGTGGCTGTTATAAGCCACAGTGACATCACATGCAGTTCATAGGACACAGGACGTGAACTATGTAACCTGCGCCTGTCGCCTCCTAGTGCAGTGTTGCTCAACCTCAGCAAATTTAAGATGTGTGGACTTCAACTCCCAGAATTCCCTGTGGACTTCAAGCCCCCGAATTCTCCAGCCAGCAAAATGCAAAACAGGTGGAGGACGTGCTGTTTTGCTGCTTTATGCTTCTGAATGAAGACAGGATGTGAATCTCATGAATAAGTACATAATCTTGCCATTGGAGCTGTGGCATATGTGCTTTTGCACTTCTCCTTCTGACATTATCAGAAGAACATATAATTTATGGGGCCGTTCACAATAGAAGTCGAAGGAAAAATCTTCCTGGGGCTCCCTAGGCTTGGAAAATGAGCCGCTGAGCCCCACTGGGGTGCCTTCTGCAAGAAACCCATCTCCTCATCCCTTCTCTGTGGGTGTAGAAAAGTGTGAACAGCGACAACTGCCAACAACCGAATAATTCAAAGCAAGGATATCCTACACTTACAGTGAGTTGGACTCTCAACTACCTTGAACTTCACACCTCACAGTTTTCACACCTTCAGATGTCTTTTGTGGTACTACAGAAAAAAGCTGGAGCTTTTTCTTACTTTTTCCCCAGCCAGCGTAACACGAAACCCTTAAAAGCAGTGTTGGCTGGCTGAGGAATTCTGGGAGTTGAATACCCATCTTAAAGTTGCCAAGGTTGAGAAACACTGCTCTAAACCATCAAAAATATTGTGATTGATGTTGACTGCATGCCATCAAGTCATTGCTGACTCTTAATGACCACGTAGGTGGACCTTCTCCAGGATGATCTGTCCCAAACCTGGTCCTTCAGCTCTTCCAACAGCATCATCCATCGCCACCATAACTGAGTCCATCAACTTTGCTGCTGGTTGTCCTCTTCTTCTTTTTCCTTCCACCTTTCCCACCATTAGAGCCTCTCCAGAGATAAAAATAGGAGGCGGCATTCACAGAAGACCAGAGAAGGCAGACTTGCAGACCTGCTGATTTCTACTGAGTAGTGTGTAAATGTTGAACCTCATTCCATTTTATTCCTCTCTACTTCCAGCATGGTGGCAGAGTTCAAATAACCCTTGAAGGCAATAGGGTGATCATGTTCATTCAACGCAGCCTGGTTGTTGATTTCCCCCATTGTGTGTGTTGGCACAAGACATTGAGTCCCTGACTGGCCAAATGGGGTGGGTTTGCACACCTAAAGTGGCCAGTTTGCACCGTGGCCAGGTTTGAAACTGGGCAGATTAAAGTGAGACGGGGGGAGAGGATGTGGATGGGCTTCGAGCCATCCCAAGGCATCCTGCTTTCTGCAGATAGAGGGAGGAGAACAGCGACTATAAGTCAAAATTCGGACTTCAACACCATTACAGCTACACTGGGAAACAATTCCCAGTTATTCAGCAGACTTTGGTGGTGCCAGCCACTAGCAAAGGCACAGCACATGGCTGGATCATTGACATCATTTACCTGCAGCAATCCTGACGAGTTATTTAAAGTACGGATGTTGAAAAAAGCAGAAACATCATAGAAAAACAGCTGTACCTGCAAAAATTATTTCTGTGATAAATGCAGTTCTCCTGTTACTGGGTCCCAATTGCTGCTGAACTGGTAATGCAAACATCTCATTGGTTTATAAAGATGTGATTTAGGGACATGGGGGGGGGTCAAAATCTGCAGGATGGCAAGCATGCTGCCCCACCCACTGTCTTGCAGATTTTGGTACTTTTTGGGGACCAACTTTTTTCTGCCAGGTGGATGATTTTTCATCACCATGGTCCATTTTCTCTTCCAGCTCCCTTTAGGAATGCAAAGCACAAACACATCCAAAACATAAACATAAAGTCTAACGTGGTGTTTTTTTAGCTGAATGTCTTAAGATCCTCTCTGATCTTCCTCTTTTTATTTTCTCCATTTCAAGCACTCTGCTCTTATCGTTTCGAGAGATTTATTTTTCCCTCTGTCTTTATTATTCACACCAAACAATTTAGATAGTGGTTTTTAATGTAATAGCCAGGGCCGCAACCAGGGTCTGTGTCACCCGGGGCAAACATGGATTCCGCACCCATTTTGGCACCCCCCAGCACTCATTTTGGCTCCCCACCAGCGCGGCGGCCGGGGCACATGCCCTGGTTGCCCCCCACACTAGCTGCAGCCTGGTAATAGCTGTATAATCTCTGCCTACTTGAATTCCATCTAAGACTGACCATTTCCTCTCTCTACTTTGCATTCAGTTCCCTTTAAATTAGATGTACTTGGAAGGCAACTGTATAATAACCCAGTAATGAAAAATTTTACTTTCATTCACTCACAGCTCTTTTGCACTGTGGCATTGAGAAGCCCTCTAACCATTTAATTTTCTTTTCTGCAGATATAAGAAAAATCTGAAAGCACTCTACATTGTGCATCCCACCAACTTCATCAGGATAATTTGGAATGTTTTCAAACCTCTGATCAGGTACAAAGTGGCTTCTTTTTAGCAGAAGGAGAGCTAAGTTCTTGCTCTTTTACCATTCTTCGGTGGAGGTCTAGAAACATCTGAAATAGCTGGATAAGTCAGTAATCTTTACTGATAGAAATTAGGGGCTTTTGGTGGTTTTCCTTCCAAGTTTCCAACTAAACCTCGTTTTGGACCATGTGTTTTTTTCTGTTCTGTTTGCCTGAGCCTTGACAAATCACACCAAGTTCATTTGGCCTTTGCTTCCTTGGAATTATTGATGGGATCAGCCTCAGAAACCACCTGAGCAAGGGCACCACCAGTCCTGTCTTTTCAGATCTGGTGCAGTATGGTGACCGTGGAGCTCCGTGGAGGCCACTGAGGTTCACCGAACAAGTGTTGTAATTATGGAGGAAAAGAATATCGGGTGCCTTGTGCAATGAGTGAAGCAAGGAGGTGGGTTTGCTGCATTGTGTTGCCACCATGAGGGCCACAAAGGTTGCTGTGACTGATGCTCTTCTGTGGCTTTTATGTCAAGGGCTGCAGAGGAGGGTCAGCCCTCAAGAATTCCCTCGGCTGGTTGTCCCACCCAGTGTCTTTCATCTCCACTGCAGAAGAGTAGGAAGGGCAGAGGAGCCCCAAAGATCTTCTCAGATTCTGCCCATAATCCAACTCACTGTTTGTGGTCGATGTGTGCAGAGCGATAGGACTGGAGGTCAAAGCCAGCCAGACCTCCTCCTCCTTGCCTGTAATTCCATGGGCATGAGCTGCCTCACATCCAGGGGTGCCCACAGGGTGTGGTTGAAAAAGTTAAGATGGCACCATCAATAAGATGGTGTGACTGGAGCTCCACCAGTGATCAAAACTCCGACGCACATAAAAACAGGCAGCCCTTTGATCACATTCTTGCGGCTGCCATTTTGACTTTTTTTATCATACCTTGAGGACACCCCTACTAACCTCCTTTCTCATCAGATAACTCATATGTGAATCAGATACATCTATAGACCTATCCCAGAGGGGGTTTGCATGTCCATCTTTGTTTTTTTCCCCACAGCTATGGTATTTTTGCAAAAAAGTTCCTGCATGCGATGATTAGGTGACAGTGTTTTTTAGCTGGAAATCCGTAGAAAGAAGCCTGTGGTGTTTATGGTTTATTTTAATTATATTTCATAGTTATGTGTCAATAAACATGAGTGTTCAAAAAGATTAACTGGGGGCCCTTGCTATGCTGGCTCCAGAGATGGACTGAGATTACTTCTGCACAAAACCAGCCCCACCCTTTTTGTCCTTCAAAGCATCCTCATCCCAATGGGAGCCACAGTGATATCACACACATCATGATGTCATGACACAAATAGGGTCTGCACATCATGACACATGGGCCCTCATGTGCTGTCTTGCACCAGTGCTTATTTATTTACTTACTCATTTCTTTGTTAGTTTTATATCCCACTGACCTTCTGGAGGTCAAGGTGGCCCATGCCTCCCATTGTTCTCCATCACTGGGAGTCAGGTGGCATATAAATTTAATAAATAAAAAAATCAGCCCTGTGAGGTAGGCTGGGCTGAGAGATTGGAACTAGCCCAAGGTTCCCCGGGGAGCTTCTGTGGCTGAGGGTGAACTTGAAGTAGTGTCTCCCTGGTCCAACTCCAGCAGTTGCTCTGCCCTGGTAATTATTGTAGATGTTCATATTGCTGGGGCAGTGAGGGACCCCAAGGATTATCTAGTCCAACTAATGCAACATGCAAGAAAGCCAATTGAACTATCTTTGAGTTGCGGCTGTTTCACCCTCTTCTTAATAACCTCCAGAGATGGAGAACCCACCAGCTGCATAGGTGGATTATTCCCCTTTTGTAAAGATCTTACTGTCAGGAAGTGTTTCTTATATTTAAAAGAAATCTTGATAGCTGCAACTTATTTCTAGTCCTAGTTTATATGGCCATGGAAGGCAGTTCCTGACCACCTTCCCCATGGCACCCTCTTACTTACCTGAACACTGACATCATATCTCCTCTCCGTCTTCTGTTCTCCAAGCTGAACTTCCCAAGTTCCTTCAGGGCACATGCTCAAGCCTCTGTATCCTCTCTGAATCACACTCGGAACCTCACCTAACTTGTCCATCTCTGCCTGGATATGCATGTGAGATCATGAGATGTCCTGGGCATTAATGTTTGGCAGAACATGAGAGCACTCCTAAGATGAATAACAAATTATCTGCATTGTAGAATTGTTTCTTAATGACACTTAGTAAAATCTCTAAGGACCAGCCCATTCTGGAGTTGGGGAGAGCTGATTGGCTAGAAATACATATTGGAAGGCTACATAGGATTATATACACTGAAAATCAAGGATATGAATTCTACAAAAGTGCTTCTTTCTAGCATAAACCTCTTTGGGTCAATTAATTCCCTCTCATTAAAGAATGAATTTTATTTAATTCATGCTACCTTCCAGTAGAGGGAGCTTGAATATACAAATTTCCCGTGCTGTTCTGAATAATTATGAAAGGTTTCTCTTCCTGATAAGCATTTTGCAGAATAATTTCCAGAAAAGTCAATAATGTTTAAAGTCCATTTTAATTCCAATTTATGGCTTTTCTGATATACTTGATATTGCAGGGCAAAGTGTCTGTGTTTTTGCATTGATTTAAATAGTGTCATATTCACTGTTCCAGTTATGTAACAGATTATGCAAGAAGATTGGTGTTTTACTATGTTGCTCAAGGTCCTGCTGGAAATTACCATGTTGAATGGCACCGTGTTCATCTTGCATGGGAAAATGGGGCAGGGCTTTGACTGAGCGGACCTGTCCCTTCCCCCGGAAGTCCCTGGGCCCAGCTGGGCTATCTAGCTGGGCCGTCACTGTCAACCGAGAATCTTCTAACAGAACGTGCATTTCCCTGCATTTTTAAGATGAAGTTTTTGTCAAGTTCTTAAAAGATTAGTTTCCAAGTCTATGCTACTGGAAGTTCTACTCTGATGAAAGACAGTGATTTTTATCCAGCTTGATCACCAGCATGGAGTGCATATGTTTGATCTTATGAAAATGCATGCGTGTTGTGTTATGACTCCTTTAGTCGTTTTGTGTCACTCAGGTTCTATATAATAAGCACTTCGAATGTTCCTCCTGCTCCATATTTTGGTATTGATAGAACTTCTTCTGTGTTTTCAGTCACAAGTTTGGAAAAAAGGTGATCTATGTGAATCGCTTAAGTGACTTGAGAGACCACCTGAAATACGAGCACTTGAGCATCCCTGAAGAAGTTGTTTGGTATGTGATTTCTCTCTCTCTCTCAAGTGAAGATGGTTACAGTTACTTTTATTTCCAACGGGGGAGGCCTGCATGGATTTTGGTACGCCTGGTCTTAGCTTAGGCTGCACTTTATAGAGTTAGGCACTTTGCGCCACAGCCAGCACCAGCCTCTGAAGCTGCTTCCCGGAGCATCGTGGTGTCCTCGTCCACAGCGGGCCTGCCGCAAACTGCTTGACGTGCATGAAACGTGCATGGATGACCCCGCTGGTGGGACTGGACATCTGAGGCGCCCGAGGAGGACAAAACCTGTATTCTGACTGTGATAACCGATCAGTGGGTTTGGCGTTTTATAACACGCTGCCATGCCTTCTACTTGGCATCATCCAAGCAGCGAGGGCATGCCTGGCCGCACACAGAGATTATCCTCTCTCTTTTTATTTGTTTGTTTATAGGATCTATAACTTCTTATTCCAGAGCCTCCAGGCTATACAAGACAAACACAGTGCAAAGAACAATATAATGAAAAATATATAATGAAACAATATAAATCGTGATATGGGAAGGGCAGACTGGTTTGGAAACTAAGCAACTTCGAAATGTTCATTTACAACAGTAAATCAGCAGCTATTCAGAGAACTGCAGTAGAATATAATATAATTTTGAAATGAAATAAATACAATAATTTATAATGCACCTACTTGTTTTTTTATTATTATTATTACTAAAAAAGTTCTGTGTTACAAGAACGGGTCACCACGAGGTTGTTGAATAAAGAGGGAAAGGGGCACCGTTGGAGCTGTGCTCACAAGTAGTCTCCTCTGCCGTTCTGAAAGGAGAATCGGCGAGAATGGCAAATTTTTACCCATTGTTAGCAAGCGAGAGTAACGTTTTGTCCTGTATCTGCCCGGAGCATCCGGGAAACCTGATTAAGGGCACACTGGAGCAGTGGGAAGAGGACTGCTGTGGCCTCCTACTCTCCTGGAATCGAGTCTTGCTCGTTCTAGGAATGTAGGCAACTGATGGAGGGTGTGATTGTATGACAATCCTGTATCCTGGTTGGGAGGATCCATGACAGTGGTTTTTGGTTTGTTTTCTTTTTGTCTGATGTTAAACATAGTTTTGTTCCATAGTTCTTAAAATGTGCTATTTTTAAACGTGTGCATCCACAACTAAAAAACAAACAAAAGAAACAAAACTCTGACTTAAAAAAAATTCAAGAACCTTCAGTACAAGATAAAATAAACTATAGTTTAGCAATAGGGGAAAACATTAAGAATAGCAAAGTTTACATTCTGTATATATTTTGTTTCTGATGTGAAGTTATTCCAAGCTGAAATCAAAGTCTTAATTTTGCATCCTTTCAGACCCTCCTCCTCCCCCATCTCCTTTTCCTTCTCCTTTTTTTCCTTCTCCTCCTCCTCCTCCTTCTCCACCATCATTTCTCCTTCTCCTTCTCCTCCTCCTCCTTCTCCTTCTCTTTTCCTTCTCCTTCTCCACCATCATTTCTCCTTCTCCTTCTCCTCCTTCTCCTTTTCCTCATTCTCCTTCTCCTTCTCCACCATCATTTCTCCTTCTTCTCCTTCTCCTTCTCCACCATCATTTCTCCTTCTCCTCCTTCTCCTTCTCCTCCTTCTCTTTTCCTTCTCCTTCTCCACCATCATTTCTCCTTCTCCTTCTCTTTCTCCTTCTCTTTTCCTTCTCCTTCTCCTTCTCCACCATCATTTCTCCTTCTCCTCCTCCTTCTCCTCCTTCTCCACCATCATTTCTCCTTCTCCTCCTTCTCCTTCTCCTTCTCCACCATCATTTCTCCTTCTCCTTCTCCTTCTCCACCATCATTTCTCCTTCTCCTTCTCCACCATCATTTCTCCTTCTCCTTTTCCTTCTCCACCATCATTTCTCCTTCTCCTTCTCCACCATCATTTCTCCTTCTCCTTTTCCTTCTCCACCATCATTTCTCCTTCTCCTTCTCCTTCTCCTTCTCCTTCTCCTTCTCCTTCTCCTTCTCCTTCTCCTTCTCCTTCTCCTTCTCCTCCTTCTCCTTCTCCTCCTTCCCCTTCCCCTTCCCCTTCCCCTTCCTCCTCCTCCTCCAGTGAGTTTGGTTTGAGAGACATAAATGAACCGAAACATTTACCTCTTGATTATTGAGATTGTTGTTCCCCACCAGGCATGATGAAAATCTCCGGATGAAACAGAAGAGCAAACCCCCTCCTCCAGCAAAACGTCCCCCACCACGCCCTCCTCTTCCGTCGCAGCAGTTCGGAGTCAGCCTCCAGTAGTAAGCCCCACGGTTTCTTTGACCTTGCTGCTGAAGGGAACCTGGAGCCGCTCCAGATTCACTCGCCCTCCTTGAGGGCACTTTCAGGCGGGACAGATCTCTCCCTGCCGTGGCTGCCGGCTTCCTGTCTGGGTTTGTAAAGGAATGGGGGGGGGTCGCCTTGGGGATAGGGAAGGAAAGGACAAACTGTTTGGGGGACTTGCACATAAAATTGGATAGTCCTGGGGAAAAGGGACGCCTGAACAAGAGCTTGAAGTAACCCACCTTGATTTTGTTTCGGGTAAGATGGAGGACTGTAGAGAGAAACTCTGTCAGTCTATCAAGATTCTTATTCTACCCAGCAATGAGAAAGACATTCCAGGAATCTCTGGGCTGTCATTTCTTGACCTGGCCTAGCCCCAGGCTGAGAGGGCCAGGAGAGGGCAAAAACATGCGCTCGGCTCTGCTGCCCCTTCGCCATTCCACTGAACATTTGTCACTCCCCTCTTTTAAGGATTTGGGATTGAGCGAAGCGCCATGGCCCCAGAGTACCCAAAGGATGCATTGAGGGCTTCCTTGTAACCCTTGGAGAGTGGTGCGAAGATGCTTCTTCCTTGCACAGCGGTGCCTACTACAGTAATATTGCTCTTTCGGAGATATGCCCAGCTGGGTTTGGAGTCTGGCATCAGCCGCGACCTCAGGGCAGGGGGGGAGGGGTGGCTGTTGTCATCCGAGAATCCCTGGTGGCCGTCAGGGGCCCCGCTCCACAGGTGGCCGGCTGTGAGACCCTGTTCTTCAAGCTGGGTTCTCGAGAACAGTTGGGAGTTCTGCTGCTGTACCAGCCTCCCTGCTGCGTAGCGACCTCCCTGCCTGAGCTGCTGGAGGCCGTCTCAGGTCTGGCAGTGGAGTTCCCCAGGCTTATGGTGTTGGGGGACTTCAACCTGCCTTCCTTGGGGCGGGCCTCGGAAGCAGCCCAGGAGTTCATGGCTACCATGACAGCCATGGGCCTGTTCCAGATTATTCAGGACCCAACTAGAGACAGTGGCCTCACCCCGGACCTAGTTTTCTTGTCGGAGCAGTGGCAATGTGACCTGAGGGGAGAGTTACAGCTATCCCAATTCTCATGGTCAGATCATGCCCTGGTGGCCTTGAGATTCTCTCGTGCCGCCCCCCTCCACAGGGAGGCAGGACCCATTCGATTGGTCTGCCCCCGGCGACCGAGGGACCCGGCTGGGTTTCAGAGGGAGCTGGGGGTTATACCCGAGTCTCTCCTGCATGGTCCAGCGGAGGCCCTGGCTGCTGCCTGGAATAGGGAGGCAGCCAGAGCCTTGGACAGGATCGCGCCTGTGCGGCCTCTCTTGCCCACTCAAACCCGGCACTCCCCGTGGTTTACGGAGGAGCTCAGGGTTTTGAAGAGGGTTAAGAGACACCTAGAGCGCCACTGGAGGAAGACAAAAGCTGAACCCAACCAAACACAAGCTAGAGCCGCGATTAAGGCCTACCTTGTGGCGGTAAGAGCAGCGAAGTGCCAGTACTTCTCCACTCTTACTGCATCCGCAGATTGCCGCCCAGCAGCCCTGTTTAAGATTACTCGATCCCTTTTAGGGAAAGGGGAGTCAGATTTCCATCTACAGGGCTGTGCGGAGGAATTTTCGTGGCACCTGCAGGATAAAATCGCTCGGATCCGGACCGAGTTAGACTCCAAGCGTGAGATAGAGTCGGAGGAGATACCCAGGGAACGTACTGACCAGGTTATCTGGGACCAGTTCGATCCTGTTGAACCCGAGGAAGTGGACAGGATCCTTCGGACTATAAATGCTACCATGTGCCAATTAGATCCATGCCCCTCCTGGCTGGTGAAAGCAGCACGGGAGGTGACATGTGGCTGGGTCCAGGCGATGGTAAACACATCCTTGAGAGAGGGGGTGTTCCCAGCAGCCTTTAAGGAAACGCTGGTGTGCCCCCTACTCAAGAAACCGTCGCTGGACCCTACTATACTGGACAATTTTCACCCAGTCTCCCACCTCCCCTTTTTGGGGAAGGTGGTTGAGAAAGTGGTGGCTTTGCAGCTCCAGAGGATTCTGGATGAAACGGATTATCTAGACCCCTTTCAGTCAGGTTTCAGGCCTGGATATGGGATGGAAACGGCATTGGTTGCACTTATGGATGACCTCTGGCGGGAGCGAGATGGAGGCAGTGCATCCATCCTTGCTCTTCTTGACCTCTCAGCGGCTTTCGATACCATCGACCATGGTATCCTTCTGGACCGACTTAGGGAGTTGGGGGTGGGCGGCATAGTTCTGCGCTGGTTCACCTCCTTCCTCCAGGGCCAGTCCCGGTCGGTGGTGATGTGGGGGAGAGATCCAACCCTCGACCTCTCCTTTGTGGGGTGCCGCAGGGTTTGGTCCTCTCTCCTCTCCTATTTAACATCTACATGAAACTGCTGGGTGAGATCATCCGTCACCATGGGATGAGGTATCATCAATATGCTGATGATACCCAATTATACATCTCCATCCCGGGTGAAGTAAGTGATGCTGTGGCCACCCTTTCTGAGTGCCTGGGGGCTGTGGGGGCCTGGATGGGGGACAACAGGTTGTGGCTGAACCCAAGGAAGACGGAGTAGCTGTGGATTAATGGCTCCTCGATTTCTGGGAAATTGTCATCTTTAATTCTGGATGGGGTTGCACTGCCCCAGACAGACCCGGTGCGTAACTTGGGGGTCCTCCTGGACTCATGGCTCCTGCTCGAAGAGCAGGTGGCAGCCGTGGCTAGGAGGGCCTTTGTGCAACTTCGTGTTGTGCGCCAGTTACGCCCCTTCCTGGAGCGAGAGTCCCTTTGAACAGTCACTCATGCCCTGGTTATCTCCCATATAGACTACTGCAATGCGCTCTACATGGGGCTACCCTTGAAGAGTATCCGGAAGCTACAGCTGGTGCAAAATGCAGCTGCGCGGGCGATCTTGGGTTTCCCAAGATCAGCACACGTCACTCCTTTGCTCCGCGAGCTGCATTGGTTGCCAGTATGCTTCCGGGTCCAATTCAAGTTGTTGGTTATCACCTTTAAAGCCCTGCATGGCACGGGTCCAGGTTACCTAAGGGACCATCTCCTCCCCATCACATCAGCCCGTCCCACCCGGTCGTGTAGAGAGGGCATGCTACAGACCCCGTGTGCAAGAGAATACCATCTGGCGGGGTCCAGGAGGTGGGCCTTCTCTGCAATAGCACCTGCCCTTTGGAATATCCTTCCCCCGGAAGTGAGATTAGCTCCCTCCCTCCTGGACTTTGGGAAACAGCTAAAGACCTGGTTCTGTAATTATGCCTGGGGCAGGAGGGAGAGCAGCCATTTTTGGGGATGGTTAGTTTCTTAAAAGGACCCAGTTCTGCCTGCAAATCATAAAGAACTTTTAACCATCGAGGTTTTTATTATATTTATTCTATCTGTATTATAGGGTTTTATAGTTTTATATTTTTATCTATCTTGTAAACCGCTCAGAGTCCCTTTTGGGAGATGGGCGGTGATAAATTTGATTAATAAATAAATAAATAAATATAAGCTGACACTTTCTGCCTTTCTGAGTTATTAATAGCCACCTATGGTGTCATTTCTCCTTTGCTTAAGACAAATGTGGTGAGCCATAGTGGTGAAAGGCTAATCAGAGAAGGGAGAAATGTCCTGTGTTTTCTATCTGAAGCAAACTCATGCGGTTTCCTTGTATTGGCACTTCTAAGACCTATGTGGGGGCTCAACCACATGGGTTTCGGAGCTGCATTCATATTTCAACCAAACTCAATTATGTCCCTTGACATCACTTCACATCTGTTTAGATAGATTTATATCTTGTTTTAACACATGGAGGGTCTCCCTCATTTTAACCTTATAATCACCTTGGGGACTCAATTGGGCTGGGAGGAAGGGAATGGCCAAAGTCGCCCAGGGGCCATCTGTGGCTGGAGGGGGGCTCCCTGCTCCTGGTCCAACACTTTCACCACTTCACCATATTGATTTTCCAAGGAATTCAGCATTCCTGCCCTCGTATATTTAGATGTATAGAGATTTATGTATCACTCCCTTCTCAGATGTTCCCTGAAAACACAATCCTGTGAGATGGGTCGAACAGGTTGGTTGATAAAGAGAATGACCCAATAACATACAGTATGCTGATGTTATTGGGCTCTGTGTGTTTGTTTATTTTATTTGGCCATTTTGTATGCAGCTGTGATTACATCGCTGAGTCTGTCTTTATTCCTTTGTTAGATTTGTATCCCCCTGCCCCATCAGGAGCTCAAGGAGACATATGTAGGGCACCTGCCTTTGATTTTTCCCCACAGTAACAACCCTGTGGGTTGGGCTGAGAGAATGGAATTGGCCCAAAGGCATCCTGTGGGCTTCCTCAGCTTGTGTGGATGTGAACTTGGGACATGACATACCCCTCCT
This sequence comes from Candoia aspera, assembly GCF_035149785.1. NCBI lineage: Eukaryota > Metazoa > Chordata > Lepidosauria > Squamata > Candoiidae > Candoia > Candoia aspera. Next base: position 80,643,505 of record NC_086159.1, read on the forward strand.
GGTATTCAGCTACAGCTATACCTGGTTGCTTACAAATAACCACCCAGAGTCCCCCGATGGGAGGAGATGGACGGGGACAAATTAGATTAATTAATTAAATAAATAAATAAAATAAATTGTGAAGGAGTTTTAAGACAATAAAGTTTTGCGCCAACTGCTGCTTCCTTTCACCAATGAAATCCTTTTTTTTTTGTATGCACACATTGTGAGGTCTTTTTTAAAAGTGCCACAGCAGATAAACAGCTAAAGAGCAGAGCAGGGAAATTATATAACAATTTGACACACTGTCAGACTTGGCGGGGAGCGGGTGTGTGCATATTTTGCTGCTTAAATGATCATAGTCCATTTGTGGATTTGTAGGACTTATTTTATGAGAGTGCCACAAAAGACTCACAACATAAGAAATCACAATTAATTGCTACTCATTTAAATGAGTCTTATGTTAGAAATTAGGCTATAAAATGTTTTTCTCTTTAACGTTGATCTTCGTATTTTGGAGGAAAAGCCTTACATTCTCCTTGTGAATTTAAAAGTAAATGTTTTCTTCAAGTTCAAGAAAGTCCTGATGAGGTGGTGCTCATGATGTTTTCTTGGCAGGAGCATCATCATCATTTTTCCTGGGTTTATTTTAGGTCCCAGTCTGAGTTACAAAATTGGGATTTCTGGAGGGTGTCCCATCCACCAGGAGATGACTCACTGCCTGGAATTCTTTGGACTAAGTACTATATAAATCTTGTTAATAAAGAAATCCAGGTACTAACTTGCTTGAATCCGCTTAGCTTGAAAGCCCTAGTTGGCCAAGTGCTGAGAGAGCCTTAAAGGAGATGAGTCATAAAGTGTGACCTCTGCTGGATAAAAAGTGGATCAGCTGGACAATCCCTTAGTCAGCTTTGAAAAGGGCTCATGGTCCTTCTAAAGGTCTACTAATGTTCATGCTGACCACGTCACTCCTGCTGCTCTTAATGGGAGCTTCTATGGACTTCTAAAGCCCAGAAACAAAATCCCTCTCAAATGACTGGCAGAATTTTCCATTTATGGACATAGAGTTCTTTGAGACCAGTTAGTCATGTTTGCCATTTCACAATGTTCTCCTGCGTGAACTTAAATTGGGCACTTGATTTCCAGAAAGTGATAGAGACTTATGGCTGTAACACAGCCACCTTTGAGTCTTCAGGGAATCAGGTGGTATTGGCCAGATATGTCTTCATGGGGGCCCCTGTCCCAGGGCCTTAACGGACAGTACGACCTAGGACATGCCAGAATATTCTGCAGTTGCACATTGCCAAATATATATAGGAAGGAAGGAAGGAAGGAAGGAAGGAAGGAAGGAAGGAAGGAAGGAAGGAAGGAAGGAAGGAAGGAAGGAAGGACAGACTAGAGATGTCAGGAAATGTTGCAACTGCTTTAAAGAGTTGCAGACAGGAGTTGTGTCTCCTCCAAAGCCCCTTTTTGGAATCAAATCCAAGGCCATGCATATCCTAGTACACGTTTCCTGAAAGCCTGCTTATGAGCATTGCATCTCCGTGTTGAAGAAATCTTCTGAGAAATCATAGCATGTCCTTGAACATGGTTCAAAACCTCTTTCCACGAAGATGAACATTTCTTTTTTACCCTGTTAAGAAATTCTGAAACTGAAGAGCCCTGAGACCGATTTTCTTTTCACGCTGGATGTTCCAAGTAACAACTTGCTATCAAATAAAATTGTTCTCTGAGTGGGGATGTCTGTCAAAATCTGCAAGGTGGTGGGCACGGTGTCAAAATCAAAGCCCTGCCCCCCTTTTTTATGAGACCCTTATATTTTCTTTCTTTTTTTAATGAAAGGCAGGTTAACTGATTAGAAGCAAGGCATGTTTTATAATAAAGGGATGCGGTGGCGCTGCAGGTTAAACCGCTGAGCTGCTGAGCTTGCCGATCGGAAGGTCGGTGGTTTGAATCCGCGTGACGGGGTGAGCTCCCGCTGCTAGTCCCAGCTCCTGCCAACCTAGCAGTTCAAAAACATGCAAATGTGAGTAGATTAATAGGTACCGCTTCGGCAGGCAGGTAACGGCATTCTGTGTAGTCATGCTGGCCACATGACCACGGAGTCGGACACGACTGGACTTAATGTCAAGGGAAACCTTTACCTTTTGTTTTATAATGCTATGATTTTTGTTCAGATCATGTTTCAACCTGTTTTCTTTTCTCCGACAGCCTCAGAGCTAAAAACAAAGGCGAATTAATCCCACCTGTAATGAATCACACCGTGGCTTACTTGAAAAAAAGAGGTAAGGATCCAGTTCAGTTTGAAAGCAAGGCAACTTATTTAAATGCAACTTATTGTTGCTGCTTTATTCTAATTCCTGTACGTTGTGTGTTTTATTTGGCGAGAAAGCTAAGCAAGATTGGGCCAGGCTCCTATTTGTATGGGAAACTACCCTACCTGAACCAGGTATCCTCGAGCTGTAGTGGCAAATCAGCTGTATACTCTATTGCTAAGAAAGCTTCTTGAGTGCAACTCAAGGAAGACTTTACCTTTTGAAATCCTAGGAACAGCTAATTTCCCTCCAGTTCCTATATGCACAAATTTTAAATTTTACATGTGTACATGTGTGCTTCCTGGATCTGTGATTCTGACATTCTACAATAACTTGAGAAGCTTTGAATATTGACTTGCAAAGGGAAATCAACCATCCAACCATCCATCAACCAATTTTACACTCCTTGCACAGGAGTGTAAAATTCACTATTCATAGTGATGAAGCCAATTTAGTGGCCTGCTAGAACCAGTGAAATGGCACAGAGCTTATAACACAGCTGAGAAGCTGGCACAGAAAAAGAAAATTATCTTAGATAGGTTTAATGAACATGCCAGAGAAATAAGGTTATGGATCTTACACACTCAGCCTTCCCAAGCATAAAGAATCACATGCTTAGACAGGTTAAGATAAGTAAAAAAGAATCTTACTGACTTTATTGTTGCTTCTGTTACATCCATCATGGTGAAAAAGATGAAGTTCCTTTGTTCTTCTTTTTTTTCTAAATACTTAGTTTGCCCTAAACTCTCAGCTCTCTTTGCTGCCAAGGGCTGTGTGGAAGAAAGGGGCAGAATTCTTCATCAAGGCCCAAGCACATGGCCCTGATGAGTGGAGAGCAAAGCAGCATGCTTGCTACTCCCTGGCTGGAATAAGGAAGAAGAGAGAGAGAGGAAGTGGGAGTGGTAACAAACAGCTTCCCCAGAGTTGCATTGTGAGACAACTCAATTTACATGCTAATTCACATGCTAATGAGGCATGCTGGATTTGCCAGGACTTCCAACAAGAGGGACGCGGTGGCACTGCGGGTTAAACCGCTGAGCTGCTGAGCTTGCGGATCAGAAGGTCGGTGGTGCAAATCCACGTGACGGGGTGAGCTCCCGTTGCTCGTCCCAGCTCCTGCCCACCTAGCAGTTCGAAAACATGCCAATGTGAGTAGATTAAAAGGTACCGCTTCGGCGGGCGGGTAACGGCGTTCCATGTAGTCGTGCCGGCCACATGACCACGGAGGAAGTGTCTACGGACAAACGCTGGCTCTTCGGCTTTGAAATGGAGATGAGCACCACCCCCTAGAGTTGGACACGACTGGACTTAATGTCAAGGGAAACCTTTACCTTTACTTTACCAACAAGAGAAACCCAATTTAGGGGCCTCTTTGTGAGCTGAAAGCTTTGCAAGAGCAAATTGGATGCATGGGGGTGGTCCTGCATGCACTTTCGGAAGTGAGAGAGACCATGGAAGGCTGGCTGGGGCCATCACTGAACATGCACCGTAGTGGAAGAGGTGAGGAAGGGAATGAACCAGCATGAATAGCAATCATTGTTTATCAGACTTCCATAGGACTTTGTAGTACGAGAGCCCTGTGAGTCTATGGTGGCAAAAACATAGGAATCTGGTTGCAGCTTTTCCAATAACTTTTATTGAAAGGTAGAAGATTTTATCCAGACAGGGAAAAATGGAGCAACTATAAATATGAAAAATCTACAGGAAAAAGCAAATCAGGAACGAGGAAGGTAGATTGATAATACTCTGCTTTCAAGCTGAATTTGGTAAGGTAACAATCGCCTCAATGTATGCTCCAAACAACAATAAGAAAAAAAGTTATGAATGATTTTTTTCAACTCCTTCATGAAACTGCAGACAGTGATATTTTAATACTTGGGAATATGAATGGCGTTTTATCCCCTTTTCTGAATATGTCAGTTCTATGAAAAAGAAGTATTTGCATACTTCCTCTAAATGTTCTAGATGATATGACATTGTTATCGCTCTCAGATCTGTGGAGGTATAAATATACTGCAGACGGGAAATGTACTTTCTATTCGTCAGCCCACAAATCTTATTTGAGAATGGATAGATGTTGGATCTCTAATTCATTGTTGACTGATCTTCTTGATGCAGAGGTTGGGTCCATCAATGTACACGGATCATAATCAAATAGTCGTAAGACTTAATAGAGAAATTCCTGGATCAAATGGGTGGAGACTTAACTGTTATTATTACAAGATGAATTGGAAATAGAAATATCAGCAAGAATTGAAGAGTTTCTTCCAGATTAATTTAACTTCTGAAACTTCTTTAACTGCAGTACAGAGCATTTATGAGTGGGTGTTCATCTCTCTGCTTTAAATAGAAGGAAAGCTGTGCAAATACAGAAAGATTATTATTATTATTATTATTATTAAAATTTATATGCCGCCCAACTCCCAGCGACTCTAGTTTACTGAATTTCAAACGGAAATCAGTCATAAACTGAATTCAGCCTCAGATTTAGAACAAAAGATAAAAGAAATACAGAATCAGTTTGATTTACTGGAAGTAAACAAAACTGATAAAACTAAAAAACTTGTAACAAGTTGACTCTTATACTTTGAAAAAGGTAATAAACCAGACAAATTGTTAGCTTTTCCATTACGGAAGGAACAGAATGAAAGAAAGATTTGGAATGGAACCAAATATGTCTCTACAATGATAGATGTTACTCACCAATTCACCAATTATTTTTTGATATTATACAGCAAAATGCAATCTGACTTGGCAAAAATGGAAGAATATTTGAATGGAATATTACTTAAAAAAATTACTGACCAAGAAAAGAAGCTCTTAATCAAGCCCTTAACAGAAGATGAAACCAAAGAAGCAATTAAAAATGCAGATATTTCTGCAATATATTACAAGATTTTTCAAGAAATTCTGAGTAAGAGTAATGAAACACATTCAGGTACATGAAGAATATCATGGGGAAAGGGTTTCATTTCCTTGATTTATAAAGAAGGAAAGATTCAACTCATCGTGAAGCATACGGGCTCACAGCATTATTAAATGTAGATTATAAACTCTTCACAGCAATACTCACTAAGAGGATAAATGGGTTTTTAGCTGAGATAATACAGTAGGTTTTGATCAGATGAATTTTGTCCTGAAGAGAGAGATGAGAAATAATATTAAGTATATTGATAAGATAAGCCAGAAAGACCAAAAATTGGTTATGATTTTTCTTGATGCTGAAAAAGCCTTTGGAAGGGCCTTTTTTATTTGCAGTTGTTAAAAAAAAGGGGGGGGGGCTGTGGCCCTAACTTTCTGACACAGATACAAGGAATTTCTAAAGAACAAAAAGCTGAAATTATTACGAACAGTCTTATTTCGTAACCGTGTGCTGCACTGAAGGGAACAAGGCAAGGACGTCCTATCTTCCTTTATTTTTATCAGCAGTAGAACCCTTGTCAATCCAGATATAGCAAGAAAACAGAGGCCTAGGAGCTGAACTAGCTGTGCAAGAACACAAATGGAAATGATATGATGATGATATTGTATGAACAGTTGCCCAACCTAGAGTCAACAACATTAACAACACTGATGGAACATACACAATATGATTCACTGTCATGCTATCGAATTAACAAAAAGAAAACTCAGGTGTTGATATGGAATTTGACAGAAGATGAAAAGCAATTTGTGTGTCAGCTAACAGGCTTTCACGATACTGCTAAAATGCTTAAATAATTAGAATCTTTTTGCCAAAAAACAATAGGGATCTATTCAAGAATTATTTACCAACTTGAAAAAAAAAATACGATGACAGATATTTTTAGATGGAAGAAATTAAATTTGTCTTGGTAAGGAAGAATTGCAGCAGTCAACATGAATATTTTATTAAAACTATTTTTTTATTTCAAATTATTTCAGTTCCTATTAAGAATAAGGTATTAAACAGCTGGCATAGACAAATAATGAATCATATAGACAAAAGACCAAGAATTAAATTCACAAACTTGCAAGATTCAGAGGAACAAGGTGGCCTAACAGCTCTGAATTTCACACTGTACTATCATGCCAGTTGCCTAAAATGGATTTCAGAATGGATTATATCTCCTTATGGTTCCATCACCTTAATGGAAGGGGCAGAACTTCCACAGGGTATATACAGTAGATATATTTGAGCTGATATACAGAAATGAACAATTTTCAAGAGACTATCTAAAATTAAGCAATTCATTGGATGTTTGAGATAAATATAGGAAAATAGTAAGTCTAGACTTCTCTCTTGCTTCCTTACTAAATACCTACTTTTATGATGAAGAAAGCACTAAGAAATTTAATCAATGGAGAAAATTCTGTTTAGATTACAAGACTTTTATGAACAGGACAAAATTAAGGTCCCTTGAGTCTATTGTTCCGCAGTACTCTTCCACACTCAGTTGACTCCAAAATTCTCAAATAAGTAACACAGCAATAAAAGAATTGCAGAAACAAGGGGGAACATTGCGAAATTAGACTGAATTTGAAAATCTTGTAACTCGTAATACTGAACATTTACTGGGTACGACATATACTCTATTAGTGAAATACGATTCAGAACCTGAACAGATTGTGTGATTAAATGGATGCAAAATTTGAATACAGCGATAGAGATGGAACAGTGGGAATTTCAGTGGAAAAAGAGTAATAAATTTACTTTGATCATCTTACTTAGAGAGAACTGGTATAAGATGTTTTATCGCTGGTGTATTACTCCAGTCGTGATTGCTAAAATGTGTAGTTCCCTTCCTAAATGCAATGAACAGATTGGATCTTTCTTTCCTAAGTGGTGGCAGTGCTGTACAGCTCAGTAATATTGGAAATTCGTCATAGACTGGAACCCATTTTGAAAGACATAATACTGTTTCAGACTGAGGCAAACCACACTTTGTTCCCAAATATACTGGACTGGGTTGATATATGATTACAGCTGCAAAAAGGTTGCATGCTTTTTTTATTGGAAAAGGTCTCTGGTCCCTCTAGGGATGGATAGGTAATCAAACCGTGCGAATATTGCTTTGACGTCTGGAATAACCTTAAATTATGGGTGTGCCGTTCAGGTCCTGACTGCAGGCTTTTGGGAAAGGGTCAAGGCGAAGGGAGGCCTCAGGGCCCTGCCAGTGCCAAGGGGCTGAACAGCCATTCTCCTAGTCCAATCAGCCTCCACAGAGCTGCCCTTAAGTGCAGGCAAACCTCTAAGCCATAAAGTTGTGGCTTGTGTTTTTCCCAGTCTCTGAAACCAACTACAACATGTCTTTGCGAGCCCATGGCTTCTTCTGTCATACAACCGGGCAAAGCAGTAGACTCATTTTCAGCTCTTTCCGGCTCATAAAATAGGAGATGCATATTGGAGCTTGTATCTCTACTGATGCCTAGCTTCCTTGAGTAAACTTCTCTGCATAAATGCTTTTGTTATGCAAGGGATCTGGTGCATAATGATCAGACTTGTCCTGCAGAGACACAGAAACGCTGAACAATCACAACGAGGCAGCAAAGTGAAGAAAAATGACTTCTGTCTGATTCCTGGCAACAAAGTCTGTAGAAGGAGCCACTAGAAGGGAATCAGTTTGCTAATGTGAACCAGGGCTGGAAAATGACACCTGTATTTCCTGGCACGCTGAGTATTTAATTTGGAAGGCCAAATGAAAAATCGTGGCAAAAGCTAATTTTAATCCTTCCCTCCCTGCAGGACTTAAAACGGAAGGGCTGTTTCGAAGATCAGCTGGCATCCAAACTATTCAACAGATTCAGAAACTTTATAATCAAGGTAAGTGGCCCAAGTAGTAAAATAGCAAGAAGCTGGCACAGAAACACAAACTCATTTCCATTATTTAGTGGATTAATCACAAACACCTTTACAGCCTGAAATGCCATATTAGCTAGGCCAGGGGTAAAGGCATCTGGAGCAGGTGGGGAGCAGGTCAAACATTCAAAGGGAAAAAATTGGGCACACCTGGGCAGGTGCTTTTGTGAGAGGGGGGTTAGAAAAGTCAAGACGGCGTCTGCAAAGCGTAAGGGGAAACACTTTGCCTTCTTAAACCCTACCAAGAGCATCAAAAATGCAACCCAGGCTCCCAATTTTGGGCATCATCCACCTGTGAACATTTGGGGGTGGGGAAGGCTGGCAGTTATGTGCCACCGTGGGAACACGCTTTCTGCCCTCTTGACTTGGGCAGTCTCCACTCCTTGACTGAATTATTACAGTTGCTGACGGACACCGGCCTTTTAATCTCTCAGGTGCTTGTTACTGGTCTCCCACGATAGTAGAAGAAAATATTGGATGTTGTCTAATTTATTAAACAAATGCCACCATTCATTTTTATGGGAAGAAGATATCCTGATTCCCCCCAATCGTCCTGTTTAGTTCGTATACGAGAAATGGAGTTGCCTCAAAATACATCCTAGGCAAATCCTCCTTTTTAATCTGACCAGTTTAAATTGGTCCCTACTCAGCGCTAAGAGATGTAAGTGACTGGGGAGATGCCATCTTAACCTTAAGGAGGAAGAAGCAAGGGCCAGCATTTAAAACAGTTTCAACAATGAGTCGTGGCCAGGATACATTGCTAAATTTCTTAAGAGCTATTTTTTTTAATAAGAATTTTATTAGATTTAAGACAAAGATGAAAACTACAAAAAAGATTAAGATTAATGAGGTATAATAAATGCTCTGTTTTAGGCTTAATATGATTAAGATTATTATAATTTTTGTATTATTAATTATAATGGCAGGCAATTTATATGCTTTTTAGCTTGATTTTAATACAGTAGATAGAAATGCATAGAGTAGTAGTAGGAAGGAAATAAATAAATGTAATCTTCGGGGGGGGGAGTTGATTAGGAGGTTTATATACAGTATATATATTTCTTTTTCTTTTAATATAAGGGGATGGAGCAACTGTATTTAGTGACTTTTCTAATATGCCAATGGAAAGATAGAAATAATGTGATTTTGGTTTAATATTTGGTTTAATCAATAGGGATTGATTATGGAAAATTTGTTGTATATCCTTGCTGTTAAGTCACCTCTTCTTGTAATTTAATTTTTTTTTCTCTTGTGTTTTCACTTTTTTAGTTTTTCTTTTTGTAGTTTTTTGTTTTTTTGTAGTTTTTATCTTTGTCTTAAATCATAACAGCTATTAAATGACAAATTTTGAGTGCCGCATAGCATGATTTTCTCTAAACAGCAACATCACCTCCTCTGCTTTTCAGGGTTTTTTTTTTGTAGTGCTTTTTCCTGTGGATATGATGTCAAAAGAAATCATTTGTGAGATGCACTGGAGTCATTTTATGAAATGTTTTTATAATGCAAATATCTTGCTGCTATATAATAGCATACCATTGTCACTTCAATAAGGAAAAAAAAGAATACACAGTATAAGATTTCTCTATCTTGTACCTGAGAAAAATCAAATTGCTCTGAAAAAATAAACATAAGCTTTTCATAATGTTCTTCACAAACTCTCTAAGTGGAAAGGATTTGCATTTGAACCAGCGTAGAGACACTGTAAGTATGGAAATAACACTTCAAATTATAGCTGTAGCAAGAAGGATCTTCAAGTTACGAAGGAAATAGGGAGGGTAGGTGGGTGGGTAAAATGTGGCCAGAATCACACCTGGGTACAAAAAGGTTGCCAGAATCACACCTGCGTATGGAGCGTGTTTGAAGTAACCCTCTGATTTAAATTTACTTGTATTTATGCTTTAGCATTTTCTGTTGTAGGAAAAACTGTTGATTTTGAGGAATATGGAGATATTCACATCCCTGCAGTAATCCTGAAGGCTTTGCTCCGAGAACTTCCTGAGCCTTTACTGACCTTCCAGATGTATGATCAGATCATTCAAATCACTAGTGAGTCACTTTCCTCAAACATATGGTTTTGACTCACCTGTACTTCCTGTTGTTAGCCACGTATTTTCTGTTGTAGCCAAACGCGGTGAAGCTAGACAGTTCTCAGAGGCATGGATCTCTGCAGAGCTGAGGAACATGTTGTCATGTTGCGCCCTCTCTAACTGTGTGGGCTGCAAATGTGCTTTCGCTTTCAGGTCAGATTTTCAGGATACTTATTGCAAGCTTACAGGTATTACCCTGAGTCCCATGAGACCAGTGCAAGGCCTACAAGATTTGATTGGCCAAGACATGCAGACATCTCTGCTCCTGCTCCTCTCCCAATCTTCTGAAGCTTGAGAAAAGGGAAGACTGAACTTGGGTTGGGCGTCAGGTTGGAGACAGAAAACCCCAGAGAGAGAAGGTCATCATGGAGCCTTCCACATTCCTGCCTGGAAAAAGAACAGCAACAACTCCATTACCATGAAAGGGTGGGAGGAAGAAACCTGGGATTTGAATTCTGGGACTGCTTGGAGAAGAAGAAAAGTGAGAAACTGATTCTGCGTGTTGTGAGTGGGGTAGGTGATGACTTGGGAAAGGATGAAAGTTCTCAATATGCGTGTGGAGCTCAAGGAAAATAGGAACATTCCCTACTCATTTGAGTAGGGGTTTGCTGGAATACCAAAACTGGAAAGCCCAGCTGAAGTTCTGTTGTTTAGGGCTCCACTTCCAGACTTGGGCAAAAGGAATTGGGTAACCACTGAAAAGGACAATTTCCAGAGGAACCATCTGGCTTTCCTGTTATGCTTTGTGTTAGGGCCGGCACCTAATCGCTCTTGGCTGATTGCAGATTGTAGACAAGGGGTGTCAGGAGGTCAAAAAAGTCAAGATGTGATTGTAGCGCTGTCCAGTTTTGCATGCATCATGGGGTGTAAAAGGGGGGTGGGTTTTCAATCATGCAACCTTTTGGTTTAGTAATAGCCATACTTCCTAATAACTGAGCATATTCAGCTGTTACTGAATGTGTGTACGAAAACACTTGGTGGGATCTTCTGCAATTGGGTGATAGGATATAGCCTTATGTTTCGGTGGCCCTTCATATATGTGTAGGTCTGCAGATATTGCTGATCCTGTCTGTTTCAACTTCATCCTCCCTACTGCTGCACAAAATATTACATGGCCGTATCATGGAGGAGTCAAACTCAACGAAGCATTTGCTTTTACCTAATTAAATTAGGAAGTATGTTCAACTTTTATCCATCCAGGCCATTTCAGGAGAAGGTTTCAGCTAGAATTGGGGAAGGAATTGGTTAATCCCTTGTGTTTTTGTTATAGGCGTGGAAAGTAGCTTGCGAGTGACCAGATGCAAAGAAATTGTGCATGGACTTCCTGAGCAAAATTATGCTGTGCTGAAATTTCTGATGTGTTTTCTCCATATGGTGGGTACAAATTAAATCCCCAACCTTGTTGCTGTTTAATTTTGAAGCTCCCTGTTAACTGATTCTTTTGGCATCAGACCAATGGAGTGTCTGCAGGGTATGGTCAAAAATGTGGTTGACACGATGGGGTGATTGACATTCTGCCTGTTTTTTATGTGTATCATGAGTACAGGTTTGATCACGCCATCGTAGCAGCCATCTTGACTTTTTTTACCATAACCTGCGGACACCCCAGTATCTGTAGTGGTATGTGGGAATGACCTCGGGAGACAGGAGGAAAAGCCACAACCTAGGCCAGTGTTTCTCAACCTTAACAACTTTACGATGTGTGGACCTCAACTCCCTATGCTGGCTGGGGAATTCTGGGAGTTGAAGTCCACACATCTTAAAGTTGCCAAGGTTGAGAAACACTGGCCTAGACAATGTCCGGTAAACGAAATTCGAGCTTGAAGGAGGGGTGGAGAAAGCGTCCCAGAAGGGACCCTCCCTAGCTTTTGGGAGACTAAAAGTAAGGGAGGGGAGAAGATTCTGGTACTGTGAACTTACAATAAAGGTCAGTACTCATGGTCGGTGCAGTGCTTCTTGTTTGGACTACCTCGAAGGGCTGAGAGTACCTGATGAAACTTCTGTTCTAAACATTGGAAGGAGCCTCTGGAATCAGAATTGTCCTGCTGCAAGCAAAATGGAGCTGGCTCCCCCTACCTTTTGAAAGCCCACCGGAGAATGGAATTTCCCTGCCCCGCCGACTTCTTCTGGCCTTATTCTCACAGGTTTCAGATGTTCCTGCCCAGGGACCTGGCCTGACAGGTTCCACTTGACGGACAAGCCAAGCTTTTTCCCTCACCCCTTCAGCATCTGAAGCCCATTCATGACCAGGCCACTTAACCCTCAGGCCAAAGATGCGGCTTGCCTCTACGATCACCCAGATCGCATTCTAGTAGGTGTCTTCGTACCTGTAAAGAAGTAAGAAAGAGATAGTTTATTCATGCCTGTAATATCCATATGATGTTGAAATAGACTTTTCAACATGGAATGGATATTGCAGACATGGAGTACCCTGGAAACGTGTAATTCGTTCATGCAGCCACTCTCTATGGACCCTCTCTTCCATGCAATAATGTATATGTACTTTATTTCTTGGAGTTTTGTCCAGCTGCATAAAAAACAGTGGAAGATAACACAGGACAGTGCTCCACGCCTGCTCCATTTATTATTCAAATTTTGTTACCGCCCATCTCCCCCAAAAGAGGGACTCCACGGGCTTCAGGGTTGAAATGTCAGGGGGAGAGGAAGCAAATAGGATGCTTAAAACAGTAGCTTTATTGCTCCCATCACAAAAATAAGCATTCTCCAGACCTATTTTCTGTGTACTTCAGTACACACAAACAGACACCCTTAATCACAGAATGGCTCAGTTCATCTCTATTCACCTCTAGATGCACAGATTCTTGGTGCCAATGGTGTTGGTGCCAATGGCTCACTGTGCAATTTTTTGTATAATGAAAAGTGAACCATAATGCATTTTCTTAGAAAAATAAACTCTGCTCGAATGAAAATAGATAGCATCGCATTCTTTCAGATTTTACTGTGTCCCTTTGGTCCCCAGAGAGTTCAGCCCTTGGCTGATCTCCACATTCGAGCAGGAGAGCCTTGGTGTTGCGGCAAAGGGGCTGGGCTTAGAAACCAGGAGACCACGACTCCTAGGTGACTTGGGGCCAGTCCCGCTCTCTTGGCCCAACAGCGCTGTTTGGGTGGAAAAAACAGGAGGAGGGAACTTTGGGTATATTCTTGAGTTGACCAGAAATAAAGGTGGGATAAAAATTGAACCGATAATAGTAAGATCATAATAGTAAGACTTGGATGGGAGACCACCAGAAAATACCAGGGCTCCAGGCTAGATGGGGGTGTCAAAAATCACTGGAAGGGAGCCACGGCAAGCCAAGAAGCAACACTCCTCCCTGTCGTCACCTGGAGGAATGTTTGGTTAGAAAGAGGCTTCTCCATTCTAATTTTCCCCTTGTAGTGAAGAAACTTGTTGAGATTCTCCTCTTCACTGAAGTTTTAGGAAAAAGAAAATGTTTTTCCTAGGGTCAACTAGTTCTTTCTTCCACTGTTTCTGGAACTGGCGTTGCTGCTGCTTTACAACAAAATCACAGTTCTTTTAGAAACAAGCAGCCGAGGAAGGGTTTTCTATTAAAAACACAGCAACTCTTAGAATGTGGGCTCCTGCTCGGAGCTTTTGCTTCTGTGGCTGTGACCAAGCAGCTCGGTCACGGAATCGCTCTCTTCAAGGGCCACCTGGAGAATTTGGGGCTAAAACTGCATGATTCTGCCAAGGTGCAAAATCAACAAAACTCTACCATTGTTCATAAAACTTGCCAGCTGCAACCTTTTGGGATATTTGGTGATCTTAATAGCTTTCTTCATTCTCCAGCTAGAGCCATACTCCAAATTTCTACAGGTAGTCCTCGACTTACGACCGTTCATTTAACGATGGTCCAAAGTTAAGACGGCCTCAGAATGGGGGCTTTACATTGCCCCCCCATGGTCACATGATCACATTTCAGGCATTTCAGGAGAAAATAGGAGGAGGAAGGAGTATTAGGTATGTTTGCTGCCTTGAGTTATTTATAAAAATAGTAAAGGCGGGATAAAAATAAAATTAAAATAAAATAAAATAAAATAAAATAAAATAAAATAAAATAAAATAAATAAATTTGGCAACCGGCTCACATTTGCAACTGATCTCAGTGTCCTGTGGTCACAGGATTGCATTTTGTGACTTTTTTGCCGTTTTCTGGCAAAAAATGCCCATGGGGGAAGCTGGATTCGCTTAACAACTACGGTGATTCGCTTAACGACCCGTGATCACTTAATGACTGCTGTAAAAATGGTCGTAAAGTCGGGTTTGGTCATGCGGTGGCTTGGCTTACAGTGGAAATTCTGGTCCCGATTGTGGTCACAAGTCAAGGGCTACCTGTACGGCCATAAAGTCACCTGATTTCCACTTCTGCTACAAAGAGGAATGTTGGCAATTCCTTCTGGGTTCTTGTACCACCATCACGGTATGAACAGATAGCAGGCCATTTCTGCATCACATACTGGTTTTTAACCTATCATTTACTGAGAGAGAACATCTTCTCCCAAAGTTCATTACTTGGCTGGTTCCACCATAAATAGAAGCATTTTTTGTGGCAGCCTCCGTGTAGGTGGTTTAAGAGTATGATATGAAAGCCTACAGCTTCCAGTGTATTCTTGTCCAGAGCAGAATTACTCCTGTCCACTGTAACTCTGTTAGAGTTCTGTTCCCAAGCTGCTCAAAAGTTCTTTGCGGATGTCATGTTCTTCCTGTATATTTAACAATTACATTTTCTCTTGTTTTATTTAGAGGCACAAGAGGAAAACGAGCTTTATTGGTTTGGGAAGAGGTGCAAATTATTTTTTAAAAAATTCTTTTTTTAACATTCAAGAAAGACTCGGGTGCATTCGATCAGGGCTTCGATCACGCAGTTACAATCACTGTCTTGATTTTGACCCCTTCCTCCTGACAACCTACAATTGCACCTTTCTAGATGTGTTGTATGTGTTTTGATTTCTATGTCTTTCCTTCTCCAGGTGTCTCGGGAAACAATTTTCAACAAAATGACCGGTTCTAATCTCGCTTGTGTCTTTGGTCTGAATTTAATCTGGTCACCCAACAGCGCTCCGTCTTTCCGCACACTGGTGCCTATAAATCTTTTTGTTGAGCTGTTGATCGATTTCTATCCCATAATCTTCAGTTCGAGAACGGTGCCTGGTGAACGGCTGCCTTGAAAATCAAAAGAAGGGGGTGGTGTAAGGACCCCCCTTCCCCGAACTCACGCATCTTATTAAAAGGCAGCCGCCCCCATGACTTCTGATTTTTTTGCACTACAAGGCAGACCACCCACTCGTTTGCCTAGCTCAGCATCAATGCCCAAAGCATTCTCTCCCTTTGGGCAGTCTTCCATTGCGAGCCCTTTAAAAAATGCATGAATTCACCAAACCCGCCTGTTTTTCAGGGACATTAATGCCTGAGCTGTGACGACTGATTGAGTGGTAAACCCAGATTTCCTTCTGCATAGTTGGGAAGGAGACGGGATTGGAAATGTGCATCTGTTGTACTCCGCCAGTGTGTTAGTGGCTGGTTGGACCGATTCTACGGAGGAAAAACACACAGTGTCATAGAAGTTTTGAATTGCATTCAAAGAACTTTTAAGAATTCAGTTCCGCGTCCCCCCTTTGGTTCCAGACGGCTGTACCTTAAGAGAATTCCGTTTTCTAAGCAGCAGATGCCAGGAATTAAATGCACTGTTAAATCAAGCCTCATGAATTATTCAGGAGCGTTTATAAGAAAATTTCTGGGGTGAGAAATATGTGTTTCAAATTTCCCCAACTCCAACCAAAGTCCTGGAGATGTCTCCCGCAGTTACTTTGATAACAGTTCCTCTTTGCAGATGATAATTGCACAATTCTAGCTTTTGTGCAGCGTGGCCCCGGCGAACTCATCCCTGGTTATTGAAGAGCAATTTTCAGGCGATTTCCATTGCAGAAAAGAAAGTGATTACTGGGGATAATCTGCAGAAATACACATGCTGCAGTTGGACGTAGGACAATTAAAAAAAGAAGGAAAAAGAAGGAAAAAAAGGAATCAAAACTTTGCCTGTGAAAGCTGGTGATTGACAGCACATAAATGGTAAATATTGCAGTTAAGTTGAGCTGCAGGGGCTTTAAAATTGTGGCAAGATTTGTCTGATCTTTAGAAGCCTCCAGAAAGAATCAGTGGAATTGAATACTTTTACTGTGCCAGACCTGACAAGGAAAACAACAGAGAGCCTTTTGAAAACACGTCCCTGCTGTTAGAAAAAATTAGAAACGAGGAATGGACTCTGCTAGGACATTTATGTTCTATGTGCAAATTGGGTAGATAGTGGGCTATATTTTCATAAATTACTTAGTCCCTCTGTAAACAAGGAGATGTTTATTGATTTTTCTCTGAACCAGGGAAGAGTATTGTTGATTTCTTGGTGTGCGCTTTTTAAGAGCTTTGAAAAGAAATCTAGAATCTGGGCTTATTGTGCTCAGGATAGGCTGGTGATTCCCAACACTGGGAGAAGGGAGAAGGGGCAAAGTAAAAGCCCAAATGTGCCTCAAGGTCTGGATTTACTCAAGATTTTTAGGTGCTCCTTGGCCAGAATGTGTGTGTAGGTAAGGATGGGTGTCTTAGTTTGAAGGAGATGTTTAATCACTCACAAGAGTTTATGGCCTCTTAATTAACATCATCCTGTCAAGGAATGGGGCGGTAAAAGGAAGCTCTGAGTTAGGAAGATCCACAGAGGAAGTCAAAGTCTGCAAGATGCCGGGCACAATATTGCCACCAAAGCTCCGCTCCTTTTGTACATGCCTATGTTGCGCACACATGTAAAAGAGGTCTTTGATTGTAATGAACAGAATTGAGCTCCCTAAAAAGAAGTGATAAAATTCCCTTTTTAGGGCCTGATTTTGATCATGTTTCTCCCATGTTCCTCCATTTTTATCTGGGTGGGCAGAAGCAGTCCCTCACCCCTGGTACTAAAACCATAACTTGTCCTGCTTCTTTCTTCCTTTCCCCATAATGAATCAGAAACTTGGAACTGTGATTAGCAGCGTGGAAGGACTCCAGAAGAGGCCCAGAGGGTCTGCATTTATTCTGTTAGATTTAGGTTCAGACTTTCTTCCCAGGTTCCCGGAAACTTAGATCATCCTCCCTTTTCCTCATCTGCCTCAAAACAAGTGTTTGTGTGTTGCTGAGTTGTGCGTGAAGGCAGGACAAGAAACCTGCTGTGGGTAGAACATCAGCAGAGAATTAACTATTTTGCCATTTGGTCAGACAAATCTTACAAGAATTTTGATGGTCCTGCGGTTCAACTTAATTGCAATTATTTGTCCCCATTAATGCACTCTCAATCACTGGCTTTTACAGCCCTGAGCGATTTCTCTTCAGTGCAGAAAGAAGCAGATCTTTCCTCAGGCGCTCTTCAAGAGTTGGAGTATGGCCCCAAAGGGCATGGGAAAGAGCTGGGTTTGGCTGGATATTCACACGATACGTTTAACCTAAGCCACCCCAAACGCAGACCAAGGTTAAGACTACGCCAGCTTAGCATATTGAACAAGCACAGCTGTTAAGTCTTTGGCTTGATTAATGTGAGAATGCTGCCATTACAGCATGGAATATTGTTCGGTTCTCAAGGTAGACTCTGTAGAGTTGGATGCAGCCCTGGCATTTTCTCGGCAGTAATATAGAAGGGGTTTCCCATGGCTGCCTTCCAGCCAGCTATAACTCTTGGGTTTTCTGTTGGTCTCCCACCCAAGAACTCACCATGCCTGATCCTCTGTAGCTCTTTGGAATCAGCCAAGGTCAGTGGAAGGATCCTCATTCTTGAAGGACATTACAGATGTCAGCTAAGGGGTGGCTTGACACAATGCTTTCCGTTGAGCTTAACAGCATACAAAAGGTGTGGCTGGGCACCTTCTCTCTTAGTGATGGGGGAATCAGTCCTGCTCCACTGGACCACGGCAACCAAACACTGCATTCCACACTGAGAACCTTGACTCATCTGTCAACCACAAAAGCGTTGGTGCCATGGACTGGGGATGCTAGAGCGACTTTTCATCCTTAAAGGGAGCATGGAAGTTTTGCATCAGAAAATTCTACTAGAGACCATCTGGCCAACTCCCTCTTGTCTAAAGCTGAAGTACAAATGGAGTCCTCCAACAAAAAAGGAACGCAGCCATACAAGCAAGTCTACAAAAAAAAAAAAAAGGATGAAGAAGAACAAATCCAGTATTTTGGAATGGCCGTGTCGCAGTCAAGACCTAAAACCAAAAGAGATGCTGAGGCAGGACCAGAAATAAGCAGTTCATGCTAGAAAACAATCAAATGTTGCCAAGTCAAAATAATTAGCCATGGAGGAACAGACTAGAATTCCTCGCTCCTCTGATGTGATTTATCATCCGTTACAGGAAGCATTTGGTAGCTGTTATTGCAACTAAAGTTATTGCAACTAATAATCTAATGGGGCAATGCTTTTCCACTCTGGCCTACTGCATGTTGGAAGACTTTGACATTAAACAGGTGCCAAGTTGAGTGCTATCTCTTCCTTCAGATTCCTTTCCCAGATTAGTAGAACCCACTTGAAGCTTTAATAACATTTGGTCACAAAGATGTACAAAAATTCAGAAAATTTGAAAAGGAGCAAATACTTTTCACAGAACTGCACCATGACATGGAGTGAATCCAGACCTTCGAGCAGAATGTGTGGTATCCCTGCGTCCCTACTGGGTGGGATTATGTGAAGTAGAACAGGGCCAGCCAGGAGTAAAAAAGATGGTTGTTCCAGCTCAAATGAGGAGGTATATTTCTGGGAAGCACTTGGGGAAAATCAAAGTGGCTTGTCTGAACCCAAACCAGAAAGCAGGTTTACCACTCCTGGTTCAATCTGTGATGAATAGGAGCAAGGAGGTAACATTCTTATTTTTAGAACAAATATATTGACAGAGATGCAGATGCTAAATGAGGAGATAATAATCAAAACATTTGAATCAATGGCATCTATTAAGCAAGATAATTTTGGCTTGGGGAGTTCAATAAATGTCAACATTCAACAAATGTCATTTAGAAGAAAGAGGCTGATAATTAGATTAGAGAAAACAGCAGCTGCATTTCAGGTAAATCACTGTGGTTTGGAGTGTGAACAAATGAAGGCGCATATGAGGAATGGTTTTCAGTAATCTGATATGCTTAGTTGTAATGACTACGTCAACAATTTTTAAGTCAACACAAAATCGGTAATGTATTAAACCTCTTAAGCAAAGACTTAAAGAGTATCTCTTTTGTAAATAATTTTAGCAACAATTTCAGCAGATTAAAGGGGGGATTCAGCCTTCACCAGATCTATAGCCATCTTTGGTGGTTTTGGTCCAGAAGAAAAGAGGAAAAATGGTAGCCTCAGTTGGCTCTCAGTGGCTTAATGGCATTAAAAAGCGCAACATTGCCTCCGATAAATGATGTATGAGCCTTTCAACCTTAGGGCAAAACTAAGATGGCTTTCTGTAAAAGAAAACGTAGAAAATAGAAAACAAAATGTTGTGTGGGTTTCATGATAAGCCCTTGGATTTGTCTGCTGCTTCTAGCATGTTCCAAAGACACAGGGGTCATTTTTGGATGATGTGGCTGACCAAGGCATGTCTTCCCCCCCTCTTCCATGTGCTGGCTGCATAGGATCAGGACTGTCTTGCTCCAGCAGCCATGGTGTTGGTCTGCCTGGCTGGTGGGACTCATACTTTCTAGGAGAAAACAAGCAAACGCTTGCAACATCGCCATTTCTGGAAATAAAAAACTCCAGGTCCCTTGGCTGGTGGAAAACAGAAGAGAAAAATGAAACATTTTTCATATTTACAGAACTAGATATAATTAGGGCTGTTATTCTAGATAATAAAAGTCAACTGAAGCCATATTCAGTAGGATCACCATATGGCGGGAGGGAGCGGACAATCAAGTAGTATTCTCAGAAGAATACTTCCTTCTTCTTTGCTGCAAGACTTCCTTGTAGAAATGAGGCAGCTTGTGACAAAAGTCTCCAACTTAGGTGGCTGAAAAAGCCCTGAACAGATCTTGCTTTAAAGTCATCTCCCTCATGAACTTACCTCGTGGTTCCAGAACAGTCACTGAGCTAAGGCATATGAGCTTCTTGGAACAAAGACCATCCTTTCTCTGATGTCAGATCAACAGCAAAACAGACAGGATAAAAAGGTCGGTCATTCTTAAAATTCAAAATCCCATTTTAATATTTTAAATGAGACCTTTATATTAATATTTTTTAAAGTGACTCTGAGAATGAACACATAAAGGATGGAACAGGATTCTCTTGCTGGTTGTGCTGCTGCTGCTGTCTTAGCTCCTGTCCTGTCCGTCCGACACCTCTGTAATTCAGACTTCTCCTCCAGGGGCCCAAGATGTTGCCTTAACAGTTTCTCCTCTGATTTAATTTCTGCAAAAACTACACTGTTGACATTGGGCTAAGAGACAGCGACCTGTCACAGTGGCTGGCCAAGGTGCCCTGTAGGCCTGTGCCTCCAACAAGCCCAACTAACAATGGGAAGGTTAGTTCATAGGCTAATAAGGATTCCAGAGATACCTGTAGGCTCATCCATTATCATGGAAAAGTCCTGCCTCCTTGTCAGTTCACAGAGAGGCCACAGGACAGAAATTAAAAAAGGTGCTGGCTGCGGAATTCTGGGAGTTAAAGTCCAACGTCTTAAGTTGCCAAGGCTGAGAAACATTCACATAGAAGATTAATGGATTCCAGCAGGAAGTCATTTTGTTTATTCATTAGTCGCTTCCGACTCTTTGTGACTTCATGGACCAGCCCACGCCAGAGCTTCCTGTTGGTCAACACCCCCAGCTCCCCCAGGGACGAGTCCGTCCCCTCTAGAATGTCATCTGTCCATCTTGCCCTTGGTCAGCCCCTCTTCCTTTTGCCTTCCACTCTCCCTAGCATCAGCATCTTCTCCAGGGTGTCCTGTCTTCTCATTGTGTGGCCAAAGTACTTCAGTTTTGCCTCTAATATCATTCCCTCAAGTGAGCAGTCTGGCTTTAGTCATTTAGCTGCTGAAATTCTTGGAACACTTTTACACTTTGATAAACCTTGTTAAGACTCTCTGTGGTTTCTGGCAATCCAGTCTACAATCTCTGGTCAACTGACTTCCAGAGCATTAGATTTGGCTTCAGGCAGACCCGGTCTTGCATAAGGTTAAAGTACTTTACTCTCTAGGTAAGACACCCTGTGCAAAATGAACTTCTTGCTGGAATACTTACTATTCTTTCTAACTATGTGACCTGAATAAAGTTCTAGAGAGGCCTTGCAAAAACAGGACTTCTCTAAACACTCCGTCCCTGTGGTTTTGTTTGGCCATACCCATCCATGGCATAAAACTCTGATCTGTCCAGACGTGGCTGAATCATTACATGCTAGGAACATGCCATATTTTCTTGTGGGATTTGATTACTTTCTTTTGCATATCCTTTCTATGCATTAAGTAAATAATAGGGAGCATGTTAATTTACACTACACTATCTGTGTAACATAGCAATACAATCAAAGTGTAGTTTGGCTCCTACTTCAAAGTCTGACACTTTAAGGAGAAAGAGAGTGAAAATCTGTGAACAAGGGTTCCTCTGTGAATGTTTTTTAAGTAAGGGAAAATTTGATTTTTAAAAAAAAAAAAACAGGTTAGCTAAAAGGAAGAAAAAATGGTCTTGAATGGAATAAAACACGAAGAAAGAACATGCACATCAGGATGCTTCTCTCTATTATGTCCAAAATCTCTGTGTATTTCAGAACGTTAGAACTTTTTCCCTTGTGCGTGAGTTCACTTGCCTGCTTAACATGCTATTTATCGGCCAAAAGAAGTGCAGACTGAATTGCTCTTTCGCGCTTTTTGGTTCGTTCCGGAAAGTTTGGTGGTTCTAAATCACTGGAGACTCTAAATGATTTAGAATCATCAGACAGCCTAAGCCACGGTTTCTCAACCTTGGCAACTTTAAGATGTGTGGACTTCAACTCCCAGAATTCCCCAGCCAGCCACATCTAAAAGTTGCCGAGGTTGAGAAACACTGGCCTAAACCAAGGAGAGACTTCACGGAGGGTGAAAAAAGATGAGAATGGCAAATATCAGTCTGACCAAGAAAGAAAAGTGTGCCAGCTGCTGCCAGAGTTCACCCTGAGCCAGCTGCATGCAGATCCTGTAGTTCTGGCACTGCTTTAAATATAAGTGCGTCAAGAAAATTTTTCCTGGGCCCATCTGGGTGCGAGTAACTAAGCAACTGTGGCTGACCTTGGAGAGGGAGTTGGGTTGGAAATCCCAGAGCGGCAGACTAGACCAGTGTTGGAAAACATCCAAGAAGAAAACGGGTCCTTCCCTATTGTTTCCAGGCAACTGACATGGGTATGTCCGCAAAGTCAGAAAGAGTCAAGCCAAAACTTGGATATGTAACGAGGCTGTACAGGTAGTCCCCGCTTAACATCCATTTGTTCAGTGACAGTTTGGACTTAGGACGGTGCTGAAAAGAACGACTTACTGGCAGTCCCCACACTTACAACTGTTGCAGCATCCCCACGGTCACATGATCATGATTTGGGTGCTTGGCAACTGGTTCACATTTATGACCATCGCAGTGTCCCATGGTCACGTGATCGCCATTTTCGACCTTCCCGGCCAGCTTCTGGCAAGCAAAATCAAGGGGGAAGCGCGTGATTCACTTAATGACATGGTTCACTTAACATGTGATTTGCTTAACGACCACCACAAAAAAGGTCATAAAATTGGGTTGGATTTGCTTAATGATGGCTTCACTTAGCAACCAAAATTCCAGTTGTGGTTGTTAAGTTAGGACTACCTGCATATACATTCAGAAAATCCATCCCTGCAGCACCAGTCTTAGTTGGACTTCGTATCACCAATAATATTTGGGTGCCCAAACCAACCAGAACTCAAAACTGCAGGGTGTACACACCGTCTTTCAGAAGACGTGCAGCATGTCCCAGGACTTGTCTGCATTCACCTGCACTTCACTTGCTCTCATCTGACCCATTGCAGGCTCTGTTTTAAGCACCTCCACCTTCTCACTGGGATGATCAGATACAAAACAAATGCAGAGCTGGGAGTCAACAACTGAAATTCTTTTGCTATGTGGCCTTTTCTCGAAATGGCACCTTATAGGCACCACACAGTTTTGGCTGAAAATTTCTTTAGGAACGTTTTGGGGCTGGGTAAAAAACTGTAAATGGGTAAGCAAGGGCAGATCTACTATGAAACTAATGAAGCTTAAGCTTCAGGGCCCCTAATCCCTTAGTCTACATTGCTTAAAAATTTTGGGTCTACTGTATGAGAAGGGGTTTTAAAAAAATATTAATAATATGGTGTAATAACAGTTCAAGCTTCAAGGTCCCAAAAATGTAGGTCTGCCACTGTGTCTAAGCTCAGCCACATTCGCACTCCTATGCCATCTAAATACGGCAGAAAATCCAGTATTTCAGACACTCGTAACCTGATGTTGAACCCTTTTGAAAAGTTTCATTTCATTGGAGGATCTATTGGGAGATCTGAGAAAATCATTTTTTAACCTTCCTGATGTGCAGCTCACTATTCTTTTTTACAAGTTTTCCACAGCAGGATGTTTATGATGTCTTTTAATCACTTATGAAAAGCATTAAAACCATTCTGGAAATGGCCCAGGCTTGAGATGTGTCACTTTTAAGCCTGGAACATTTCTAAAATTGTCAGGAATGTCCAAATATTTGCTGTAAAGTTGGAACAGCATTTGGCCTCAAAATAGGGCATTTTGAATTCCAAACATTTTGCCCATGATGGGAAAAAAACCCTTTATTTTAAATGTGCCAAAATCTTGACAGACAAGGTCTAATTTTACTTTGCAATATTGCAGATTAAAGACATGAACGTTATTTTTAAGACTATTGGCATATATACAGAGAACAGCAAAAATCAAATATTGAAGACAACTAAAAGGCATGGTAGATTTTGTTTATTACGTTTTAAGTGCCTGGTTTATAAAGTTCATTTTCGTATGAATGGTAGTTCATCTGTTGTCACTTCCACTACCTGCAAATGCTGCACAGTGCAAAGCAGAGTTCATTTAAGGTCTGTTGGAGAGAAGATATTTTTCTCTTAAAGGCCTAAGAAGAAAAAGGTGAAGAACAGTGGTAACAGAAAGGATGACAAAATAATTCTTATCTGAATTACAAGAGGGCACATGCAGGGTCTGGAAAAATATAAGTACACCTCAGTGACCACACCAGTTTTAAATCTGTCAGTCAAGTTTAATTCATCTTAAAGAAGTAAACTACATTGGTATATTTAAGACAAACAATTTGTTTTCTATGCACACTATCCACGGGACAGTCCCTTTTCCAAAATAACTACCTTTTAAGAGTCCCAGAAAAGCACTTTTTCAGAAAGTTTTCCCAATAAAGAAACTTTCTATGCTTCCCCCCCACCCTCCATTTATTTTTTTAAATTCATCTGAGAAGGAAAGAAAACCGTAAAACCCCAAAACATTTACATTGCAAGCTATGTTCAAATGCATAAATTGGTATACTAACCAATGTATCGAAGCTGTGTTTTATTTAGTTCACTTTTGTTCATCAATAAAAGAATATAAAAATCTTGTTCAACAGAGTGTTAAGTGTATTAAAATAGATTTGTATAGTACTGCACAGTTTCTCCCGGAGTTGTGAAAATGGTTAAAAGGGCGTGTGTGCTGCCTCCTGCAGGCAGCTTCCAATCCGTCAGGAAAAAGCCAGAGTCCCTGGCTTTTTCGGCACCGTATGAGAGGCAAAGCTGAGCAGCTTCACCCGCGGCAGGCAGAGAGGGAGCCTTGCTTTTCAAGGCCGAGCTAAGGACAGGGCGCTGTGGTGGAGGAGGGGCAAGACGCATCTTTCTCGCTGCCCGTCCTTCGACGTTGACCATGTTACTTCTCAGGAGCACTTACGTTTTTGGCCATGTCTGTGAGTCCATAGGCTGCCTTAAAAAATTAAACAGCACAAATCCCTCTGCTAAAAAAAGTAACCTTAACAAATGCTATTAAAATACTCTGCTACTTTCAATTTAATCTTTATTATATCCATCAGAAAACTTTAAATTTCCCCTTCAACCCTTGAATTTTGAAATGGTGGTCCTTTGGAACCAAAGGAGGAAACAGAGCCGTAAATGGAAAAGCCACTCTGACAAGAAACTCGTTTGCCCATCAAGAACTTGAGAGGTTAAGCCTCAAGGCGCCAGCATAGGCTATCTGACCTACACCAGGCCCAGTCTGAGCTTGGTTGCTTCAGGAAGACTAGCTAGTGAAAAGTCAAATGAAATATAGGCAATTTTCTAGCATCTTCTCAAGCTAAAGCTAATGTTTTACATGTGTTCAAATTTAACAAAATTATAAAAAGAAATTTTAAAAAAAGTTTTCACAATCAGATAACCCTCCCCCCCACAACTCCTGATATATCCAATAAAAGAAATGACCACTTGAGGCAGTTTATTTCCTGTCCTGTAAATTTTAGCAGATACTTCCGCAAGTAAGGGGAAAAAATCAACATTTTTTCCACATTTCCTATTTTACAATAAAAACGCAGTACAAAAGAGTTAAGTTTTTTTGGCATATCATTTGTACTGTCTTGATAAATAAAAAGCAGCGATAATAAATATTATTTGCTTTCTTCCTTCAAAACAAAACAAAAAAGGGGGGGGGTGGTTTAAAACCAGCTGTGTCTGCTGCGGGATGTGGCCGAAAAAATAAAAATGGCAGTCATGGATAGCGCAATCGAAGCTTTCCCTGCGAAGCAGATGGCGAAAACAGCTGCCATCTTGACTTTTTTGACCATACCCTATGGACACCCCTGAAAGGGACCAAAAAGATCCAACCTGATGAAGTTATTTGTCATATTAACATTTGTTAAACCTTGAACAATAGCAGAAAACCCCCCAAAGCATCCCCAATGAGAAAAATACATCAATAGCAAAATAAGTTAAGAGGACCCGCTAAAATGAAGGGTTTTACAGGCATAACTCTTTCAATACTTCAGAACGCATATACAGAAGCCTTGGCATGAAAATACTTCAATATTTCACTAGAAATGGTAAATTTCATACATTTTTATTTAAATATCTGCAATTCTCAACTATAATACTGGAAAAAAAAAGCGATTTGATTTTTGAAGGCTCTGAAAGTGTCCACAAATGTTAATTCTCCTCTATAGCCCTGAATGAAAACGACGCTTGATCATTTTAAGAAAACCAGGAATCCAGGCCAGGTTCCAAACTATTCATTCTTGCCTTTTTTTTAAAAAAGAAAAAGTCACCATTTTCCGTTCCCGCTCCCCGCCTACCATCTACGTGCACTAGCGGACTAATGATTAGCCTTTCGGCCTATTCTTCTTTCCAAAGAGGAGGGGAGCCTCCGTGCGCCTCTGCGACCCCCCCCCCGGCAGGAGGGTGGCACCCATGCGCCTCGCCATGCCGCCCGTCGGCCACGGGCCAAGAGAGGCGGCACCCTTTTCTTGATGAACTACGTTAAGGCCAGCGCAACCAAGCGAGGGGAAGGGAAGATTGCGAGCACTGAGATTCTCAGCAATGACAAAGGGGAATAAGGACACTGAGCCACCCGGGGGGACTCGACGGTCGGGATTTTCTTTCCCCCCCCACCCCCCCACCCTTTGGGACCCGGAAGAAGACCAGCACCGCCGTTTCCCCGTTTCTTTGCCTGGATGCATCTCTTCTCCCGCGATGCCTGCATGCACGTAAAGCGTTCTTGTGGGTTGGACTGGCTCTTCTGGAGAAGAAGGGGGGCCCTCCGGTTGGGGGGCAGCCCCAGTCAGTTGTTGCCCTGCGTCGCCCGCAAGGGGTGGGCAGCGGTGGCAGCCGAGGCAGGAGAGGGCCTGGTCCAGGGGACGGTCAGCGGGGAGGAGGTGGTGGTCGTTGTCATGGTAACCTGAAGCATCTGCTCATTCTGTATCAGTCTAATGAGGGTTTTGAGGTGTTCCAGCGATGACCGAACCCCTTTTTGCCGGGCCAACAGGCTGTTTTTGAGCTCTAGGCATTTCTGTCAAATCAGAAGCGGAAAGAAACCATCAACACGAAACCATCAAAACACCCCTTCGCCAACGGACTTTAAGGAGGACCCGCAACCAACTTAGTTACTCCACAATGTCCTTATGGCCAGAATATCAGTCAGGGCACTTAAAAGTAGATTTTTTCCCCCTTTCCTCTTTCTTCTCAGTGGCATGCCTACAAAACTTAATACACAGGGGTTATTTTTAAAACCAGTTTCAGTCTGAAGTAATTCACAATTTACTAAGATCACATCTATCTAACCTTGACTGATCTCTTCCTGAAAGACAGGATATAAATCCAACAAACAAATAGATAAGCACACTGGCCTGGCTCTGACTTGGATGGGAGACCACCAGGAACTGCCAGGATTTCCAAGAACGGAAAGTCAAAAATTAATTTAGTTTATTTTTATTATTTTTTTTATTAAAGAGATTCCTACCCTGCTGCCATCAAAAGTACTCCTGGAGGCTTACATGGAATGTATACAGAACAAATCAAAATGTCTGTGATGACATATAAAACAAACAGAAACTAACATGTAATAAACAAGCCCACACAAAAAAATAAAGCAATAAAATGGAAGAAGAAAATGGCTAGCTGGGGAATTCTGGGAGTTGAAGTCCACCCATCTTAAAGTGGCTAAGGTTGAGAAACACTGATCTACACTGTGTTAAATAAATTCTGTTTTAAAGAGAAGGCTGTGAATAATTTTGCAAAACAGGCATAAATTCTTGCACAATTGCAAACATGTGGGAAAAAGCTCCCAAACTTCTTTGAATAACTTTTATTTCATTTTAATATAAAATAATAATATGAAATTTTGTACCCTAGAATTTTCTAATGCAATGTGTAGGAGTCATAAGCTCCTCTGTGTTCCACACTTGTCAATCACTTTTTAATTTAATTCCTCATTTTTTAAAAATCTTGTCTCTCAATTAATCCATTCTAATTTTATAAAAAGCTCAGGAGCTTTTTCATCGCTTTCATTAGTTCTGAACTCAGTTTCTGCAGTCAGCAGCCAAAGTTTCCATCTGAACAAGTATGCTGCTGTCTAATTTTCTAAGTTTACTCTCTCATATTAGACAACACCATGCATGTAACAAAGATACACAAATCCCATTGGTTTCTGGTATAGTGTCTTCTGGAACGGACATCATTTTCAGCCTCAAAGAATACATTGATTTAAGCGTGATACAGTGGCATTGGGGGGCAACAAAATCCAGATGGTAGCTGTGACCATGTGATTGAAGCCCCACCCCTTTTTAATGTGTGATAGTTTTATTTTATTTATGCCTGGTGTGATAGTTTGGTTACAGACACAGCTTGCTCCCCATTGTGATGAGGAAGAATGGATGAAAAAGAGCAGTCTCATTCAGGGTTCTCTGTCAGTGAAGATCACCCATCCCTGACTGGCCCTGAGAAAGCCAAGATGGCGCCACCAAGGACTCAGGTGTGTGTGTGTGTGTGCGCGCGCGCGCGCATGTGGGAGGAATACAGGGGTAAAGGCAGAAGGGAGCTGCAACAGGACTCAATGGAGAATCGCATGACTTGTGAGCGCCCCCAGCAGCAAGCTGCGTTCCTCGATGTAAAGGGAACAGATAACTTTCACCCAGGTACCATTCCATCTTTGGTTTCATCTTGAATGTCGTTAAAATATTGATAATGCCTCTCCTAGATGATAAAAATACAGTTAGGCAGCAATGTAAGTATCTACTTCAATTTTCAAGCAGAGAGGAGTCATCACATCATCAAACCCTGTATACTGCAAGAACAGAGAGAGCAACCAGAAATCCATGCTGCACAGCAAATGCACACACCTTCTGTCCATGCGAAGGCCACATAAGAAAAATTCAGTCCCCAAATGCTGCAACATATCTGGTCACCATCAGATGGCGAAATGGCACTGAGAGTCAGTGCTGAGAAGAAAAGGCTGCTCTTAGCAGTGAGCAGAGAAAACAGCCCCTTCGGAGCAGGAATGAGAATCTCAATTTTAGGGCTACTGGATTAAAAAGCTGACTTGCTGTGCCCTAACAAGGCTCTTGGTAATTAAATCTAAATTAACCTGGCAATTCAGATTTTCCCTTTGAACCTCTTCCAGCTCATCTGGCAAAACCATGCCCTGGAAATCTGACCCGCCCTCCAGATCAAACACCTCCAACTTTTCCTGGATGTTAAATGTTCTACATGGGGACCATTTAACCAGAGGATTCATCCAGCTGCCATCTGGAAGGGTACGGTTCAGTAAGAATTACAGGTAACCATGACTCCTAACGTCTGGGAGATTCAGCTCCAACAGCCACTGGGAGCACCAATGAGCAGCATGGGCAGATGAAGAAAGGCTTCTGAGTTTCCTTCAAAGGAACACGGGTTTAAGCCCTTTCTTCCACTGGTTTAAGTAAAGCCCTGCGGCGTTCCGTGGGGCTTACTCTTAAGAAGCAAGCACAGTAGAATCCATTTCAGTGAGGCTCATTAGAAGGTAGGACATTAAGATCACAGTAGCTATGGAACCTAACTTGGATAGCTATTGAAAGATTAATCTGTGTTGGCCTTGCTTAGTAGACAGACCAGCAGGAAATCAGGGCTTTGATGTTAGAAAAGGGAAGTGTGTGTGTGTGTGTGTTTTAAAGAAGTATTATGCTGCCAAGAAACCCTCAGTGGCATGTTGATGGAGTGACTGGATGAAGTCGTTTATCTTTTGTTTACTTGCTAGAATGCTGCTGCAATGCAATGTTTGCTCTAACGCTGCTGGATTTGCATCTTCCTAGATTCAGACCTCACAAAAGGCAAGTGGAACTATTGTTACAATGATCATGCTCTAAATGACGAGGAGCTGCTGTAAGGCAGCCAGTGGTGGAAATGAAATGCTTAATGACATAATGGGGCTTAAAGGACAATTAACTATAATGGATTGCAAAGTCTTGTTTTCTTAAAACTGCTCTTGAAGGAGCAATGTCTTTGCCTACCACCTTCTTGCTTGCCTGGAATTTAGAGAAACATTCACATTCGTCTGTTTGTCTACCATGGCCCTTGAGACAACTCTCAAGCTGGGAATTATACCTTCATTGCATTATTAAGAAAGCATTCTTTTTCCTCCAGCTGTCTGTGTTCTCCTCTTAATTCACTGCTCCTCTTTAATAACCTCCTCTTCTCTTCTTC
Organism: Candoia aspera; assembly: GCF_035149785.1. Lineage (NCBI taxonomy): Eukaryota > Metazoa > Chordata > Lepidosauria > Squamata > Candoiidae > Candoia > Candoia aspera. Next base: position 80,673,912 of record NC_086159.1, read on the forward strand.
TTTGACTGAAAAAGACACAAACAGAACCAGAAGGAATGAAGACATGGACAGTTTTCACCAAATACAGCGGTTAAACAAATGCACCTGAAATTTAGTCTGAAGGACGGAAAGAACTGGGCAGGTCCTCAGGGCAGTGACTATGGGAGATGTACAGGAGATGTCCTGCCTCCCCCGCCTGAACAGGATCCTCCTTGACTCGAGTCAAGCCCATTCCACATGGCTGCCAGCTTCTCCTACCTCGTTTCCTACACCGCCCAACAGCTACCTCCAATGGGCTAGCGGGCTGGCTAGTGTCCCTGACAGCCAGGCAAGGTAGGAGCAGCCCCACCCCGCCAGGTTGTCCCAGAGAAGGATGGGTGCTGTTCTGGAGGAGGGATGAGGCTGGAGTTTTCACCAATCAGAAGCTGCTCTGCCCACACAACAGGAAGCTCAGCTGACTACCATATGGTGTTCATCAGCTCAGCTTTCCAAGATGGCTGGAAGCCCAACAATACGATGGGAACAAGCAACGTCAGCACTGATCGCAATCAAGTGCCTCCCTTGCATGCAGATATGACCCAGACAATATATGTGGAAAAGCAGGACTCTTAGATCCTTCAATTAACCCACCATTTTTCTCATGCAATTCAGTGGCTGCACTGAGAGCTACAAGACAATACAAGGTAGTCCTCACTTACCGACCACAATTGGGACTGGCAACTCCATCTCTAAGTGGCAGAGTCATTAAGTGAAACATCACATGACCATGCCCAACTTACAACATCAGTTCTTCTGCGGCCATTAAGCAAATCACCCATGGGCATTAAGTGTAACATCATGTGACTGTGACTTGCAACTTCCTGCCAGCTTCCCCATTGACTTCGCTGTCAGAAGCTGGCTGTGAAGGTCGCAAATGGCGATCACGTGACCACAGGATGCTGCAACTGTCATAAATCTGTGCTGGTTGCCAAGCTCCCGAATCATGATCACGTGACCACAGGGAAGCTGCGACAGCTGCAACTTCGGGGGCCAGTCACAAATCCTTTTCAGTGCTGTCCTAAGTTCGAGTGGTTGCTAAACAGGGCAGTTGTTAAGCAAGGACTACCTGTATAGAGTTCCATTCTTGTGGACATAGTTGGGGAAGAGATTCCCCAACATGAGGCCATTGATTAATTGATTGAAAGATTCATTATTCATTTATATGCTGCCACCTTCTAGGATTCTGAAGGATGACATCTATAAACGTCTAGAACAGCAAAACACGTGAGAATTAAGGTGAAAAATGAGCAACAAAAGCTTTTAGATAAGTAAGTTAGGAAGATGTCTGAATTCATCCACTGTCTGTCTGTCTCTCTCAAAACAGTTTTGTCTCCCATGTAAATTGTGTTAAGAACAGTTGCTGGTAAGAGTTCTAGCCTGACAATTCCTGTTACATTTTGACGGGCACGTTCCTTCGGAGGAGCTTGCAATCCACCCCCTGGGGTGACTTCAATTTTCAAGCTGCTGACACTTGAGGAACTCTATCTAATAATCAATCACTTGAGCACATACCTGTTTTATGAGTAACGTAAGATTGCACTACAGCCAGAGTTCCAGGCCAGGGGACATTGTCATCTTTCTTTAACACCTACGGGTTTCAGATAATAACAGCTTTCAACAATTCAAGGACACACTTAGGACACAATATCTGTGAGCACCTCAGCATCTCCTCCCCCAGATTTCTTAATCAAAAGTTGATCATATCAGAAATACCCAACAGTTACACAAAACCGGTTCATTGGTTTGAAAAATAAGAATGCACGGGAAATCATATAGGAGAATGTACTCTTTCCCTCCCTTACTGTGAAGAATAGGAAAATATCCTCCCTTTTATTCGTCTAGCAAACATCACCTCTAAACCACTCAGACTGATTGCCTATTGCCATGTATGCAGGGCCTAAACTGCATGAAGGAAAGCTTCAGCATATCTGTTCACGAAGAAACACTTTTGCGGTTTCCATAACCACCGAAGATGTCTTTTGCCTTCTCTCAAAAGAAAATTTTCTTCATGCAGTAATCCTGTTCCTGTTGAACTGAAAAAATCTGGGAATAATCCCTACTCCTCAGATATCTCTGTAAGAAGCAGAGAATGGAAAGACTAGTTGGAATCACTCAGCACAGCTGTACTAATTTATACTTCCTATTCTGCATAATATTGATGGGGAAATCTTAAATTCCTGTAACTCAAGAAATGTACAATAGAAGATTTATTTGTTTATTTGGTAAATTTATGCAGCCACCCATATCACACAATACTCCTGCACTTGGAGATATTTCTTGTCCTAAAATTGGTGAGGAATTCACAATTTTATCCTTTACGTACCTGCTAAAGACTTTTTCATCTAAGATTTCTCTGCAGGAATGGTGGTGTTATTTTTATTTTTTTAAAAAAATTATTTTTAAACTAGAATATGTCATGTCACTGTTTTGTTCTATTGTTTGTGTTCTGTACTTTAAAAAGTCATGACCTACCAATATATTAAATATGCAAATAAATGAAGGTAATTTTTTTTTCACTGCTATGATGGTGGCAAGTATTTTGCAGGTCAGTTTCAATGATCATTTAAGAAACGGCCATGGGGAGGAAGCTGTCCAAAAGATCAAGATGGTGGCTGTGATGATGTGACCGAAGTGCCTCTTTTTTACATGCATTAGAAAAGGATGTTGGCAAGCATCTGGCTGCGTAAAGTGTCCAGTTTCAGATATTTTCTCACAAAAGGGCAATCTAGAATTTTTTGGAGGAAGAGACATTATCAGCTTGTCTCTCAAACACTACTTGTTTTTAAAATTCTGTATGAAAGTAATTCTAGAGTAAATAAATTTTTACTCCAAGAATTTAAGAAGCACATTTTTAGGCCCATCTTTAGAAAGGGGAATATTGACTATTTATTTTGTACAACAGTTGATAAAATGAACTGGAAGGCATTTTGCAAATTACAGCATGCGAAATGTTTTAAATCTGAATCGCTTCTAAATGGAAGCGCCCCATTTTGAGGCAGACACAGTTGTTCCAAGCAAGAAGCTGCTGCTTTTGGAACAGAATTTTGGAACGGAATTTTCTGGTCATCTTGGCAGAGTCTTGCGCCTGAAACATCTCTGTTTTCAATTCCAAACACTGTTTCAATCTCAAAACACTCTGAACGAGTCTGTTTTGTATGCAAAATAGAGTGTTTCGAATTCAAAACAGTTCAAGTTGGAAACATTCTGTATGCTCCTATTTATGTACAAGGGCTGAATCATTTTGCTAACAATCGAAGAAAGCAAAGTTCGTGATGACAAATTTATATCCCACTGTTTTCAAGAAGGCTAACCCCAATCAAATGATATCACACCTACTTCACCATGGATGCAGAGAAATGTGAGAACAGAACCTGATTTCTACCACCAGAAACAAGGCAGAACCTTGTCCCATTGTTTCTGATTCAGCATTCAGACCATGATGCTGATCTAGGATCTTGATCACCCAGCCAGCGAGAACCAACCAACCAATCAATCAATCAATTAATTGATTTTCTATGGCTGCCCATCTCAGCAAGTGACTGGGTGGCTTACAATCATAAAAACCATAAAACAGTTGAAATAATTAAAAATGATTAAGTACAAAATAAGTATTTATGGTCGCAAGTGAACAATGTATGGATATTAATATAGCCAAGAAACGGGGCCCCAGGCCTGGGCACATAACCAGGTCTTCAGGCCTCAGGAAGGGCAACAGGGTCGGGGATGTCCTGATCTCTGGAGGGGGGATATCCCAGAGGGCAGGCACTACGGCTGAGAAGATCTCCCTGTGAGGGGGAGATGGGCGGTGAATAAATTTATAAATAAATAATTTTTAAAAAGGCACACCTTCTAGTCCTTGCCGAACAACATTCCTTGGCTGACAGGACCCGTAGCATGCCCAACCTACCAGACCAAATTCGATGGGCAGAAACAACTGGGAGAAGACGGTCCCTCAGGTAACCTGGACCCAAGCCGTGAAGGGCTTTAAAGGTGGCAACCAGCACCATGAATCCTCGGGGCTCTCTGAACGCAAAGGGCAGCTTAAAATTAATCCACAATGCTCCATTGTGATCGACCTTCCCATAGTGTTTCTCCAACTCTTTGTCCTTTGATGCAACAACTATGATGCTCTTGTGGGCCAGCTAGGCAAGAATCCAAAGCTGCATACAGACACAGAGAACTGGGGATCTGAGACGTCAAGGCCTTGATCCTCAGAACTGGGTCTTCCTCCCCTACTGATGAGGAATCTCATGAGGGGACTATGATGTCATAATTTACCCTCAAATGAGAAAGAAAGCTTTTGTGGAACAGATGACTGCATCAGATAACTGTCTACCTTATCCAAATCAAATGGAATTAAACTCTCGGGGGTTTTCTTTAGCACTTGCAGTGCAAAGTAGCTCACCTTTTCTTGGCACTTGGGACAGACCCATAGTCCTTTAGGGACAGTCTTCAAGGGAGGATCCAAGCAGTTGAGGTGGTAGGCCCTGGGGCATGTTCCGCAAGGCTGTAAGTTGGCACCATGCTTGCATGCTGAACAGTATTCCTCATGGCTGACCTCATTCTGAAAGAGGACAAGAGCGAGGATGACGCAGTTCCTTGCGAGCAGACACTGGCCATTGTTTTGGCCTGCCACTTTCCTAAAGAAGCTTCACTAAACAATCATAACCAACACCAACATCACACTGACACACTTGTTTATTTGCAGGCATAAGGATCATGTCAAAGATCACCACCTAAGCATCACTATGCCTTGCAACTAAGTATGAACATCTTGGACATATTCTGAGGAACGGGAAATGAAAGCAGCTACAGGTACAGGTAGTCCTCACTTAATAACCATTCATTTAGTGACGGTTCAGACTTATGACATTGCTGAAAAAACCAACTTACAATCAATGCTCACACTTAAGACTGTCTCAGCATCCCCACAGTCACGTGATCCCCACAGGCACTTGGCAACTGGTTCACATTTATGACTGTTGCAGCATCCCATGGTCATGTGATTGCCATTTTCGACCTTCCTGGCTGGCTTCTGGCAAGCAAAATCAATGGGGAACTGTGTGATTTGCTTAATGATCACATGGTTTGCTTAAGGACAGTGGTGATTCGCTTAATGACCACTGCAAAAAGGTCATAAAATTGAGTCAGATTCACTTAATGACTGCTTTGCTTAGCAACCAAAATTCCAGTCTCAATTGTGGTCATTAAGTGAGGACTACCTGTAGTATGGCATGGCTACTTTAATGATTCAAGGTAGTGTGCTTTGTTCATGCCAATATACTCTGCAAATGTCTATATCTGCTCAAATGCTTGCATAGTCCTGCTATCAAGGAAGAAAGCAGTCCTGATGGAGAACGCAATGCAAAGGCCAATTTAGTACACAGCAGCTGTGAAAGAGGGAAATTACACACTTGCGATTGTTAGGAAGTCAACCAAAAATAGAGTTGCCTCTATCACACTGTCCTTACACCCATGGAATACAATTCTAATTACCTATCCCAAAAAGAGTACTATAAAGGCTTTTCTTTTTTAAAAAAAAGAAAAGATTATCATCTAACTTTGCTGTTCAGAATGATCAGTGAAATGAAAAACCCTCACAAAAAAGGAAAAGCTGCAATATTTTACCTTGACTGAAGACTTTATATTTATTTATTGAATTTTTAAGGCCGCCTGACTCTGAAAAGACTCCGGGCAACTTACAGTATTTCAAATATATGCAGTAATAAAAAAATGCAGTTAAAAACGTAAGTGCCCAAATCAAGCAGGTCAAGATGCAAAGTTTGCCAGTCGCATCAAATTATCCGAAGTCCTGTGTGTGCATAAAGATAATGGACAGGACAATGCTGCTCTCTTTTTCTCCTAATAAAGCCAAAAGCCATCCAGTGAAATGGGCTGACTGCAACTTCAAGCCAGCCAGACTGAAAAGCCTTATTTCATGCATACATTACAGCAAACCATCAGAAGAAAAGTTTAACTCTAAGGCTGAGAGTAGCGACTGTCTCCGTATTTGTCTTTGCAAGCCACTTGGGAGGGTTTTCTGGGTTGAAGAGTGGCACACAAACACTGAGAAAAGTAACCCAGCATCACAAAATAATGTGTCAACTTAAATTGCTTTGCTAATCTACTGGCAGTGTTAATTACTCTTAGGTGAATTAAAAGTCTATTAGCTTTTGAGTTCATATATTCTGCAGCTCAGAATAACGTGACTTATTAACGTGGCTTTTACAGAAAGATAAAAATGTTTTTTATTATAGAAAAAGTTTCATGAATTTACTGTGTCTTGGATTTATACAGGTTGTGTCCATCAGTTACATGGAGCATCCAACGAAGGCTGCAGAAATCATTGTCACTGTCTTCCTGAAACTGCAACACAACCTCTCATAACTTAGCTCAGCCCTTAATGTAGCCCTGGACCACCTACACGGGAGTAGGGACCAGATTCTGGCAAATCCAAGACCTCCTTCATCCACAGGCACCCCAAGGTAACAGCAAAGCCAAATATTGGTACCCAGCGTTGGTCTCTTATCCCACAGTTAAGGAATGACGGAACAGCCGTGCCAATATTTTCACTCATTCCATTCATGTCCGGAGCACAATCCTATGCACATATCCATCAAAAACATTCATCGCTCACAACAGGCATAACACTACCAGCTGCGTCTTTTATCAACGTTTAAACATCTTTAAAAATGTTCATCCCTTTTCCCATCTTTAGAAAACATTCCAGCATGATACACAAATTCATACATTTGCTTTAGTTGCTAACCATTTGTATATAACCTGCAATGGCTCACTCCATGTTTCGGGTCAAATGTCACTCCCTTGATCTTTGATGCATTCACGTATAGATCTACATGCTTTATAGATCTCAGTATACAATTTATCTAACTTTCATTGCAAGTAATTCAGGTTCTTTACCAGCACAAGGCATCATCTATGTAGAAAGGTACGCTCACATTCATGTTCCCAACCAACACAACCCTAACGGCACCACAAGCATTCCTATTACATTTATTCATAATATTAATCAGTCAAAGAAACATCACACGTCCTTGTCTTACTCTCTGCTTAATTTATTCTCAGATATGCTTTACAGGTAGTCCTCATTTAGCAACTGCCTTGTTTAGCTGTGGTTTGCAGTTACGACAGTGATGAAAAAGTAACTTTATGACCAATCCTCACATTTATGACCGTCACAGATCTACAAAGAAAAGGAAAGCTGAAGTAAGATTGTAACTACAGTCATGGTTTCACTTAGCAACTGCTTTGCTTAATGACCGAGTTGCTGACCCCAATTGTGGTCACTAAACGAGGACTACCTGTTCTTGCATCCTGTACTGTACTCATCAGATTTAGCGATCAACCTTCAACTCTGTATTCATCCCAAACATTCTACAATTCATACACTTTCTCTAAATCACCAATGCACAATCAACTTTCTCACATTCTAACTGACCTGCTGAGGAGCAAAATAATGTGTTGTGCCCACCCCCTGCCTGGCATTAATCTGCACTACACTTAACACGCATTGCTCATTGTTACTTCTCATACTGTTCCAATCACAATTCTGCCAAGCCTGGGCACTTTTGACATTCTAATCCACCTGTAGGCTTTGCATTCACTCTTGCTAAGGGAACAGTAATGGCATTCTTTCAGTCATCAAGCACAGAAACCATCCTCACACACTTACTGAGCACGTTACACAGCAGACCACTTCCTTATTTTAGCATTACTCCAATTGCATCATTTTTCAACCTTCTCACTGCCCTTATGATTTACATCGTTTTTTTTCTTGGACACTAACCATCAGAGCATTTGTTCCAATTCCATTCTATCACTATCATTCCCATAAAAATCTCTGTTACATTCTTCCCAGCATTCCTTCGCTCCAGCTAAAAAGCATTCTGTAAGGGATTGTGTAAAATTAAGGAATGGATTATGGGACCACAGAAGGACTAAACAGATACAGAGACGTTGAGTCTAATATTATGTTCTATGTCTGTTATTCATTTATTAGAACAATTTTATACTTTCTTATTTTTTCCCTTCTTACTTTACAGTAAAATACATCGTAAAAAATTATGCAAATATGAGCATTGTTCCTACTCTTTATTCTTTGGTACCTGCCCGGGAAGAAAAATTATCTTGGGAAATCACACTACAGATATGCACAACAGATGTCTAGGCTACCTTGACTGATCCCTGAAAATGCAAAGCAAGGTCACACCTGCTTAGTACTTGGATGGGAGACCACCAGGAAGTCCTAGGGCTTGAGGCTAGACTGAGAAGATGAAAGAACATCTTGGAAGAAGCCAATGGGAAAACATTCCTCTACAGTTGCTAAAAAACCCAAACCCCTAGATGGACATGCCTGGGAAGCCATCAGGAGCTGAACTTAACTTGGGAAGTTAAGGTAAACTAAAAGGTAAAAGGCGGCCTGTAGAAGTTTATGTCATCCATTTTTACTCTTAATAACTCCAGGTTAAACATTTCTTCTTTAATCAAGAGTGAGTGGACTCTGAAATGAATCTCATTGTCATAACACCCTCTACCGATAAGGAAAAATCCAGGGGCTTATGGGGTAGAATTTGTTTAAAAAAACAATGCATTTTACAAATAACAACAACAGTAAGAATAATATCACCTTTAATATTATTAAACAACATCTGCCTATCCCAAGTCCTTGGGAAGCACTCAACAGGCGGACAAAAATGCCAAATCCAATCTAAACATCTGGCGGACTCTGCGACCATCCATAATAATAATAGGAAACAAAGAGACCCAATTCAATTTAGCCCCCGGCCCTGCCCATTTGATGAAGCGCTGGTCCTGATGCTATGAAGAGCCCAGGGTGGCTCTTGCGTCAGTGGAAAGTGTGGGCCATGGCAGTGTGCAAGAGTCACCTATAAATTACTCTCTCGTATGCTGTGATCGAAACAGTCCGTAGTAATGGACAATGGTTGGTAAACGTACCTTCCAACCTGGATCCTCGTTGGCTGGCGTTGTGAAAGGAAGGGCAAACACAGGTTAGAAGTGAGGTTCGATTCCCAGCTTAGCGGGGTGGCAGTTAGCAGTACCACACGTGGTTGCAATCCATACAAAGATATGTACAATCAGCTCAACCTGCATTTTCTTTTCTTTTCATTTATCCATATATAATAGTGTTTTTCAGACCTGACAACTTTAAGCATGCTGGCTGGGGAGTTCTGGGAGTTGAAGTTCACACATCTTAAAGTTGCCAAGGTTGAGAAACACTGGTATACAACCTTCCTATATTCCCCATTCCTGCTTTAGAACTGTGGCCACTTTTGCTAAGCTGTGCAATTACACTCAGTGCCCACACGTACAAATTAACGGGTACAGGTGATCAGCTAGGACTATGCAAGATCAGAAATAAACATTCTTTCTGAAAAAGCTTAGGAGAAGAAATGAGAAACGTGCCAATAGTGGCAAAGTAGATATATACAGTTGTAATCGAAATTATTCAGCCCCCACTGCAAATCAGGTTGCTTGTCAAAATGTACAGACTTCCAGCTGTTTGCAGTGAGCAAATCAAACAAAAGCAATTGAAACAGCTCAACACAATGAATGCTTCAAGTGGTGTCCCCAGAGTCAACTGAAAATGCAACTTAGAATGACTTCTCCAGTCTCAAAATCATTCAACCCCCATAGAATCCATCACAACAGCACACATGCAGTAGGCAAAACAGGTGTTGTCTCAAGCACACCTGATGCAACTAATCAGGGGCTTCAGTAGTTGCACCGGATGCGGTTGAGCTGGAACACGTGAAATACCCGAACTGGCTGGGGGTCTGTGGAGTGTCACGTTGGACTGCACGTTAGAAATACAGTCTGGCTGAGTCAAAAGAATGGTCCAAAACAAGGAACAGGACACAAAAAGATAGCAAAGGCCCTGAATGATCCTAGAGACACCGTTGGAAGCACAGTTTGCAAGTTCAAAGTTCAAGGACAGAGCGGTGACTCTGCCTGGATGGGGCAGAAAAAGGAAGCTGTCAGTGGCTGCAGCCAGATTTCTGAGAAGGCAGGTGGAGAGAAACCCTCGAGTGACTGCAAAGACCTGCGGCAAGACTTGGTGGCAACAGGCACTGAGGTTTCAGTGAGCAGTAAGGCGCGCACTAAACACAGAAGGTTCCCATGCCAGAACTCCAAGACGTACACCACCGCTGACCCAAAAGCACAAGAAAAGTCAGCTCCAATATGCTCAAAGTCATATCAATAAGCCACAGAAGTTTTGGGATTCTGTTCTGTGGAGAGATGAAAGAAAACTGGAACTTTTCGGCCCGATGGATCAGTGGTATGTCCGGAGGAAGAAGAACGGAGCATATGCTGAAAAGAACCCTCGGCCTACAGTTAAGCATGGTGGTGGCTCGGTGATGCTCTGGAGCTGCTTTGCATCCCCTGGCACTGGAAACCTGCAGCGTGTGGACGGCAAGATGGATTCACTGAAGTATCAGGAAATCCTAGGAGAAAACGTCATGCCGTCTGTAAGGAAGCTGAAGCTTGGGCGTCACTGGACCTTCCAACAGGACAACGATCCCAAGCATACCTCAAATTCCACTAAGGCTTGGATGCAGAAGAAGTCCTGGAAGATTCTGTAGTGGCCATCACAGTCACCTGACTTGAACCCCATAGAAAATCTCTGGTGGGATTTGAAGCACGCAAACCCAAGAATATGACTGAACTGGAGGCCATTGCTCATGAGGAACGGGCTACGATTCCTCAGGAACGCTGCCAGAAGCTGGTGTCTGGCTATGCATCTCGTTTGCAGCAGGTCATAACAGCAAAAGGGTGCTCTGCTAAGCACTGAAGATGCTTGCATGAAGGGGTTGAATAATTTTGAGACTGGAGAAGTCATTCTAAGTTGCATTTTCAGTTGACTCTGGGGACACCACTTGAAGCATTCGTTGTGTTGAGCTGTTTCAATTGCTTTTGTTTGATTTGTTCACTGCAAACAGCTGGAAGTCTGTACATTTTGACAAGCAACCTGATTTGCAGTGGGGGCTGAATAATTTTGATTACAACTGTACATAAAATCTCCTTGAATCACGAAAAGAAAAAGCATCCCATCCTGGAAGCATCTGTCCATGTTAGGCACAAAGTTAGTTCCACTTGAATAACACTGAAGTTAAAGTTAGGCCTTCACAGAACTGAGGATATCAGCAGGACCAACCTGATGGCACAAAATCAATTTAAAAAAACCAACTACTAAGGAAGTGGCAGAAAAGTTACAGGATATTTCATGTTGTTAAAATGTAGAAATATTATTCTTTGAAATGTTTGATTCCATCCTGATAGACCTCTTAATGCATACATTTTGATAAAGAATCACTATTTTCTACTAATGAACTGAAAAAATCCATTCCACTATTATATTGCAACATTCTATGCAATTCTTAAAGCAGTATATTTAGAACTCAGGTCTTATCTGAGTTAATGAGCATGTGCATTTTGTTTGCAATGCAAAGTTTTGATATACAGGTAGTCCTCATTTAGCGAGTGCCTCAGACAGCGACTATCTGCAGTTACAACGGTGATGAAAAAGTAACCTTGAGACCAATCCTTGCATTATGACCTTCACAAGCAAAGAAAGCTGTAGAAAGATCGTAAGCACAGTCGTGGGTTCACCTAGCGATTGCTTTGCTTAACAACTGGGTTGCTGGTCCCAAATGTGGTCGCTAAACAAGGACTACCTTTGGTAGGTTTTTTCCTTCTTTCTAAATTTTAGAGATTGTCTTTCTTGCTCCTGCCAAAAAGTTTCATAATTTCTACTAAAAGCAAAACTACTTTAAAAAATTACAGTTTCTGGTACAATCACAATACAGCTAGGTATTACAAATGGCACAGTGTCTATAATACAAATATTATAAGAAATTATAATACTTATTTAAACAAAGTTATTAGAATAAAACAAGAACTACCAGTTTTTCAAGAAACATTTTAAGGATTACTAACGTTTGTTGTAATAGAAATTTTCACATGTTAGGGATCAACTGTCAGATATATAACAACCCAGCTCTATTTCTGAGTAAAATTTCAGAAACAAACAGTTCAAATATTTTTCCTCTTTTTCTAAGTGTGTAATTTTTGCAAGATTTTACTCTTTTTGAACTGCAATGGCACATGGGTTACAAGTACAAGATTCTAGAATTTATAAGAACTATTTCATTCACGAGTTTTGAGTGCCGATCTTCCATTCAATAATTTGAAGAGCTTACCTCTTGTGGAGAGGAAAAAAGGATTGTTCAAATAATTTGATGCAAGGCGTTTCCGCTGAAAAAGAAGGAAAAAACCCACATATTTATATGAACAGCAGTTCTTGCATCAATTTCTGAAAAATCCTAAACAGAGTTTTCTTCTAAAGGATTTAACCAAGAGCTTAAGTGCCTATTAAGTTAACATGTGCATGTCTGTGAGAAAGCCCAAGTGTTTGGGATGTACTGCATTCGTTTCTCCTTTAGCTTATTACTTAGCTTGAATCAAAGTGTGAGCAATATTCATATGTTGTGGTTGTGCAGGGACAGTAACTGGGTCAAATTTCTTTTGGGAGGACTCCTTGGCCCCTAAGGAGGCCTGTTCTCCTTGAGAGAGAGAGATGCTGTAGCACCTTTAGGTCAGTCAAAGATATCAATATCCACAGGATGGAGGTGGGTGAAGAAGCAAGATGGAGCACAGGCAAAAGGGGCAGGACTGGCATCATGACACCCTGTCTGTCATCTTGCCCATTCTGACACTTCCCCATAGATGCTGATGGTAGAAAATGGGGCTACCACACCATCCAACTCAAAAAATACTTTTCACTATCATTTGCTCAATAGAAGAAGGATGCTTTTGATGTTTTTTTCCTAAGCAGAAAATTTCCCCCCTTTATTTAAATGTATTAACAATTAGCAATGCAGTGGATTATGTACAGAAACAAAATACATATAACCTTATTTTATTAGATTACCTAGGAACTTGGAGCTACTGTAGGTAATAGACAATCATTGAACCTGTGTGGTGCATAACGACTAAGTTTAAACTAGGTGAAGTGAAAAAAAGAATCTTCGCTATTGCAATACAGCTGTCTGTTTTTGGTCAATTTTTCCATCAAACTGATTTTCCAGCATATTTGCAACCATAGGGAACTATTCAAATCCTTTCCTGTTTTCCAGGATTTTCCTACTTCCTGTCCAGTTGCTACCACTAAGACAACCATCAAGTTGTGTCTGAAGGTGTTGCTTGAATAGTAATAATAATAATAATAATAATAAAAACTTAGTAAAGGCAACAAAGGTTCAATACATTATATAACTGCCCAAAGTTGCTTGTTTGTGAGGTGGGCGGCTATATAAATTTGAAAAATAAATTAATACTGTAAATGGGTTCTAATATTCTAATATATAATATCTAATATAATACTGTAAATAGGTTCTAATATTCTAATATAATGGCCTGAGATGTCATTTGACCTATTTTAATAAAAATTTCATTCTAATAAGACCGAACAATTTAGAAGACCACCAAATATGTACCTACATCTTTACAGTTTTTAAACTTCCTGGGTGTTAAATAAAATACTTTCACTGAATTTTCCCTAATTTGGGCTGATATTCATTCAGTGGTTTTCTATGCCAGTCAAATGACCATTAAATCAAAAGTAAAGAGCTTTTATTTCTGATTCCTGTATTGTTTTTAACCCAATCAAAAATGTTGCTTCTATTCTAATAAAACATCATACATTTTTTTAAAAATTATCCCTTTCTTCCTATTAGTTGGCAAATTTAGCCTAATTTTAAATTTAGTCATGGCCCTAGTTGTTTGTGTTCTAACTACGGGAACTGCAGTGAAATCTGATCAGTTTCCTAAAATTATTTGTAATTGGTTTCCCGTTTTAGGAATGTTCCCATTGTATAAATCTTTTTAACATTACAGATCTTTCATTTCCTAACACTGGGTACTGTTTAATTTTGTCTTCATCATAAAAGGCTTGATGAAATAAAAGGGCTCAAGGATGGTGGGCATGGAGTTAATGTAGAGGCCCATCTTTTCTAAATGTTGAAATTCCGAAGAAGCAGATATTGAATTTGTTCTTGCTCTTTATGAATATTTTTGGAAAAAACGAAGAGCCCTAAGTTTTGACTTACTTCTACATTCCATATTTAATTAAAGTGTTAATTCTGTTGACTTTATCAAGCCAAAAATATTATTAATCATAGCAAGATTTAATGTTTTCAATTTCAAGGCCTCCTTCAATAGTGTTTTTATAGAGAATCTTGCTTTTTTTGCTCTTATGTATACATTTACTAATCATTTTCTGGCATTTCTTGACTTTTTTTTCAGATTTATTTATTCAGTATTTGTTTGGAAGAGATATAAGAAGTACAGACATTTTTACTGCTTTCGCTTTCCTAACTGAGTAATTAATTAATGTTTTAAGTTCAATTGAAATAATTTGTCCATTTTGTGTAGGGAATAGCAGGTCTGTCTGAATGGGTGTTGGATCACTGATATTAACAGTCCAGTCCAGTAACTTCTTGCAATTACAGAGCAAGGACAGGAAAAAAAACAATTTCAATTTAAGCAACTAGCTATTAAGGATTGCCTACAAGATCAATTGTAAGTTAAATGGCCACGAAATGCCTGAAATGTCAGTATCTTTCTTAAATTGCTGATAAAGAAATAAATCAAAGACGCTAACTGATTAACTGGTAAGCAGCTGACTCCAGTTTATTTAAAGCCACTTCTTGTAGCCAGCAGCATTTCCTTACAAAGACAGAGATCATTTTGCAGGTATCACTCCTGGGGGGGACGGGGAGGGGGGACCACTGATGTCCCTTTTCTTTCCCGATTGCCTTAAATTAGTCAAAGAAACCCAACAGACAGGAGCGGCTTTATTTTTTCCTTTGGTTTGTTAAATGCTCACAAAATAGTTACGACCCAACCTCTAGATACTGGATCATCCTTACTTTAGAAACCAGTGATGTGATGGCACACAAAGCAGAAGTTCTTAGCAAAGGAAGTTTAACAAATAGAGTCACTGCATGCGAGATGGATGGTAGAGAAATATGACAAACAAACAAACAAATAAAATCTGACCCTGAAAACTGTCAGCCATTTCAGACATAAGGCATACAGAGGAAGAGGAATGAAAGAAAAGAATAACATTTCGAAATAATGTCTTTCCCACTCTTATCACTTTTCCTTTTGTGTCAAATTTGCTGCTACTGATACAAGTTTCCTGAACTGGGAGTGTTTTAAGTTAAAGAATGGAATAAGCAAATAAGTATATGCTTCCACATTTAAATACCATCACTTCTTTCTCCAATGTTGCACCAGAACTGTGAGGAGAGGTTATGTACTATAAATCGTGCATTTCTAAATCTCTACTTTTTTTCAAAAACCCAAACCATCCCACATTTCGCATGCCTGAACAGCAGCTGCCCCAATATTCTCATGAGGTGTTAAACTCAGATTTCAACCATCAAAGCAGTGCAGTATAAAACCAAAACCAGAACACAACCTGTCAGACTCCCTTTGCACGCCTGCCATAAAGCACTGCTACACGCATCAACTGAGGGAAAACAAATCTGTGTCAGCTTTGCTGCTTTGCGGTTTCACAGAGAGAATGCTTCAGTACATTCCTTCACAAGCCCTTAGAGCCAAGGACGAGCTGATAAGACACCTGGACTCTAATTAGTCCAAAGAGCTGGGAAGGGGAAAATTAGGAGTGAGAAAGAGCTTGTTTGTAAGACAGGGAGGAGGGGTGAAGTCAGAGAGAAGGAATTACTTTGAATGCTTTGGAGCCAAAACGTTATTCAGAGCTTTGCAACTGTCCTGTGTGTAATCAGATTTTAATAAATGAATTCTTTAACCTTCCTAATGGACTGTCTGGAGAATTTCTAAAGTTAAGATCCTGGTACTGGGACCATCACACAACCTTGGTGATGCTGTGTTAGCCCGCAATGCTTTTCGTGCAAAAAGCCAAGTTCTGACCATCAGGGGTGCTCAGGTCCAGTGCAAAAGCCAGATTAAAGCTTCACTGAGTTCTTTTTGCCTCTGGAAAATTCCCCGAGTTGCAGGGAGCTGGGCCAGACCTAGGCCAGGGGAGAAAGGTGCTCCTTCAAAGTTACAATCTTGACTGGAGTCAACCATTTTGAGTCAGAAATTACCAGGAAAAATAAAACCCTCTTCAGCATGTTCTGTTTCTGTTTTAATTGCCATCCATTTGAGTCAAGGCTGGAGAATCTGCTGTCCCTACCTCACGAACTACCTTTTTTTTGTCTAAAATAGGCAACAGTAGGATGGACTTGCCCTGTACTTACACACAAATAAAAGAAGCTTGAATAATCAGATGAAAATAGAGAAGTGTAAAATATTTTGAATTTGAGTGTAAAACAGCCTATTTTAAATTCAAAGTGCCCTATTTTGGGTTCAAAACACCCTATTTCAGGCTTGAAACACTTCTTGGATGACTGAAACCACCTTTTTTATACTAAGAACACTTATTCTACACTCAGGATGGGGGACTCTGAATTCAAAATAGGATGTTTTGAATTAAAAACTGTTGGGATTTTAAACATTTCCCACACTCCTATAAATGGCAGTGTAAACTCACAGAGATCATCTTAATTTGGCCTGACCCTTCCTGTTTCCTTTCTGAATATAAGCCACTTCAGCTGGACTGCCGGGGAAGAAATGCCAAAATAGACCAGCTCTTTGGGATTCCTCTCTGGACAAGGAAAGGACTTGAGATCACCCACAAGTGCTCCAGACAGCTGCTCCTCGTGAGGAGACTGCAAGAGAGTGGTCTCCAGTCGGTTTAGAGCTCTGGGAGACGAGGGAATAGCCACCTTGCTCAAACAGTGGTCGGCACCTTTGAAAGGACTCTGGGTTTGCATACTTCCTTTTCTAATCACGTTTGGAAATTGCTTGTTAACTGCTTTTCAGCTATTAGGAACCTTTGAATTGACAAGTCTAAAAACACTGGGTGAGTTTCCTTCAATCCTCAGCAAAATAAGTTTTAAATACAAGTTTAATGACTTAAGAAAAAAATGGTGGGTAAGTGGGAATAAACAGCAAAAGGGTGATTAAAACATTGATTTTAGAACGTTACAAATGAACTAAGGGTCCACATAGATTGAAATAAGATTTTAGAGTTAATTATAAGAATCCTTCCCACGGGAAAATACTGTTGTTTTGAATTCTTAAAAAAAACACACATGATAGGATGGGACTTTGAAGGTGGGACACCAGAGGGAACCAGAAGGAACTAAGGAGAAGAACACTTAAATTTGACTTACTAATACAGGATGGAGAATACTTTAACACTGGATGTAATGAAAGATATTTGTAAACGATGCATCCTGCCATTACAGACAGACTGTAATTAAACGTCCATTTAAAAGATTTCATAGAAGAGGGACAAAACTGAGACTGATCTGAAAGTGGATTTACAAATGACAGGCTACAGGAAGGGTATGAAAAAAGAGGTTAAACTGGATATCCCTGTCATGAGTACTGATGGTGAGCAGGAGGGGGCCCCTATCCAGTGGGGGAAACGCATGTGTAGTAGAGAGAATTTGAGCTGTCCTTCAAAGAAACCCAGAACAGACCTGCCTTGAGTCTGGGGTTTATCTGTCTGGGTTTTCCCACGCTTCTTCAGTTTGGTAGGATTTTCTGTCTACAATAGCAGCAATAAAACACTAGAGACTTCTTCCTCGTCTCGGTGTGGTCCTTGCTTAGTCAGGACAATACCAATGAAACTGGCTGATGTCTTAGTAATTCAAAGAATATACAAATAACAAACCAAGAGAGTGACCTGGATTACTTTCCTGTATGGGATTTACAAAGAGGCTTGTTAGAGCCTTGAAGAATCTTGTGAGGAGGGACAAAGAAAAAAACGGAAAGGAATCAAGTTCTCTGGCAGAACCAACGGCGAAGGGGGGTGAGGGCCGGGCTACCTCGGTCTCTGAGAGTCCACTGTAAGCGGGGTTGGCGGTGCTCCTCCTCTTTCTTTCCTGACGTTTGCTCTGGATTTCTACAATCAATTGCAGAAGGGTTATTTTTCTGTACGTAAAATGAAATATTCAGATGAAGCTCATTTGATCAGATGATTTTTGCAGTTGAGCCGACCCTCTGATCAGACCAACCATTACTCACGTTTGGTTGACTGAATCAGCCCCGGTTATTTTTGGCTTTCTGTTTCTGAAGTTCTTTTTTGGGACTGATCCAGCAATGCAAAATTTGTTTTCCTAGAAACACAGAAGCTTAAAAGCCCACAATATTTGGGTCATGCTAATTTGCTATTGCAAGCCTTGCGATATATTTTCCTTCACAACCCAGGGCCAAATTGTGTAACGCTGTTCCACTGTTGTACAGGTAGTCCTTGACTTATGCCCACAATTGGGACCAAAACTTCCATCTCTAAGCGAAGCAGTTAAGTGAGTCACGCCTGATTTTATGACCATTTTTGCCATGGTTGTTAAGTGAATCATGTTGTTGTTAAGTGAATCTGGCTTCCCCCATTGAGCTTGCTTGTTGGAAGCCAGCTGGGAAGGTCGCAAATGGCAGTCACCTGACCCAAAGATGCTGCAACTGTTGTAAATACATGCTGGTTGCCAAGTGCCTGAATTTTGATCACATGACTGCAGCAACGCTGTGACGGCTGTAAATGCAAGGATGTAAGTCGCTTTTTTCAGCACCATCATAATTTTGAATGGTCGCTAAACGAATGGTCATAAGTTGAGGACTACCTGTATTCTGGTTGATATCAAAGGAACTGTGGCTTGCAGAGACAAGAGGGAAAAGCCTATGAATATGAAAACTAAAACTCAAACCATTTAGCTCATTTCTAACCTTAGTTAGAAAAAGGGGGAAAATCCAGATAGCCACCTCTGATTTCCAATCCTAACAAGCTCTTTAAGTACGGGTAGTAGAGTTGTTATCTTTGACATGTCATGATGTTTGCACAGTCTACTTCTAAAGATACATGAAGAAATCTGAGTTCTTTATAAAATGTTGGTTATCAGAATTTAAAAGCTTTTCAGACTTAATGTTATCAGTATTATGGTATGGATAATACTGGGTTAATCTCCTTTCATTACTGTCTTGATCCTGATCTTGCAGCATTTCACTTTCTTTTTTAAAAGCAAACATGAGAACTGATTAAATGCAAACTTGCATTTAATGTATCATGTAGTTTGCCCTTAGAGTTCTGCAATAAACTAAAGATACTCCAGTTTGGCTACGTAGTATTATAGTATATGCTGCATTAGCAAAGCTAAATAAATCGCTTAAAATCATTACTCAACAACGGGGCAAGGCCTTCTGCTGCCAGACTTTCCCCTTCATACTGATCAGCCCCCCCCAAAGGTTTTTGTCATACAGGCTGAGGTTTCCTATCCCCTTTCATAAAATAATCTGTTTATTATATTGGAATATATTGCCTCTAAAAATGGAACATTTTCTAGTAAGATAAGCATTCTTACCTTCTAAGTATTCAGTCGTAACCAGGCCTAGCGCTACCATAAAGGCAATTTTCTAGAGAAGAAATAAAATGAATAAAAATGTTATTTCGTATCCTTTGATTATTCTCATTAAGAACTCCAGCTATTCCACTGTAGCTTCACCATACCAAAGCAGTAACTGAAAGCTTTATTTTAACCCCGCAAAGAGATGCCACAAGTATGTGTATTTTATATTCTCTGGATCCTTTGGGAGTTTAGATGAAACAAAATCAAATTATTCAGATACAGGTAGATTTATTGTTTTAAATTATTATTAAACAAAGGTTTGATTCAGTATTTTATGTGCCTCTCTGACCTATTAATGCACACTGCCACATCATCTTTAATTTTTTAATTCTGATATTATGAAAAATAAATGTAAAAAAAAACAACCTATGGCAAATGCACCCACTTATTCCCAAAAGTATTTCTGGGCCCCACAATCTTTCTTAGAAAACAAAGATGTCAAAGAGTCACAGCCTAACATAGTGATGGGAAGGAAAAAGGAAATAGATCAGCAATTTTAAGCTGCATGAATAGAATCATCACAGAGTAAATGGAAAGTAAATGAGAGATCATCTATTCCAGGGATACCACAGCTACGCCACTCCCTGAGCCACTTAGCCGGTAGCTCTATTGAAGAAGGGGATAAATGAGGGGGAGATGGGCGGTGAATAAATTTATAAATAAATAAAAAATAAATAAAAAATAAAGTCAGTCTGGCAGAATCCCTCTGCGAGAGACCCGTGCCGGCTCCCGCAGATCGCGCCCTGCCTCTCCAGGGCCCCCAGAGATGCTGCTGGATGGTGGGCTCAGGGCCCTGGCCCACTGCAAATCCAGACTTCCCAGGTCTTCCTCCTTCCCCCTTGGGAGATGGGGAAGACGCCGGCTCACCTCCAGGCTTCTGGGACCTCTCAGGTCCCCAGGAGTCCCCAAGGAGTGCCAAGAGTGGTTCTTCAGTCACATCTGCTGGTCCTTTAGGGCCCTTGGAGATCATCCATCTGGCCCCAGAGACCTGAATTCGTTTGTGTTAGCCAAGTTCCCTCTTACCCCCCCCGCCCCCCCGGTCTATCTCCAAAGCTAGTTTCCTCCTTCCCTCGGCAGCATCAGGATCACCAGCCAGGGCTCCATACCCTCTTTGGCTTTCCTTTTATTTCTAATTTACCAGAAGAAGTTTTGTCATTTTTGGTACCTTGCTCAATCTTCAGTTTATCTTGAAGATTATTACAATTAGGTCCAAGACCAAACCAATATAATTACTGTAAAACATACAACCATTAAAATGCATGCATTAAAAATGACATAAAACTAAGAAAATCAAAGGCACCAGTCAGTTTCTATTGGCTAAAGCTATAGGTAGAAATTTTGCCACTGTTGTTGATACATCAAAAAATTGGTTGCTTAAAAGAGAAACAGCAATCTCCTCATCATGAGGGAGGTCAAAATTTCTAATAACTGAAATTAAGAGTTGAAATTGCTGTTGTGTATAAAGTGGATGCTAATAGAACCTGAGATACAGATTCAACTTCTATGCTTGAACAAGTACAATTTTCATATGGAGACAATCTTCCAGTTATCACCTTTATGAGCAGCACATTGACTCGGGCCAGAGCAGAAGGCCTCCTGTGTGGAATGTCCATGATCTTGGAAAATCTGGCAATTCTATCATAAAGGTAAAAAATGTTAGCCTCATCTGCCTGGCTATTTAGGTCCCAGATCACCTGCTTAAAATTTGCTAGGGTTTTACTGGGGCCCAGGATAAGTAGTGGTGGTTTTGACAAACTGCAATATAGAGGAACTTGGTCAGTTTGAAGCTAATCATAAAACTCATCTCTTCTGCATCAGTGGCTGGAGCACAACACTGGATAGTTGCCTTACTAAAGGGTTGTCCATGAACTGTAAGTGACATTATTTGGTCCCTGACTGCATTGCAGCCAAGTCCCCTTCTTGCTATACCCTTCCTAACTATAAAAGCAACACCGTTCCTTTGTCTTTCATGTCCTGAGTCATAAATGGTGTGATCTTCTGACTGAAAGTGTCCAATCCAGGTCCACCTCAATTTGCTGTTGCCTCAGTTGTCAAATGATAGTTGTTTCATCTCATCTTTCACTGTGCTGAGCTTTCCCATGTTCATACTTCTTACGTTCCATGTTCCCACTGTAATTCTGTCTTTTCAGCTTCGGATTTCCTTTTCCTGTATGGCAACGTCAGCAATTAGACATCCCCAAGACTTTCATCTAGAAAGGAGTTCCGAGAGGACAAGAATATCCTCATTTCATAGGATTTCCCATCCTTCTTGGTTACTTTTCGCCTCCAGGACTTCAAGCCATTGGATCTGACCTACCTTCCTCAGTGATGCGGTCATAAAGCACAATGTCACATGACTGCATTGCTTAGCAACGGCGATCCCTGTAGTCCCCGTTGCCGTTGTTAAGCGAGGACCATGGGTTGTTAAGCGAGCACCTCCTCGCAACTTCCCGCCGGTTTCCGACAAAGTCAGTGGGGAAACCAGGAGGAAGTCGCAAGCCCCAGGATGCTTGCAAGCAGGCTGGCAGGCGAGTAAGTGGCCGCTTCCAGGTGAGAAAGCTGCACGGGTGGCTGGGGAGGCTGGTGCTGCGCTTGCACCTGAAGAGGAACCAGGCTGCACCTGCTGCAAGTACGGGCTCATGGAAGGCAAGCTTCAGCTGCCCAGTCCAGGAACCTCTCTTCTTCCCCAGAGTGGAGAAACTCTCTCTCCAAGCCCTTTCCCTTTCTCTTCCAATAAGGAACCGAGCCTGTGCTTGCAGCAGGTGTAGCCTGGATCCTCTTCAGGCAGGAAAAACACTTTGCACAGCCATTGTGGCAATTCTTCCCTCGCCGTCCATGTTGTTTGGCACCTTCCCAGCAACTCCGATGTGCTCAGTCGCTTCCATGCCCCCTTGAGCTGCTTCAACTTGGCCAGCAAGAGCAACGCTCCAGCCAGACCCAATGGGAAGTCAACTGCACCTAGAACATGGTCGTCAGCATTACCTAGAAGATCATCACCGTTCCCAATCACTATATCCCGCATCAGTCAGGGAGAACCTTGTGGGCTGTCTCTCGTTCTGTGTCTTACTCACAAAGGGCCACAAGAGTGACTGGGGACTGGAAACTTAAGTGTTGCAAAGAGAGATTGAGGGAATTTGGAATCTTTCTTGCTAGGGAAAGATGCTTGATGGGGAAACAGCTGAAGAGGTGTCACACCGAAGGATGAGACCTGAGTAGGATGCAGAATTAAGTAGGCCTTAATTATATAAAAGCAGAATCCAGTGGAATGTTAGGAAGACACGTCTAATGGTCAACACATTTCACTAATCAAAGGGAGGTGCTTTAATAGGAATCTCCCTTCGCCCAATGTCTGGGAAGTCTTAGTTTCAGTTCTTGCACAGAGCAGGGAGTTGGAGTCCATGACCCACAATGTCCCTTCCAACTACAGGGCTCTGTGACCCTTTTTAGAGTTTCCCTGTTTCCCTCAAAGTGGGAACCGGTGAAGAGAAGATTAAAGCTCCCTGACATCCACATCAGTGAGACAAAAACAGGGTTCAGAAATATCCAGCGTACTCCACTATTGTGAATATTAAGTACAGCTCTACAATGCAAATTAAATAAACAAACACTTATTTGTTTTTTTTCCCAACCATTTTATCATGTTGCAAGGTGTGATGTATTATCTGTTCTTCTGTGATCCAGCTGCTGTTACACAGAAGCTACAGTATTTCTATCTACTTTTTTACTTTTCTTTTTAAAAGACCAGCGTACTTGGTATGTTTTTCTTCATTTCATGGTGCGGTAAAAATATCAATGAATGCCTTAAGAAATCAGCAGTATCTCTCTCTCTGCATAATTTGATAAGTTTTGTTTTTTTATATATAAAAAAATCATGTTGTAATTATATGTTCTAGTTGTCGTTAACATGCATTTATACTAATTACACAGTTAGGTCTAATTACACTAATTGCATAAATGCATGTTAATCAACTAAAGCTTATTCAAGGAACAAAATAAATTAACCCAAAGCTTATGTAGTCAATGCCAAGACAATAATATATACTTGTTTCTTTAGCACACCCATAAAAATTGAGAAACGAGAAGCAGACCTCAACTGTATATCCCAGGTATCAATAGTGATAACCCACAGACCCTTTTAACAAAACACTCCTGCTAAATCAACACATCCATAAACAGAAGGCGGGTAAATTTGGATTCTGGAATTGTGGAGTACTATCTTTTAAACTCTTGCCACAGCACCCCGCGTTGCTGTTTCCTGCAAGGTCAGAGACTCCTCACACTCAAGAAAAACACAGTGTGATGAACCATGAAAAAGAATACGATAGTGGAGGTCATATAGTTTAGCATGAGTGAAGAAATGGAAGGCAGAGAGATTGGAAATACTAGGAAGAGTGTTTATTTAGCTATGCTACAAATCTAGAGAATGGTTTAATGTGAGCCTTGTGACATTAATTTAGCCTGACTATATTTGTTTAAAGTCATATATGGTATGACACATCCATAAACATACTGGGCAATCAACATGCAAATACTTTAGTTTGATACACTGATTAAGCTATGTCTGTAATTAAAGTTTGTATACTTGAGTAGGCTTTTTTTCAAGGTAATTACAGAAATAGCAGGAAAAGCAGAACAAAAACAAAAATCCTTACAGAATGACATCTAGGTGGGAGTAAATCACTCCTTGCTCATCTGTGAATTCCCATTCTTTTCAAATGGTAGGAACACACCAACTTGGGAACAAGAGAACCATCTCCTCATTCTTTCAAGGAGATGAAGTTTCCCCTTCCCAACTACCACTGATAGGATAATTTTCTTGGCTATCCTGGAATGGTTAAGCTGCTATTCTAATAGACTGGAGTAAATAATTCTTGGAAGCAGCAAGGAAGAACCTGGAGCTGGATACTTCTTCTCTTGGAATGACACCTGAGGAACAGAAAAACAGAACTGGTCTGCAGAGATTTTAAATAGCGTGTAAGCATCTAAAATGCTGCCTTTCCACTTTAGAGAAGTGGTGGACCACAGCAGAAGGGCGTCAGTCTTAAAAACTGCATCCTGTTATACTTTAATTGATCTTTGGGATAAAAATCTGATCTTGCAGGGTAACTCTGTTGTGATGGAAAATTGGAAGTTCTTTTACTAGCAGACAAAGGTACTCAGTCCTACCTGAGTTGATGACCACTAAGAAAATGCTTGTCTAAGTCAGAATCTTGTAAGAAATTGCCCAGAGGCCTAAAAAGGACTCTCAGGACACCAAGTCTGTGAGACTGGATGGAAAAGACATGACCCTAGATCACTTACAGGTGCTCTAAAGTGCAAAGTTTGCCTCTTTAGCTTGGAGGTGGGACAACAGGATGGAAGGGTGAGGGACGCTCTCCAGGTTCTTGCTTGAGGCTAAGAAGGCAATAACTGACTGCCATCTAGCTAGTAATGATTCAGGTGAGTAATCCAGGAATTATTTCATTCTGTATTTGGTACACAGCTCTCCTTCCTACCTTCCATTTGCTGCTTCCCAGCTCAACTACCATAAAACCCAACCAGCAAAAAACAACAACAGAAGATCCTGATCAAGGACCTCTTCCTTGTTTCCTTCCTCTAGGAAGCCCAGCTTCCGATGCCCTCCCCATATAAGGCAGGTATTGGGACCAGGTGAGAAACCCTCAATAAATCCTCTACACTCAGCCATGGTGTTATGAGGTTTATCTTTGCTGTTTCTGTGGCAGAGTGCTGGAAAGCGTTTGGCCCGAGAGATCAGAAAAAACACACACCAGACATTTCTATAAAAATAAATGTATTTACAGAAAGCACAAAAACATATTTTACAAGCTTGTGCATTCACACGCGCTCAGAGAGGACTGGGAGGAAGGCTGTGTAGAAAGGAAGCTGAAACTAACAAGCCCAGGCAATCTGCCCTCCAGGCAATTTCCTTATAGGGTCATTCTTTTCACACCCAAAACTAAGGATACTTAAGTTTGACCTGTTCACCCTGCCAGAGTGATTTGTTACCATAGTAACCTTAATGGCTTGGTCCTTGCAAAAACAAAGAAATACCAACAGTTTCAACTTTGACCCTCTGATGTATCTTGGGGATTAGTGGAAGGTGAGAAGAACTGAGCCACGTTGTGGTCACTAAGGCCACCATTTCTGCATCTTCTCCATATCTAAACATGAAGCTGAGAAGGAGAGTATTATTTTAGGAGGAAAAGATTCCATTAAAATTTGTGGATTCCTCAGCTGAGCAGCAGAGAGAAGTGGGCCAAGACCGTTAGGATGATCTTCATCTGGGACTCCTCTTTATTGATCCACCAAGAGGGAGATGATGACCAGTGGCCATTTTGGCAGTGCCACACAACTTGCCAAAAGGATTTGCACACCCTCCTCCTTGGATGGCCACCAGGTCTCAGTGGTTGGGTCTCCAGTGGCCTCCAACGTGTGTTTTCTCTTCCAATAAAGCTCTTCTCTGCCTCATTTTTCCCTTGAATCGGAGTACCAATATTATGCTCAATCTGCAGCTGATTCCTGTGCATCTCTCAAGTCTTCTGCTCACTAATTGTGAGAAAGCAACAGTTGGCCTTCCCTCTGAGATAGCCACATTTGCTCCAGGCAGATGGTCAAGAGACACAGCTAATACTTGCCTTGACATTTTCTTCTTCTCGCCTCTTTTAGAAGAACGTACACACATGATAGCTCTGAAGAAATTTGTCTCCTACTAATGGGGAAGAAGACAATCTACAGCTTGTGTGGAAGGCTTTTATTCTTTCCACAAGAGTAAATATGGCCTTCCTGACCCCAATCTAGCAAACCTTTGAATCTGGAGAAGTTAACATGGCTCTTAAAATGATGATAACTAACATAAGTCCTATTAGTATCAATAGGTCTACTCTAAGGAGGGTTGGAATTCACCCATGGGCTTTTAAGTTTCGTAGAAACAGTTGCATCGCAGGGTTGCGTCTTGGAAAGATAGAAATGGAGGGATGAAGGCATCAACCCAAGGAAGAATTACAACATGGATGTGTAAGGAGAGTGCAGGCAGAAGGCCTCTGTATCCCCAGGAGGGTATTAAATTAAGTCAATTAACATGGCTCTTGGCCATGGGGCTAGGATTTTTCTGTCTGTTGTAAATAAGCTTTTCCCAGCTCAGTGTTTCTGTCTAGTTGGCCTAGCAACACTTAATCTGAGATAGCACACTTGCTCGGATTCCTTCTTTCCCTGTTACCCACAGCAATTATGAAAACATGGCCGCATTTTATGAACTGGCTTGTCTCTGTGGTGTTTTGAGCCTCATTTCTGAACAGACCAGTTAATGTGATAGAGTAATTATTCTGGGGTTCACCCTGATATAGAAAAGCAAAGCAGGAGCAGAAAGTATCAGAATTAAATGTGGAGACATGATTTTGCTAGGGCAGACTCCTTGAACAACTGGCAGAATCCCTCAGACCTAACAGGGGCTTGATTTTATGGCTATGAAAAAAATCTGGAAAATCAGTAAAATTGCAAAACCGGCAAACTAGTCATATAATGAAGGCAAGCAAAATATTAAAATCCAGTTTAGATGTTATAACATGAATCATTTCAAATCTGGTTGTTTCAAAAATATGCATACATTCTGTATTTATGGTACAGCATAACTGTCAAGATGTACTGTTTCAAATCATGCATTAGAACCTACCCCAATAAGAAAATAATTAATAACAGCAACAGTAATAGGGGCAAGTTTAGTGTTAGTGCATTGGCTCAGAAATAATTTGTAAAACAGGAGATCCTTCATTAAAATCTCCCTTCTGCTATAAACCTACCAGGGAACCTTGATCGATTACACTTCCTGCATCTTCCCTTCTGTAATACACAGATAACACTAATCTTTCTCTCAGTGTTGCTGTAAGAAATCCTGGGCTAAAATAAATGAAATGCCACAAAGTTCAGTGTAAATGCTAAGCAATATTACCAATAAAGTTCTTAAGAACTGCATCAAACTCACTGAAAGTATTTTCGTTTTGTAAAGTGGCTTTGTTCTTAGCCAACCAGTTTAAAGATCTATTTTTTGCCAATAACTCCATGTTATTTTATTATAATAAAATAATAATTTTATTATTAAGAATATTATTAATAATTATTATATTAATAAAACGTACCATTTACAATCTATAAACAATATAGTGATTCATGTACTACATATCATTTTTTATTTTCAAATAAATAAACTCACGGTAAAATTGTTGGATAGATAGATAAATAGATAGTTGATTGATTGATTAGTCTTGCGACCTTATCAAATATTAAAAATAAAATAAAGGTAAAATGCAAGGTCTATTTAGAAGAAAATGCAATAATAAAATACGTATGTGCTTAGTACAAACTGCCGATGTTCCGATAAATACAACGCCTTCACATGATACCCTGATCTGGTCAATATAATGGATTCTTATCCGAGCTGCCTTGTCTATAAACTTAGCCGTTCTGAAACAATATACAGTATACATTAGAGCCCAGGAGGAAATACGACAATCTGTGGTTCGGGCCCCCGTGGGCTGCTCTTTCAAGTAAGGATTTTAGGTATCTAAGCCTAAAAGGGGCACATGGTTGGCAATCAAACAAGCAGTATCTTCGATGGCTGGGGCACCACATATACATGTCCTGCCATGAGATGGCAATAGATGGAAGTGCCCGTATTTGGCCATGGAATCCAACAACTCAAATCTTGCTTTAGAATCGGCCCTTCTCAAGAATTGAGTCAAACTCACTGAAGGTATTTTTCGGTTTGGAAAGTGGATTTGTTCTTAGCTAACCAGTTTAAAGATCTATTTTTTGCCAATAACTCCATCTCTGTCCAGGCACTGATATCTAGGACTTTGTATTTAAACATTTCCTTTGCCTGGGAGGCATCTCAGAATAAACATTGGGTGGGAAACCCACGCTGTAAAATCACTTTGGTAAGTCGACTTACCCAGGAGGTGGGCTGAGCCATACTTATCTGTTTGGGTAGCCTATCAGGGTCCATTAAATAGATCCGCTGCCAATAGGTTAAAACTTTGGTTGTTGAGTGGCTGTGTATGGAGCGGATACCTGTTTCTGCTCTGACCGTGTGGCTGACGTGTTCTTCTCAGTTCCCAGGATGCTTCTTAAAAAACGGTCAAGTGAGGTAGAGCAGATTTAATAGAATAGATGCAACACTAAATATATTCTATGTGGAATGTTTTATAATGAAAAAAATGCAAATGTGGCAGAAGTTTGTTCTGCCTGGGCCATACTATTTCAAAAACAATTACTAAACCTACTGAATGTGAGTAATGATGGTGGGGTATTTGTGCTATCTCCTATACTCTTTAGAATTAGTGTCATTTTACAATTCACATATAACCATTTTTATCCAAAAATGAGTATTTCTAAGAACTACAGGTATATTTTTAAGATTATCTCTCAAATATTGTCACTCCAGGAATTCTGTCTTGAGTCACTTGGTGAGTGTGTGGCTTTAGAAAGTGAATTAATGAATAATTGTGTGTTATCAGCTAGACAAATCTTAGACAACGTTCTGGTTGATGACTAAAATTCAGCTCCGTAGAACATCTGACAAAGACACCTTTATAGCTCAACCCAGCCAACTGTAGTCTAATTTTAAAACCAAACGTAAGTTCTGTGGAGCGATATTAGCAATGTAAACGACAGCTTTACACAATGCACAAAAAGATCATTTTATTAAAAATTAAGTTCTGCCATCCCCCACCTTCTGATCAAAATCATTTTAGAGGATGCAAGAAAAGCAGTTTATACACAAGTTTAATCCTTAAGGTAAAGGTAAAGGTTTCCCTTGACATTAAGTCCAGTTGTGTCCAACTCTAGGGGGTGGTGCTCATCTCTGTTTCAAAGCCGAAGAGCCAGCGTTTGTCCATAGACACTTCTGTGGTCATGTGGCCGGCATGACTAAACAGAACACTGTTACCTGCCCGCCAAAGCGGTACCTATTAATCTACTCACATTTGCATGTTTTCGAACTGCTAGGTGGGCAGGAGCTGGGACTAGCAGCGGGAGCTCACCCCGTCACTGAGATTCGAACCACCGACCTTCCGATCGGCAAGCTCAGCAGCTCAGCGGTTTAACCCGCAGCGCCACCGCGTCCCTTTTTTTAATCCTTAAGACAACTGTCAAATACATTATCCATGTCAACTCTGTGTAAAACACAAGCGAATATCCATTTTCAACACGTTCTCAGTGAAGAATGGGAAAGCAGATATGTTATTTATCACAGCGCCATCTTTTCAGAGGAACCATTCTGCACCGAGCAAAAGCAAGCTTTAGAAAGTGAATTAATGAATAATTGTGTGTTATCAGCTAGACAAATCCTATTTGGCCTATTTAACTTGTTATGGTGCGAATTCTTCCTGGTGCAATTATTTACTGGACTTTGGAGAAGCAACAGCCAACTGACACACTTATTGTTTCGTTAAGAGACGAGAGTGTAGTGCAGGCACAGCATAAACTGGAGTGAAGGCTGAAAGGAGAAATGTTCTCCACAGAAGATGAAAGAAAGGTGGGGAGAGTGATGGAGAACATAGAGGAGGTGATACCCAATCTTAAGGCTAGAAAACAGGAGCATTACATTTGCCTCAGCTGTATTTTGTGGCTGTATTCTCTAGCAAGCTGCCACTGGCAAAAGTTGTAAATAAAAAGAAAACTGAGAAATACGCAATGGTGTCTACTTCAATCTTTGATCTATTTCTCCTTTCCACAAAGAGTACCCAAAGAGTACCATCTGTGTGCACAACAAGCATGCATTACACTTTTAAAGATAATAAAGGGGGCTTCTTTACCTCTGGATTCTCATCTTTTTTCTTTTTGGTAGCAGGTCCCTGAGTTGACTCTTCAGCAGGTTTCTTTATCTCCACTTTATTTTCTGTCTGAGTTTGAACTTTAGGCTGAATGATGATGACCTGCCAATCAAGAGATGGGTGAAAATAAGACAGGATCTCTCCCTGAAAATAAACAAACATACATGGCGAAAAGAAAGGAAGTCTTCCAGCCAGTGTTTCCCAACGTTGACAACTTCAAGGCGTGTAGACTTTGGCTCCCAGGATTCCCCAGCCAGACTTAAGGTTACCAAGGTTGGGAAATGCTGCAAAGACTTTAAACCAAGGTCTGCTCTGTCAATATAAAAGCAGAGAAGGTGGAATAAGATGTGAATGTCAGGTAAGCATCCTATAAAGGTATCCTCTAAATTGAGCTCAACTCCTGACAATTTCATCTATGTAGGGTTTGTTGGGGGTTTTTTGTCAACAGTAGGGAGGTAGCTTGCCACCAACTTCTCTGATGATATTTTTGGACTTTCCAATCTAGCCTACAATTGCCAAACCCTGAATTGCTGAGCTTTTTCAAAGTCAGACAGCCTAGAACAGTGTTTCTCAACCTTGGCAGCTTGAAGATGTGTGGACTTCAACTCCTGGCTGGGGAATTCCAGGAGTTGAAGTCCACACATCTTCAAGCTGCCAAGGTTGAGAAACACTGGCCTAGGAGAACAGAATTATTTTCCTCGAGTCATATAACCTGCTTGTCAACAGAATGGAAGAGGTCTGCATCTTGTTTTGTGCTCTGTGTGCTGTGCTGAGTTAGTTTGTTGCTGTTACTTGGTTTCAGTATGGAATTGTGTTTTGTGTGGAACATAGCCATGTTCTTCCAGGGGATATGTAATGATTTCTGTAAGCGTTACTCATTTTGTCTTGCACTGGGCTTTGTAAAGCAATCAGAAATTTGACATCTAGGGCTCAAATTCTCCTCTATTGCATTTCCAGGTCAAGGTACTTGTTTCTGAATCTTGTTAGTTTCAGATTCTATGAAATGGGATGCTGGAGGAGAAAATGATGGACTCCAAATAACAGTTCTCTGTTTTGGAGTGAAGATCCCACCACCACTTTGCATTTTGTTATTCTATTTCTTGCCCCCGACCTTGCTTTGCAGGAAATTAGCATGATGTGAATGGTACATGCACAATAAAGGTGAAAATGCCCTCAGATCAAGCTCAACACTGGTTTTCTTGGCAACAGTATGGAAGTTGTTTGCCAGTGGCTCCTTCTGAGATGTTCTTTCAACTTACTAGTCTATCCTGTAGCCACACCCTGGAAGTCCTCAGAAACCACTCTGATTTGTGCTTTAAGTCAAAGGAAATGGCAAAGTAAGTTTCTTCTTTTTTAAAAATCATTTTTCCAACTTTTTCTCATATGTTTAATTTGTCTATGAAATATATCTTTTTGGTCTTGGTCAGAAACAACAATTTCAGGGTTACCTTTTGGCTGTTTACACAGATCCACTCAGTTCAATAGAACTGATTCTCAAATAAGAGTACAGACTTTACCTCAAAGAGACCAAAAATTATCACTTCCCTACAGTTAACAACACGCTGGACATTAGTCCGAATAAATGATTATTTTCATTCCCTCGCAGGGAGCCCACCATCTGTCAGCTTGAGGTCCTCACCAGGCTTTGTGTGACATATTGAGGACTGCATTTCAGAAGTGTGTGTGGGGTCCATAACCACATTGGGGGGGGGGGGTGTCAGGAGGGGTGAATGGGTGAAATGGCTGCATTAAGCATTTGCAAGGCTTAAACCACCCCCCAAAAGCAAAACAGGGTCACAGATATACTCCCATTTTGCATCCTTGATCTATATATAAAGTTGTTGAAAGGGCATTTAGACTTATGGAGTAAGGGGTCATCAATCTGCAGACAACAGTCTAATCACATGGAGATAGGGCAGTTTGTATCCTTTAGTAGCTATCAGGGGTCTGAAAAGGACTAGATGAGAGTGGAATATAAAAGGAAAGGCCTGCATTCCATCTAAGACACAGCCAAGGAGCCCAGGAAGTGATGGGAATACCTGTTCCCTTTGGGGTCACATTCTCCATTAAAAATAAAGCTATGGACATTCTCTCTGGATTCTTAACAGTTACATCAGCTCTGGTATTTGTGTCTGTTTCCTGGTACTCGTAAAGGCCAATGTTGCTCTGATAACATCTTGATCTGATTACCATTATGGCCACTTAATTGGTTTGCAATGTACGATGTTTCAGGACTCTCAGCCACTTCTGAATACCGCAACTGAAGGCCAATAATGAATCCACCGATTCTGCAAAAGCTCCCTCGCTTAGCTTTCAAGCCAGTTAACCCTTAACCTCTTCTGTGGCCCAGTTCCAGGAGACATGAACGAACGAATGCCTTCTTCTGTATGAACACGACTGTCAAGTAAGGTCAAGTGATAGGATTTGATTATGAATCCCACTTACCGAGGAATACAAGATTCTCACTTTATTCATAAGGGGAGTCACTGTGGTAAGGAAAAACTCAGATCCGCTGTCCTGATATTGTCTTAACTTAGTCATTTATAATGTCTGCAGGTCCTTAATGAAACCTACCTTGCTGTCAGCACTGATGAGAAGTGGTTGCACTTTAATGCTGTCATTAACCACCGAGACAGCAGCGCTGGTATTGATGGGCATTGCATTATTGGGAGATGTTGAGATAACGGCATATGCTACCCCAGCACTACTTAGGGATGAGGAGAGGGCTGCCGTCTCTGCGACACTTTGCGATTGGCTGCTGGACGTCTGTACATGGCTAACAGTATTATTGGCAGTGGGGAGGGCAGGAGTTGGGTTTTTGATGCTGACCACAGTTGCCTTCTGAAACGTTGGAGGTTGCTTGGAAGGTTGATCTCTGCCTGGAGAAACTGGGAGGCTGTCTGGGATCAGAGTCTTTGGCCTAACCTGCAGGAAAGAGGAAAAGAAGCTGTTCTGCATAACTCCAAAGGAAGCCACATCAATGCCATTCAACAAAGAGAGGACCCAGAGCCTTCCCAGATAATTTTTCTCAACAGCTTGCTGAAATGCAGGAGGTTTCCAGTCTCGTTCTCAAGTTCTGCTTATGGGAAAGCAGCATCTCACAAGGGCAAAGTTGGTTAGGGTTGAAGAGCCTTTTCTCTTAGGCTCTTCCTCCACTGCAAGTTCCACATCAAACCCTGAAACTATGAGCAGCACAGAGAAGGGGAGCTTGGTATAGATAGCATCGTGGTCTAAAGACACCCGCTGAAGCTCAGCAGTTCTGGATCCACTCGTTCACCCCAAAAAGTCAAGGTGCAAGTAAAGTTCATCCTGCTTTTTATGTACATCACACATAAGACTTGGGCAATGCTTTGGTCACACCATCTTGGTTGCCATCTTGACTTTTTTTTAACCATCCCCTGCAGATACCTCTGCCCAACAGCAATGCAGTCTTGAGTCTACAACAGGAGACAAGCAGTATCTGTAATACATAAATGAACAAATACATCACTCCTTCCCACCTTCCCTTTGCTGCTTCCCAACTCAACTAACAATGAAACAAATGAGCAAAAACACAACGGAAGATCCTAATTAAAGTCCTCTTCCAAATTTTCCTAGAGAAAAGCTAGGCAACATCTGACCCACTTACTCACAAAGCACTAAAACTGCACCTACTTTTCAGAGTTTTGACTAACAAGCATTTTATTTTCATTTTGAAATGTGCAAAGTTATTCAGTCAATTAAATAATTTTAATGTAAATATTAAAAGTAACCCCCCCAACTCAAATCAAACTTGACTTCTACTGATTTCATGGACGCATATACTTTCTTGGCAGTGTAATGGGCTGTGAGAATAACCTCGAGGAGCAGGAGGAAGAGCTGCAACCAAGGCCATGGGCAGATAAAAGAAATCTGAGTCCGGGGCAGAACGGCAATGTGGGGAAGCACCTCAGACAGGACCCTCCCTAGTTCTCAGGAAGATAAAGGGAGGCGGGGGGGACGGGCATTCAGATTTGGAAGGTTCTGTTACTATAACCTTATAATAAAAGTAGTAGTAGCTTGCAAGACTGGTTTCCCAGTCTGGTCTACCTTGGAGGGCTGACAGGCAGAAATGTGGAATGGGATGCTCTTTCCAACTTCCCAAGCTGTTCTAAAATCCTGAGATTTCCTAGTAGTATCCCATCCAAGTCCTAATCAGGCCCATTCCCACTGAGATATTTTGGGATCAGCCAAAGTTGTCTGCGTGATGCTACCTGCTCATGCCATAATTATGTTAATATCTCCTGTTTAGCTCTTAGTCATAAACAACAGTTTGTGGATTCACCAAAATCAAGCAGTATATATTCTGAAACTGTACTAAATCTGAATGCATTTCCATCTGAAGAAGACAGGGGTGCTAAAATTATTCCACATCCAGCCCCTGTGGGTGCAATACATGTCCTCACTGGCTGCTCCCCCCCCCCCTTTCTGGTGTTTGGCCCACCAGCAGAAAAAATGGCAGGCTGACTCTGAAAGACAGATTTATGGTGCTTCTATGCCTCGTGTGATAAAATCTTCATGCATAACTTAACAAGTACGGTACTTGTAGTGGCTGCTGGCTTAACTTCTGAATGGAGACTAAAAACAGTGCTCCAGTGAGAGGTATCCATTCCGTACTTGCAACAGGAAGAGACTTACTGTTGGGAGTCTGATTCTGCTAGAGATGGAATCCAGTCCTTCTTGCTGAAATATGGGCAGAAGCAGAGTATGAAAGAAGATCGCTCTGACCCAGTAACTTTGATGATCTTGATCCGATACAGAAAGCAGCTTTGGAAGAACATGACCAGCAAAGATTTGTCTATGTAGCAGAACACCATCTTTCCTGAGACAAAGAAAGTTCCTACCAGCTCAGAACATTTAGTGAATACCCAAAGTACGGTAGTCTATCATTATGGCAAACTACAAGTATCACTTGGGACACGGACTGAATGCAATTTGAAAATAAGCATCTTCCAGACTGATTGTTATGAATCAGTTGTCTTGATCAAACACAATAAAAGGTTCACTGTGAGGAACTTCTGAGCAGATAGAAAGGCAATCACACTGCAGATGTCCAGGACAGATACGGTCTGCTACCCTTTTTCAGGATAGAAAAGCACTTGGCATATGAATGAATGAATGAATGAATGAACGTTTAGTTGATCAAAGGCCATCAACATAAAATAGCCTACAGAAACAGAACATCCAGACAATAATACAATTCATAACAAAATAAACAGTAACATTAATGTCACAGATTATATATTACAAAGAGACAGAGAGAAGGATTATTAGATTAGCTGATGCCACTAATTATCTGCTGCCGCACTCTACATGCTGGCACATTTTGATGCCTTATAGGTAGGAACAAGCTACTGTCCCTAAGTAAATATTGGGAAGAAATTAATCTGGGTGTTCTGGAAAGTTTACTTAAAAGCGACATACGTTTATTGCATAGATCCCTATAAAACCTGCACAGAGCAGAACACACCCTACTCTTCCACCTACCTCTGAGTCACAAGGGCAGCTGCGCTCCTCAAAGGAGTCTATTAAATTTGCCTTTCAGCAAAGGAGATGGAAGAAGCCACCACACTGAGCCTGAAGAAAGGCCATGCAATGATTAGGCAGCTGAGGACTCACAATTCAAGAAGCATCCAAGCTTGGTTGCGGTCCACGAATAGCTAAATCTGTGAAAAGTGTTCCTCAGTAGTGGCATCTTCCAGGTGGAATGAAATCGATCAGAGAAGCCAGGCCCCCTGGACAGAAGTCAAAATTTAACTCGCAAAGCACCTGGGGCACAATTGTCCTGTTCTAATTGCAGATGAACTAGCTGCACCAGAGAAGTGTCAGGGCTTCTTCCAATGGTGGTGAAAGTGGGATAGAACGCGGCATGCCTTCTGGAAGTCTGGATGTGAATCTCCCAATCACCTGGCAGAGAGACAGTGGGGTGCCATACTGGACTGGGACCAGAGATGCCCAAGTTTAAGTCCACCCTCAGCCATAGAAACCCACTGGATTTTCAACAGGGCTATTGTGGGAAACATTTGAGGAGGGAGCGCTGAGTTCACCACCTCGAACTCCTACTCAGGGAGGATATAAATCAAATTAATTAATCATCTTCCTTGGTAATAACAAGGATCTATTGATCTGATCTCCCATGTGCTGACAAAACAAGTGAATCTATCAACAAAGAGGGCTTCTACCTGAAGGGGACAGACATATGAGAGACAATCCAAAGTACTGCTTGAAAGTCCTCCTCTGTGATGAGGAAATGTCCTGAACTTGGAGGTGAAGATGAATGTTTGCCTTCTGCACCTATGACCAGTGTGCAGAAAGCTTGATTCCAGGACTGAGGCCAAGAATGGATGTCATCGTTCTGGTCTTTTGCACCTAATTCATAGCATAATGAGTCTTAGCGCTAAATAATTTTCCTCTCTGATAGGAAGAAACTGTAGGAAGTCATCAGTATAGTGCCAAGTGTGTCATTGAGAAATGACAAGCTAAACCATCACCTTTGTTAATTCACTATTTGACAAGCATGATTACGAAATACCCTTGCCCTTCCTGTTCGTCCTCTGATAGGTGACTAAGAAATTTAACAATCTTTTTCCCTCACAAAATGTTGACCCCTGGTCTCGAAGTCAGTTAGTTCATTACGCTGAGGAACAGGACACTTGTGCTTAAAATAATTCCAACACTTCCTCATTCCAATACCCGCATGTCTTAGATCACATCAGGTTAGTAAATGCAATGCCTATAAGTATGATGCATCTAATTAGAATCATGAAGGGCAAATCTTCAAGAGCAGAAACTTCCATAAACATAAGATCGTAGACTATAACAAAGATTTCTTTGAAGCTCATCCACAGACTTTCCATTTTATTTCTTTGGAGCAGCTAAGGGGGCTGGAATGAGGAAGACAAGATGGCCTCCCAAAATAGAGAGAGAAAAATGGTTTTGTGAAAATTCAAGAAAGCATTCTGCATGACACTGAAGAGGAGATCTTCAAACAAAGACAGTTTGCAGGTGATACAATGCCTTCTGTTGGTGTAATTAAGTAAACAATATGTTGTATGCTCCCTCCAGATCCTGTACAAATAATTTATTTTGCTACACAGTTAACTCAACTTCTGTTTCTTCCAATCCATTTGCTCTCAGCACTGCCATTTCCCAATAATTGGATACTGAAAGTAACTGCCTGTACCACTGCCTTCCAGGTTCTGCATTCCAGCATGCAAAAGTAGATTTTAACTATTTGCAGCTTGAAGAAAAGAGGCAAAGCCAAGAAGGGCTGCCCTGTTCACATACTGCCTGCCTGCTGGTTGGTAGACTTTTCCTGTCATCCCAATACACAACACACATTGGGAGAGCTTCTGTGGTAACGTGGTCCAACTCGTATGGCATTACTCATGTCTTAACTTCTACATAACTTTCAATGGGGAGGAAGAACCAGACAAAAAGGATGTCCCTGTCCGGCTGTCGCAGAACTGGAATTGGTTGCAGTCAGCTCGGCAACGGTGAATCGCATGGTAGTCTTCCTTCAGCATCCTTTGGAGGGTTCTGTTTTCATGCCCATCCCTGCCTCCAACTTTCACCCCTGCAAATCCATTTTCCTGACGGAGCTCACCTCTCTTGCTATCTCTTTCTTCAAGTTTTAACACCACCCACCACTTCTCCAGATCTTGTCTCAATGCTTGTGAAGCTTTGGGATTCACTCCTTAGAGCAGGGTTTCTCAACCTGGGCCACTTTAAGATGTGTGGACTGAAACTCCCAGAATTCCCCAGCCAGTTTCAGTCCACACATCTTAAAGTGGCCCAGGTTGAGAAACCCTGCCTTACGGTATGCACACACCAAAGTTGAAGTAGTATAACGGTTAAGGTGTTGGACAAGGACTGGGGAGACACAGGTTTTAGGTCCCCTCAGCAGCTGAACCAGCTGCTTTTTCTCAGTCCAACCTGTCTCATAGGGCTGCTGTTGGGAGGGAGCAAGAGGATGAGGGAGCACTACAGGTAGTCCTCACATAACAACCGTTCATTTAGTGACAGTTCAGACTTATAACGGTGTTAGAAAAAACAATTTATGATGGGTTCTCACACTTATGACCATTGCAGCGTCCCTGCAGTCACGTGATCCCGATTTAGGTGTTTGGCAACCGGTTCGCATTTATGACCATCGCAGCGTCTTGAGGTCATGTGATGGCCATTTTTGATCTTCCTGGCCAGCTTCTGGCAAGCAAAATCAATGAGGAATCACGTGATTCGCTTAACAACCATGTGGTTCACTTAACACCCACGGCAATTCACTTAACGATTACTGCAAAGAAGGTCGTAAAATCGGGTCGGATTCACTTAATGATCACTTCGCTTAGCAACTGAAATCCCCATCCTAATTGTGGTTGTTAAGCAAGGACTAGCTGTCTGTATGCCACCTTCAGCTCTTGTACAAAAGGCAGGATGTAAATCTAAACAAATGAACCAAGTTCCCCTCCCTGGATTTTCTTCCCTACCGTCAAGAGTTGGACTGAAATTTCCCTGGAAACCAAGCCTGCTTTATTTTCTATTTGATTGTGAAACTTACTCTCTAAAGTGGCATTTATACAGGTGGAATTTATCTGCAATAATAATCAGAGATCAAAGCACCGAGTGCTGAACTGCGGCCCAGCACCTTTGAAACCTGACATAACAAGCATACAGTAAAGACTCAGACCTCGTCCTTGGTCAGCACCGTAGCCCTCACCTTTGCCTTCTTGCCTCTGCATTCAAAATCCCATTACTAATGATAAAACAATTCATTCTGCATTAAGATATTTTAATAGCAAAATAGAATGAATGCTATAATTAGGCTAATTTAAATACACTTGACATTGCTGCATAATTTATATGTACAGTTAAAATTTAAGACTGGGTTGTATAAACTCCTAAAGCATTTCTATTGCTGTGAAAACCAGTAGCTCAGGCTAACCCTGGGTCTCTGCTGCCCCCTTGTGAACATTCAGCTTAGCTGCACATTCTACCCACGCCAGTCCGCACCTCTTCTCAGACCCATTTCATATTCAAAATAATTCATTTTTACGTATAACAAATAACCCTGCCATTGGGACTGTGCCCGCAGCAGAAGTTTAAAAAATCAAACAAACAGTTGTCCTCCAGGGCCCAAGAAAAATTAGCATAAAACATAGAGCTGTTCTCTGACTTAACTGTTTTAATCCTCACACTCTACATTCTACAATCATTACACTTTAACAGTGTTAAAATATATAATTAAAGGATTAGAGGGTTTATATAAAAAAACTCTCAACAATATATACTGCAAAAATATGTAAGATGATGATAAAAGTATAAAGAGGAAGTCATGAACCCAACGCAAAAACTGCCATAATAAGTCAGTAGACATGATGAGAGTCACAGCCTATAATACTACTTACATATTTACTAGAATACATGCTTGGGAAAGCTGATCACACGGCAGCCTGAAATACAGAACATTTTGACAAAAGAAAACTGATGCTCTACCACCATTTCATTTCCTGACATGATTTTGTCATAGCTGCTGCTGGAAATCTTTTGAGGCTCCACTGCGTGAAATTTGGAGGGTGCTCACTGAAAAGGCCCACAAGAAAAAAGTTAAAAATCAGCCACTTGGTACTTCTTTTATTAAATTGTAGGTCCAGTTACGATGCAAAGTTACAGTCTTGTTCCTTCATTCTTGTCCTTGAAAATGTTCTTCCGCATTTCATCTTGATTTCTGCTTTCATCGCCCACGGTTTGACCGTGGTTTCCAGTTCTGATCTGAACAAACACCTGCTCAGTACGTTTGAATGAAAGAGTCTCCTGCACAATCAGAAGACAGACAAGCACAAGAGGGTGTGGGAAGACAGGATCGAAGTTCCCAAGCCAGCTTGTTCACATAGTTAGGGTTTGGCATTCCATCCGGGAAACCCCTTCAGAGGGATCTATTCTAACTTCTTCAGCATTCACCCTTCCACTCCACCCTCCAACTGTAATTTTTAGTAAGAATACTATACTTCTTCCTTCCACTCTTCATTACGCAACACTACACATTTATCTTAACTGTCTGGCTGAATTACATGGGATTTTGATGTGTAAAGTCCATCATAAAAGTTAGGGAATCGCCTCTTCTACACAGCTACGAAACAGTGCATAATCATTCCGTTCTCCAGAATGGGCCACCTTCTTTGCCATGTTTTTCAGAAGATTTTCTATTTTCCCAAGGCCCTTAGATCTTAAAAAAATCTTTTTGGAATATGTCCTGATAGATCAGCTGTTTCAATCTTTGAGATGATGATGTTAATAGAATTCCTTTATTCATATGTAAAGATAAAAAAAAATGGTTCCAATCCTAAAAGACTGACTATCCTTGAAATATTCCTGGAATATCTAGAATTCTCTTGTATCTCACTCTGCTTAAACCAAACCGCCAAACCAAACCGATCAGCTTTCCCAGGCATACCTTCTGGTAAGTAGGTAGGAAACATAGGCCATCGTGCAAAATATTGCTTAGGTTTATCCGTGTATTAACTCCTTTTGAGAATCTGTATGTCCTGGTAAAATTAAGGGCTCTTTGCAGGAATATTTAGAAAATGGTAATAGGTGCAACAGCATTTCATCTAATCATGTAAGCTTGATGAAGATACCTTTAACACATGCTATGAATAGTTCCAGATGATCACATGATAAATAATAGAACAAGCATATCCTGACTTTCTTTGTTACTACTGATAGGAGATGATATTTATGAAGACCCACAATCAAGTATGGGGCAGTTACCAGATTTTCAAATAAGGCAAAAGCATTTATTTCACCGTTAATTCCTGCACCGTGTAAATTATCAGTAGGAACCACAAATGAGGAAGCACTTTCATATTCTGCACAAAGACATCACAAAGATCAGCAGACAAAGGAAAGTGTAATAAATAGTTATTGCTTCTTGCATCTGGGGAACATGGTGCAATTATGGTGGGTTTGCTTTTCTGGAGCAAGCAAGATATTATTTCCTTAATATGCTAGAGATATCACACATCTATGAAGTGAAGGGATATCACAATTACACACAGAGTGTTTTGCTGCCAATTTGTTCTGAGGTCACAGAAGCTAAAAATATTCACAAACTCAACAATCTCCGTTTAGGAACAGACTGGAAAGAGTACTTTCCCAGCGTTTCGCCCCTAAATATTAGCTACTTGGTTGTGTGAATGTGTCACAAAGATTTACAGAATCCACTTGCTATTCTTGAACACTTATCAACTGCTGTCCAAAAATCACTAATGGCTCCTCTCCAAGAAAAAGCTGTTATATTAGTTTTATTTCTACTGGTAGCAAAACCAGATGTTTCCAGATAAAAGCATGTTCTTCTAGGTTTTAACTTTCTGGGCTGAGAGGCCCATTGACATGAAGAAGATTTAGGGCCCCCTTAGAGACAAAGAACAGCTACTAATGTATTATTTATAAACGTGAAACACTTTCTCTTTCCCCAATTCTCCTTGTTCATGGAAAGCCACACCCTGAATAACTGACAAAAACCACTACTGTACAACATAGATCAACTTAAGTGGAATTTCATTTACTCGTACAAATTCATTCACATGACAATTGTGGCATGCAGTGATCGCTCAGCAAAGGACGTTTCCCATTTATATTGTTCTGGGGGAAAAAACCTCACCTTGCTCGCAGCAATTGTTGTCCTTGATTAGCCAAAGGTGGGGAATCAGTGAACACACAATGCTCAGAGAGCTGCTGGGCTCATAATGTTCATATAAGCCAAATTATATGAACTGCGATTAATTCCTTTCCCAATTCCATGCTCTGATTGGAAGGATTTCTTTCTGCCTATCAAGTGCCATAACCTTTGTCCTGTAGCTCTTCTCACATCAAGCAAGAAGACTAATCTCAAACCCTGCAGAATATTCACCCCCAGAAAATGCTTCAACAGGTATCTCGGATAGCCTGCGGATGCAGAGGAGAAAGTTTTCCACAGTGTTACTGTACTATGTCAAAACATTTACAAGGAAGAAAAGGAAGAGAAAGAAAGCCTTGCTTGAAAGGATCATAGAATCACAGGGTTGGAAGAGGTCTTCTAGTCCAACCCCCTGCCCAAGGCAGGAGTCCTCATACCATCTCGGACCAATGGTTGTCCAATCTGTTCTTGAAGAGATTCCTATTAGAGGTGATCAGAGCTTCTTTTCAAAAATTAAGCATTTATAACTAGCAATACCTTACTAGCTGCATGAGCAGTGAGACATTTCTGTGGCACACAGACACCTTGATATAATTATCATCACTTACCATAGATGAACTTAACCAAAAAAGCACTTAATGCTTCTACATAATATCTCTGGCTTTCTCTCACAATGTACAGAACTTGTTATATCACTCAGATATTGAAAGCAACAACTTATATGTCTTCCATGTTTTAGCACCTATTTATTGGTACAATATCTACCCAGTCAAATACAACCAATTATAAATTCTGCAGGTGATGAAAGAACATTTATTGACATTAATCTTAAACATTAGGGCAAAACAGCAAGCTTATACAATAGGGGGGAAAAGTGTATTTATTTATTCATCAAATTGATACGGCCACCCATCTCACGCATGGGAATACTTTAAGTATTCCAGATGAAAAGTTCCTGCTGTTCATTGTCAGACGATCAAGTAAACAGGAGTTTTCCAGGGATTTGAAAGAGGCCGAACAGAAAGGAAGAGCCTAGGAGTGGGAGAGGCGACTGGCTATTGGCTGCTGACCGAATGACTGACTGATAACTGCTGCTGACCATTTTCTGGGTGCTGCTGACTGGACCATTGCGCCTGACTGGAACACTGTTCTTGTTGACCAAGTTGAGGCAGTTCAAACAGGAATATGAGGAACCCAGTTTCCTAACAGCAAGTTCACTGAGCAAGCATTCCGGAGTTTGACAGGGGAATTTAGTGCGGAAGACACTCCTTCTACTCCACCCGCCGCCCTTTCCATCTCCTTCTTTCAGTCCAGGCTAATCCTCACACAAGGAAGCAAGTTTATTTATTTATTTATTATTCAAATTTCTACTACCGCCCATCTCCCCTCCAAAAGGGGGACTATTTTGTGGTTGCAAGTTCTATGAGCTTGCAACCACAACAAGCAACCTGAGAAGATTTGTGTAGAAGTTTGGCTAGAAGAGTCAGTGAGGAAGGCTCCAAGCATCACGTACACTAAGAAAAGAATCACTGAGTCCTACAAAGTGTCTGCAGAGTTTGTCTTCTTTCCTGAAGAGGGCCCACACTATATCTGATGCAAGTACAAACTTTTTAACATATTGGAAGAGAAAGAGTTTCTATACTGCAGGGCATCAGGGAAGAAGAGCATCTCCTGGACAGGATGGCTCTCCAGGAGGGGTAGAAAAGAGGAAAAAATGCCAAAGAACAGGAAAAAACTCCATTTGGTAGAGGCAAACAGAGAAAAATCTGACCTAAAGAAGAGGATTGGGAGCCTGCAAAGCTCAGGAATCAGTATCAGGTTCTCCCTCTAAAAGATTACAAACAGCCTCCTGAGCAAACCTGTCCATAGGTATCTCTGATTCCCTGTTGGAGATCCTTCAGTCCCCACGGATTGACTCGGGAGCCATCTTGAGAAAGAAGAGGCATGTTGTGGTGGTGGGTGATTGACTAAAGGTACAGACATGGTAAGATGTCAAAAGAGGTGTGCTGTCTTCCATCCATGCAAATGCAGGATGTAGCAGAGAGGCTACCAAGACTTTTCAAACCCACTGACATCTATCCTTTCCTTTTGGTATACATGTGAAGATGCATGACACAGCCAGAACAAACCTTTGAAGTATCCCTGGTGATTATGTGGTCTTACATGGGAAGGTAGCCTTTTTATCAATTCTTCCAGCTGAGTCATGGTGCAAGAGGAATCAGGATCCTGAAAGTCAACAACTGGCTATACAGATGGTGTCACCAGGAAGGGTTTGGATCCCACCACAACGGCCTGTGCTATCTTCATGAAGTATTCCTGTGCTACATCTTACTGGGAAGGAAGACATAGGCAGGCTCCTCACCAATCTAATCAAGAGACCATTCAACAAAAATGGGACAGGGTAGTAAAAACTCAAAACAGAATTTGCAGCCAAAGAAACTGAACACAAAAGGAGAATCAGGAGTCCAGGTGGAGACTCACAAGTTTTGTAGGACACTATAGCACAGAGGCCAGGAGGTAGTACTCAAAACCTCAGATGCTTGCAGCAATGGAAGAGTATGGGAAATAAACAGGGAGAACTAAGAAACTCAGAAAAAAAATACAGCATGATAGACGTCACTGAAACTTAGTGCAAAGATACTTATTACTGGCACATAGCTCTAGAAGGCTACAACTTATTCAGAAGGAACAGACTCAGCACAAGGGGGGGGGGAGGGTACTGCAATGTATATAAAGAAAGAAAGAATTTGTTGTTTATTCGTTTAGTCGCTTCCGACTCTTCGTGACTTCATGGACCAGCCCATGCCAGAGCTTCCTGTTGGTCGTCAACACCCCCAGCTCCTCCAGGGATGAGTCCGTCACCTCTAGAATATC
Organism: Candoia aspera; assembly: GCF_035149785.1. Taxonomy (NCBI): domain Eukaryota; kingdom Metazoa; phylum Chordata; class Lepidosauria; order Squamata; family Candoiidae; genus Candoia; species Candoia aspera. The sequence goes on from NC_086159.1 coordinate 80,718,857, forward strand.
ATCCATCCACCTTGCCCTTGGTCGGCCCCTCTTCCTTTTGCCCTCCACTCTCCCCAGCATCAGCATCTTCTCCAGGGTGTCCCGTCTTCTCATTATGTGGCCAAAGTATTTCAGTTTTGCCTTTAATATCATTCCCTCAAGTGAGCAGTCTGGCTTTATTTCCTGGAGGATGGACTGGTTGGATCTTCTTGCAGTCCAAGGCACTCTCAGAGTTTTCCTCCAACACCACAGTTCCAAAGCATCGATCTTCCTTCTCTCAGCCTTCCTTATGGTCCAGCTCTCGCAGCCATATGTTACTACAGGGAACACCATTGCTTTAACTATGCGGACCTTTGTTGTCAGTGTGATGTCTCTGCTCTTAACTATTTTATTGAGATTTGTCATTGCTCTTCTTCCAAGGATTAAGTGTCTTCTGATTTCCTGAAAAGTCTTTCACTGCTTCTACATTTTCTCCCTCTGTTTGCCAGTTATCAATCAAGCTGGTTGCCATAATCTTGGCTTTTTTGAGGTTTAGCTGCAAGCCAGCTTGCACTTTCTTCTTTCACCTTCATCATAAGGCTCCTCAGTTCCTCTTCGCTTTCAGCCATCGAAGTGGTATCATCTGCATATCTGAGATTGTTAATGTTTCTTCCAGAGATTTTAACTCCAGCCTTGGATTCCTCAAGCCCAGCACGTTGCATGATGTGTTCTGCGTACAAGTTGAATAGGTAGGGTGAGAGGATACAGCCCTGCCGTACTCCTTTCCCAATCTTAAACCAGTCCGTTGTTCCGTGGTCTGTTCTTACTGTTGCTACTTGGTCGTTATACAGATTCTTCAGGAGGCATACAAGATGACTTGGTATCCCCATACCACTAAGAACTTGCCACAATTTGTTATGTCCCACACAGTCAAAGGCTTTAGAATAGTCAATAAAACAGAAATAGATGTTTTTCTGAAACTCCCTGGCTTTTTCCATTATCCAGCGGATATTGGCAATTTGGTCCCTAGTTCCTCTGCTTTTTCTAAACCCAGCTTGTACATCTGGCAATTCTCGCTCCATGAATTGCTGAAGTCTACCTTGCAGGATCTTGAGCATTACCTTACTGGCATGTGAAATGAGTGCCACTGTTCGATAGTTTGAACATTCTTTAGTGTTTCCCTTTTTTGGTATGGGGATATAAGTTGATTTTTTCCAGTCTGATGGCCATTCTTGTGTTTTCCAAATTTGCTGGCATATAGCATGCATTACCTTGACAGCATCATCTTGCCAGATTTTGAATAGTTCAGCTGGGATGCCGTCATCTCCTGCTGCCTTGTTATTAGCAATGCTTCTTAAGGCCCATTCAACCTCACTCTTCAGGATGTCTGGCTCTAGCTCACTGACCACACCATCAAAGCTATCCCCGATATGGTTATCCTTCCTATACAGGTCTTCTGTATATTCTTGCCACCTTTTCTTGATCTCTTCTTCTTCTGTTAGGTCCTTGCCATCTTTGTTTTTGATCGTACCCATTTTTGCCTGGAATTTCCCTCCGATGTTTCTAATTTTCTGGAAGAGGTCTCTTGTCCTTCCTATTCTATTGTCTTCTTCCACTTCCGCGCATTGCTTGTTTAAAAATAATTCCTTATCTCTTCTGGCTAACCTCTGGAATTTTGCATTAATTGGGCATATCTCCCCCTATCACTGTTGCCTTTTGCTTTCCTTCTTTCTTGGGCTACTTCTAGGGTCTCAGCAGACAGCCATTTTGCCTTCTTGGTTTTCTCTTTCTTTGGGATGTATTTTGTTGCCGCCTCCTGAGCAATGCTGCCAACTTCTGTCCAGAGTTCTTCCGGGACCCTATCTACTAAGTCCAGTCCCTTAAATCGATTCTTCACCTCCACTGCATATTCCTTAGGAATATTAGTGAGCTCATATCTAGCTGATCTGTGGGTCTTCCCTAATCTCTTTAGTCTGATCCTAAATTGTGCAATAAGAACTTCGTGATCGGAACTACAGTCAGCTCCAGGGAGGTAGATAGAGAGATGGATGGATGGATGGATGGATGATACCATGGCGGGAGCTTGCTATAGGCCACCTGGGCAGGCAGATGGGGCTTTTACGCATCAGATGACTAGTCTCTCAAAGAGGCACGTGATGGTGGTAATTGGAGATTTCAATTATCCTGATATCTGCTGGGAATTTAGCCCTGCAAAAGTCCAATGAATTCTTGTCCTCTCTTGGGGACTGCTTCGTCTGTCGGAAGGTGGAAGAAAGAACAAGGAGGTCTCCTACCCTGAACCGAATCCTCACCAACAGGGAGGAATTGATGGAAGAAGCGAAGGTGACTGGCACCTGGGACTGTGTTATCCTTGAATCTGTGCTATCCGGGGAAGGAGGAACTGAGAAGACTCAGACCTGCATCCTGGACTTCAAAGAAGCAAATTTCAATGAACACTGAGGAAGGTAGGTTAGATCCAATGGCTTGAAATCCTGGAGGAGTAAAGTATCCATGACGGATGGGAAATCCTATGGAGAACCTGAGGGTTCATTTGCAAACAATTTCTACAAGATGGAAAATGGGAGAAATACAAAAGGCCTCCATCGATTCATACACAGAGCTCTCCAAAATGCTAAAAAGAAAAAAGGACATATATAGAAAATACAAGGAGGGACACATCACCAAATAAGAATATTAGGTGGTCTGCAAAAAGTGTAGGAATTGTTTCAAAATGGCTAAAGCTGAGCTTGTAATAGATACTAACAGAGAGATTTTGGGTATGTCAGAAGTAAAAGGAAAGCCAAAGAGGATATAGGCCCATTCCAAGGAGAAATTAGTGAATTAGTAAAGGATGACTAAAAATAAAAATAAAAACGGACGAAAAGAACAACTCAGCCAGGCAGTTTCTTCGTATGGCTAAATTGAAGCTGAAGCTCTGCCCCTTTTTCACATGCCTCGGCACCACAGCTGAAAAATGGTGGGGGCTTCAACCACACAGTTGTGGCTGCCATCTTGCCTTTTGACACCCCTCCCCACAAACGACCTGGTTTAGTTGGAATATCAGCCCAGAGACCTTGTCCGAAATTTGCTTTCCTACCTGAGGTAGCACTGCTGGTCTTTGTCCTGCCAACCTCTGCAAGGAACTGACCTGAGGAACTTTAATCGGCACTGAAGTAATGGGTCCCAAAGCCTGCCGGGAAAATCAAAAGAAAAACGAAAGTATTACTTTATAGAATTTCTTACCGATCCGCCCTCCACCCTCTCTCCCACCACCTCCCTTATCATTGGGTGGCGCTTCGTCTTGTGAATGGCTCAAGTTCTCGCTGTGGCATTCAATTTATTGACTTTATTGGTTCAGGGCACATGGTCTTACCTAATGAGAAATATAAACTGAACCCAGGCCATGATTCAGATGGGATACAGATAGACCTCGCTTAACAACCATTCATTTAGTGATGGTTCAGACTTAGGATGGTGCTGAAAAAAATGACTTGTGGCTGGTCCTCACACTTATGGCCGTCACAGTGTCCCCAGGGTCACGTGATCACAATTTGGGTAATTGGCAATTGGTTCACATTTATGACCGTCACAGCATCCCATGGTCACTTGATCACCATTTTTGACCTTCCCAGCCGGCTTCCGGCAAGCAAAATCAATGGGGAACCACGTGATTCGCTTAACAACCACATGGTCCACTTAATGCCCATGGTGATTCGCTTAACCACTGACACAAAAAAGGTCATAAAATCGGATTGGATTCACTTAATAACCACTTTGCTTAGCAACCAAATTCCAGTCCCAATTCCCGTTGTGGTCATTAAGTGAGGACTACCTGTGGACCGGTTGTAACCTGCAAAGCCCTAAAGAGAACACACCATTTCTTTCAGGGTCTGATCAGAATCAGCAATCAGTATTTAGTAGCTAAAATCATGGTGAAGAAGAAAGGATGCCTCCAAAGGATGCAAACTCCTTCTTAATCGCCTTCCTTTCCTAATCCCGCTTTCCCTTCCCCTGACAAACCCAAGTCCTGGCTCATTTGAGCAACCGCAGTGTGTTCTGGGAAACAGAAAAATACTGAAGCACAACAAAAACTGCACGGAATGTTTAAAAATAAAAATAAAAAAGGAGGAAAAGAACCACTCAGCCAGGCAGTTTCTGTGTATGACTAGATTAATTTCTCTTGGTAACTGAAGACCACGAAAGCTGGCTATGCGATGTTTCCCAATGAAGTTATCGTTAGTCCTGTCACCTACACGGTCTGAAAATGCTGCCGATTTATTTCCCTGAAGAAGTCTGCCACTACCTCTCGGGAGAATGGAGACAAATTATGGTATTCCTCACTTATGAAATTTTTAGTGCCAAACAATATGTGCTTAATGTTTACCAACCTCTTAATATTAAAGCTTGGCTGTTTAATATTTAACAAGGAAGGGCATTAAAAAAACATTGGGCAGATCATCCCTGATTCTTATTTCTCTTCTTATCTGAATGCATATGCAATACGTGGCCTGTATAAGCTGTCCAGCGGATTCCGCACAGAACTATCTCTGAATTGTAATGTGTTGGGTCTTTAAAAATATGTTTCTTTTATTTATCAGTCCTCCTGGTGTTTGGGGTGGGAGAGAAAAAGCAGATGAGTAATAGTTAGGAGATAACATGACAATATGAACTCAACGGCAAAGAGAACGATACCTACTGCTGGTTATTTATTCACGGTACCATCCAGCCAACCGTTTTTATATACCAGTGATTTCAGCTGGAACAAGTTACGCCTACGGAGAACTTTTTGCCGCTGGAAGAAACGCAACCGATAAGGGCGAAAACTGGTCGTTTGGGATGTAGCCCTGAGCACGACTAAAATGAGAATAAAAATGGTCTTCAGTCCTGCACTCCTACATCACGGAAGACGCTACCACCTCAGGCGGAGGTGAGAAGGATACGCTCCAAGAATTGTGGGCAATCCCCAAATAGGATTTGCGTGTGCCCAGAACTCTCCACGTGCCGTTCGAGTTGCTTGTACAGATAGTCCTTGCTTAACAACCATTCGTTTAGCGACAGCTTGGACTTACGAGGGTGCTGAAAAAACCGACATGCAAACGGTCCTCACGCTTACGACTGTTGCAGCATCCCTGTGGTCACATGATCTTGATTTGGGCGCTTGGCAACTGATTCACATTTATGACCATCACAGCATCCCACGGTCACGTGATCACCATTTTTGACTTTCCTGGCCAGCTTCTGGCAAGCAAAATCAAGGGGGAACCGCATGATTCACTTAATGATGCATGGCTCACTTAATGCCCATGGAGATTTGCTTAATGATTGCTGCAAAAAAGGTCATAAAATTTGGTTGGATTCGCTTAATGACCACTTTGCTTAGCAACCAAAATTCCAATGCTAAATTGTAGTCATTAAGCGAGGACTACCTATATAAGTGGAAAACTGAGTTTTGTAATCTGATAGATTGGTTGCCTTACCAAGCAACAGAACGGGTCTATCACAGTGCACCTTGTTCTTGATCTTTGCTTCAAGCTTTGCAACCTTCCCCCATCCTTTCCCTTTTTTTCTATCTTTTATCATACAAGATGCCTACCCTATCTGCTTTCAGGTATATAAGTCTTCTACAGATTCAGTGTGGCAGTGCAGACTCAGTTCATAGCCAGATGTGTCCACTGAAACTGAAAAACCTGGGATTGCTTTGACATAAAAAAACCAGTCTCTACTGGCTACCCAAACATTCAGCTGGAGGAGGCGGTGGCGGCGGCGGCCTGCTGTAGTGATTTCCAAAAATATGTTCCCCCATGGCAAAAACTCTATTTCTGGTATTAAGCAATACTTCTGATCACAACTGAACCTTAGTTACAGAACAATTCAGGGGGTCAGGAGATATAACGAGTCAGTCTGGTATAGTGGTGAAGGCACCAGGCTAGAAACTGGGAGACGGTGAGTTCTAGTCCTGCCCTGGGCACAAAGCCAGCTGGGTGACCCTGGGCCAGTCCCTCTTGCTCAGCCCCAGGAAGGAGGCAATGGCAAACCACTTCTGAAATCTTGTCAAGAAAACTGCAGGGACTCATCCAGGCAGTCCCCAGGAGTCAACACTGACTCGAAGGCACACATACACAGGAGGTATAAATGAAGAATAATTCTTCCCTAGGCAAGCTTCCCAAACTAAGACTGTTTAGGAAGGACCTATGGACTTCTAAAGCAATTTTTCTCAATCTCAGCAACTTTAAGGTGTGTGGACTTCAACTCCCAGAATTCCCCAGCCAACATGAATTCTGGGAGTTGAAGTCCATACATCTTAAAGTTGCCGAGGTTGAGAACCATAATTCTAGAGGACATTTTCTCACCGCTATCCATGCTTGCTGAAGCAAATGCAAACCAATTCGCCAGCCACTGGAGGAACAGAGCCTCCCTCATCCCTAATTTAAGTTAAATGAAGATCTCAGAGTGTTCCAGAACCCAACCAATACCCAACAGGACTCTCCTGTGTTATAGGGCAGGGTGCCCCAACCTTGGCAACTCTAAGCTGTGCGGACTTCAACTCCCAGAATTCCCCAGCCAGCTTTGTTTTGCTGGCTGGGGAATTCTGGGAGTTGAAGTCCGCACAGCTTAGAGTTGCCAAGGTTGAGGAACCCTGTTATAAGGTGAGCTGATCAGAAAGCTTAGTACCTCCCAAGTGTTGATTATTCACTTCTTGGACCTGCTGGATTTGGTGTATGCGTTCGGGTTCAATGTTTTTTGTTTCTTTCAAAAGTAAATCACTTGTTGGCATATTGGCAGTTCTAACTAAATGATTAAACGTCCGGGTGTGCGCTGCTACTTTCCCACATGGATTCAAGAAACTCTTTTGTGATATGTTACTTTAACACACTTACTGAGCAGAACAACACTCAATAGTCACAGAGTAAGAGAGGCAAGAGGAGGATTCACCTAACTGTATCTCAGTACAGAAATAACCCAAGATGTCTACCACCAGCGGATGTTCTGAGATGTGATCTCAACACGTTCAAACTGCAGTGTTCTGGTGGGGAAAAATGCTTGGGTGTACCGGAGCTGGATGCTGTAACTTGAGGGTTCTCTCTTCAGAAATTAAAAGTGTTCATCATTTTGCTTCAAGAATAAGGAAGAGGAGGTCATATTATTCACAAAGTATGAAGTGGGCTAAGCGAAAGCTATGTTGTGACACCCAGTTTTCCATTAATTTCTGTGGGAATCTCTGATTCTGACACTGTACTCCAGATACTGGTGAGACACGCATGGGTAGTCCCTGTAAGACTCACATGGCACAAAATGGAGCTTTCTTCCACCACTTTCAGGTGGTATCTGTGGAGTCCTGCATAGCAATAATAGCCATCCCACACTTTTAAAATCTCTGTGTCACCCAGAGGTCTGATATAAAGTGTAATTGCTGTGCTGATGAAGGCCAATTCTATTTTTCATTGTCATCACATTCAGATGTGGCTTTGACATAGATGGCTGCGGAATTCTGGGAGTTGAAGTCCACACACCTTAAAGTTGCCAAGTTTGAAAAACACTGATCTAGATGGTAAGTAATAAACTGCAGATGAACCTGCAGAATGAACGTGTTAAAAAGTGTTAGGTACAACTGATTCTGCTCAGATAAGAAGGTGTGGTTGTCTAGCTTGGGAATGGTTTTGGAACTAGGGTTGTACCTGGGAGCCCTGATGACTTCTTCTAGGTTTGCCCTGATGAGGGACAGTCTAGTTACACACCAACTAACTTCAACATTTTGTTACCAATGGCAAACCACCCCACTAGAGTCTGCCAAGAAAACATCGCGAAAGCGGCATCCCCCAAAGGGCCAGACATGGCTCGGTGCTGGCACAGGGGACCTTCCACCTTTCACACCCTTGAACATGGTTCAGGGCTTCAAGTAGTGCAGATTTTGGCTATAGGAGTTCCGTCTGCCTGACCCCGGGGGAGGAACTTTGTATGTGTTTGGAACCGGATCCAGTTCAAAATACTACTTTTCCATGCGATGGACAGTGAGATCTTAACCGTAACTTTGCTATTAAAGTTCACCATCATCCATGCCTTCTGCCTTATCAAGCTAAGGGCAACGCAGCATCTTGATAGATTCAAAATAACCTCTTCTAACCTTCCCGTTCCATACAACATCGTCATTATGTTTTTGGAAAGCTTCACACAGACGCTTGGCTACAGCTAATTCTCCCAATGAAAACTCTCAATGTATTTCGCTTAGCATCTAAGTGAAGAGCAAGTAGCAAGTTTCTAGCCTACATATGAGCAAGAATTTAAGGAGCTTTATGTCACATCTTCTTGGCTGGAAGCTGACAGGGACAGAAGATTGAGCACAGAAGGACACAGGAGCCTTAGGCCACCGAAGTTGTGGTAAAATTCAATTTCTTTGTGAGTTCCTGGCTCACAATCTAAGTGGAATGGCTTGGTATCAGTTCTTACTTTGCACCATTTACAAGGAACAGGCCCCTAAATGGGAGTATAGCTCATCCACTGTATTTCTGCCAGCAACTGTCCAAATCTTCATCCGCCATAACTTGAATGGTGCAGGTTATTTCCCCATCAACGGTATTGACACACTTTTTCTCATTTCCTGTTCTGCCTTTGCCTTCTATTTCTGGGAATAGACATTTTGTCAAGAGAGCAAACTGGCGCTCCTTCTTACGAACCTTTAATTAACAATCCGAAAAGACATTTTTCCGGCAATGCCTGACCTTTAAGCACTTTGCATGAATTTATTGATACCAGCAGAAACAATAATTTTAAAAGGTTATTTTATAAGTGCAGAATAGTTTATAGTAGCACTTTTGTCAAGATAAATTAGTTTCTTATTACTACATTTATGATGCTAAGCATTTTAATAAAAAGGGACTATAAAAGTCAAAAGATAATCTCAAATCTGTTGTATGGCTGCAGAGTCCATGCAGTCAACAGTGCCCCCCTCCCCCCTATGAAGAATCCTCAACAAATGCTATTTTAAAAGAAAAACTACAAGCATTAATTTTAAAATGCATATAAAATAGCATTTCCCTATACATTTTGAGACATTTTTAAATTTATTAGGAATATTTAATAAATGTTGGCATACATAATATGTCTCAGAAACTTACATGTCTCAGTCCTGCAATCACTGCAGGGCAAGGGTATTAAGCAACGTGGGGGGTGAGTTTAATCACACCTCCCCAGTGATGTTACAGGCAGTTTTGTTTTATTTTAAGCCTACCCCCACCCCAGGAGCTGAGACAAGTACTGCATGATTAGGTCACTCTTCCATAACAGCTTGAGATGAGAGTTTGTGTAAGACAATATTCAAGAAAAAAGCCACGATCGACCCCAACACTCTATTTTGTAAAATAATGGTGACAATCAAAAGTGAAAAAGAACAGTACTAATCATCCCCCCATCCAAAAATAGCAATAACACTTATTCAACAGACTACTAACATAATAAGGTTATTCAATAATAACAATTTTTAACAGACAGATACACTCCGGAACGAAATAGTCAGTTAATTGAAGGAGGTCTGTCCATTTTAAGCAGAAATTATTTGGGAAACGATTCTATGCACACTCTATAAGCATTTCAAGAAAATAATGGTTAACCAAGATAAAAAGAGAAAGACGTTGGTTAAAATATATTATTGCTACAACCAGATATATGAAAAGCAAGTTCCCAGAACAGAAGGAAAGCGTCTTAAGTCTTCCAGATAGTTTAACCGAAATTTGATGAATCAATACCAAATATGAAGTCTACAATAACTTATTAGTATAAATTACTGCGACTACCCAGAGTCACTCTTTGGGTGAGATGGGTAGTGACAAAATTTGAAACATAAATAAAATAAAATAAAATTTGTATAAATTACCCGCTACATCTCTAAGTAACGGAGATTTGATGCATTCCCATTCTACTCCAAATTAAGCAAGAGCTGGCTAAACAACATTCAGGCAACTGAACAAAGTACTTAAATCAGCAGTCACATAAGAGAGGACTTGCCTAGTTTCACTGCTAAAAGGTTACTGGGCCATTAATTCAAGTTACACAGAATATATTTGCATCACCTTCCTCCGAGTTGGTTTCCTTACAATATAAAATTAAACAATTTATTTTTGTCTGTAGTATTTTTAAATGACTCTTTTTTTGCAGTACAAATTTGCTGTTACATTACAGCGACCACCCACCTTTCGTAACATAAAAGCCAGTGCTGCTTCCTGTTGCCTGTAAGACGCTACAGCTATTTTAAAAAAATGTTTTTGTCTGTTCCACGTTCAATATTGGCAACTGAATGGATTTTTAATGTAGTAGGGACAGGGGAATGGATTACTATGGCAACAGCAAAGATGAAAATTCTAACTTGAATGGACATTCAGAAAAGTAATTGCAGGGTGCTGTGTGTGTGAGTGTGTGCATTTATTTACAAAGGAGGCTGCAAGGCAACCTTGAATTTGCTCTTAAAAACTTGAGGAACATGAACTCAAAAAAACCCCAAAAGCTTTCTTCTCAATAAACGTTGTACCCACTATTTTTATACACGGCAGAAAAGCTGGGGAAACAAAGAAAGAAAAGAAAACCATATTCTTTTATGTGGAAACCCACGTTTCCAGTACACATCTTTTGCAATGCATTCGATGAATATTAAGTTTACTCTCAAACGACTTTGTGTGGTAAGCTTATTCAACTGTGGATTCAATTTCATTTGCTTGCCTTAAAGGTGTTACTAGGCCCTATCCTGAAAACAAATCCAACGGACATACTCTTAAAAACAAGTTAAGGGGTTTTAAAATAATTTGCCAAATCTGCCAGCGATGAGTAAATTTCTATTAAAAACAACAACAAATGCAACGTCCTAACTAAGCCTCTCAGCCATAATACAAATTTTCTGTGCTGTTCATGAAGCAAATTCAGCACCAGGACACTGAGGTTCACCAGACAAATAAGCAAAATCTAAAATCTGGATCCAAAGCTTCCCATGAAAGATAACTGAAATCATGGGTACAGTGCTGGAAGCATGAATCAAAAGCAGCCTTCAGATTCAAAAGTTCTAGAAGCAGCAGCTACTCCTAGTTTGGGCTGAGATCCCAGGCAACTGCACTTGCTTATTTTTGGGCTCAATCTGAATGTTTGTAAAGCAAAACCATCGATGCTTTTCTAGCGCTCCCCAAACTTTCTGTTCTTCCACAAGGCCCTAAAAACCTCGCTGCTCCCTGGGTCAGGCTGTGTTGATTGGCTTCGGCTGCGGCTGTGATGATTGTTCCTCGTTGTTTTTATGCTCCAAAGTTGGCCAGGGTCACTCTTATAAATTGGGCAGCCAATGAACAAATGAACGAAGGAACGAACAAATGAATATGAGAAGAACTTCACAGAAGTCAGAACTTTTGACCATTCAAGAATGTTTTGTATACAGGTAGTCCCCGCTTAATGACCATTTGTTTTTATGATGGTCCGAAGTTACAATGCCCTCAGAAAAAATGCTTTACGACCTGTACTCACACTTACAACCGTCGCAAAACATCATATGACCCCATGGTCACGGGACTGCAATTCTGGCACTTGGCAGCTGGCTCGCATTTACAACCAGGTGCAGCATCCTGCAGTCACATGATTGAGATTTGTGACCTTTGCCAGTTTTTGACAAAAAAAGTCCATTGGAGAAGCTGGATTCACTTAATGACCATCGTAAAAATGGTTGTAAGATTGGTTCCAGTCACGTGGTAACTCACTTAATAGCTGCACCGCTTAACAACCAGTTTTCCAGTCCCTATTGTAGTTGTTAAGTGAAGAGTACCTGTATATTGAAAGTCACGCAAGCCTCATCAAACTCCAAAGGACCACACAGACATGTGAAACTTACTCATTTCAAATCAGCAGCACCTATTATGACTTCTGTGAGCATCCTGATAGATGTGTAACTGTACACCAGTTTTTTGTTCTAGAAACACTAGTGCAGGGAAAATAAGTTCATAAAGTGTGGCGCGGTAAATAGAGTAGCAGACTGAAAGCAAACCTGAACGTTTTAATTTAACGAGTTTAATTTATTCAATTTATGCACCGCCCAATTCTAGAATGACTCTGCATGTCTTGCACGCAGTAGAAAATAAGCAGGGATAAAATGCTTATATATGGCAATTGAAATTAACGGTAAGGAAAATGCCATTATATACCTGATTTCAGACATTTCTAGCATGGTGTACTACCTGGGGAAGAGGATCAGGCTAGGAACTATTTGTGGATCAAGCTAGGAGGTATTTTCAGGGGTAACACTACAGACACCGGAAGGAAAATGGGAAGCCTTTACGAAGTAAGCCATACAAAGATCCTGAAAAATGTTCTCCAAGCTCTCAGCGAACACAGGTATCTTGAAAAAACCAAGGACTCAGTTTGGGATGACTTTCAGGAGCCTTCTCTGCATGGCTGAACTCCTCAGAAGGGGTTGAAAGGGGAAAAGGTGCTTCGGGGGTGTGGCAACACGCACGTTGTCTGCCAAGTGTCCAAGCAGTGATCAGGTGCTCAGACAATGCGTTCTTTCAGATCCAGAGACAAAGAGATTTTAAGGTTTATTACTAACTCAGGCAAACAGATTTAACCAGAAACACACTCTAGGCAGATTAAACAGAAGCATAAAAAACAGCATAAAGAAAGGAAAATCACTGCATACCAAGCAAGCTGAAACCCGCTCTCCACAGGCTGTCAGCAGCCCCTCAATAAGGACAGCAGAGATACCCCCGGGGGGCTCAATATCCACAGCAACCAGTGCTCTGCTCTGTGCAGAAGCTCCCAAACTCAAAAGGCCATCCAAAGGGTTTTATCGAAGTCTGGCCCTAAAGCCTCCTGACCCTGTTTCTATGGTTGCAGGATCCGACCTTGACGGAAGAGTTCCCAGGGTCTGGAGCACCTATTCATGACATAGTCCAAGAGCCTGGGAAGCTATACAGATAAGCTTGTGCTTAACAAAATCAGTCTTGGGGTTTTCTCTTACCTCCCCCTCCCCATTCCAAACAGAAATAAAAAAACAAGCCAGCTAAACATTAGTATAACTCAGAATAAACTGTAAGCTTCTTCACGTGAAGGAGAAAATCAAAATAGGTCACTTAAACTCCTCGAAATAACAGTGGTCTTCCGCAATGCCACTACATCATGTAGCACCTAGTGACACCTCTTTAAAACAGCTGCATCCTCTTCTGGAATTGCATGGCTACCCAACAAGACTGCCAGGTAGTCCTGACAGGAGGTCTGCTCAGTCTATGGCATCTCCCTTTTCCTTCTAATGCAAGGCACTGCCCAGCCCCACTTTTCAGGAAACCTCTGTCTAGGATACTCCCTAGCACCTTAGTGCAGTCCCTCCCTCAACCCTCACTATGTGGGGTTCCTCAGCGTTCGGGACTCTCTCCACTCCTACTTAACGTCTACATGAGGCCGCTGGGTGAGATCATCCGTCGCCATGGGGTGAGGTATCATCAGTGTGCTGATGATACTCAGTCATACACCTCTGCCCCTGGCGAGCTAAGTGACGTGGGTGACGTCTTGTCCCAGTGCCTGGAGGCTGTGGGGGTCTGGATGGGGAACAACAGCTTCAGCTGAACCCTGGCAAGACCGAGTGGCCCTGTGTTCTGGGGAGGCATACTGGTTCTAGGACTATGCCATCTTTGGTGCTGGATGGGGTGGCACTGCCCCAGACAGACCCGGTGTGCAATCTGGGGGTCCTCCTAGACTTACCACTCCTGCTCAACGAGCAGGGGGCAGTCATGGCTAGGAGGGCCTTTGCACAGCTTCATGTTGTGCACCAGTTGCAACCCCTTCCTGGACTGTGACGCTCTACTCACAGTCACTCACACCCTGGTCACCTCCAGACTGGATTACTGCAATGCGCTCTCCCTGGGATGCCCCTGAAGAGCATCCAGAAGCTTCAGCTGGTGCAGAATGCAGCTACGTGGACAATTATGTGCCCCTAAGTTGGCACATGTTACACCTCTGTTCTGTGAGCTGCATTGGCTGCCAGTCTGCTCCCAGGTGCAATTCCAGGTGCTGGTTTGACCTTTAAAGCCCTAGGTGGCATGGGGCCAGGCTATTTGAGGGACAGCCTCTTCCTGGCTACATCTACCCATCCCACCAAAGGAGGTCCCATCTCCAAAGGAGCTGCATCTGGTGGGGCCCAGACGGCGTGCCTTTTCTGCTGTGGCTACCACCCTCTGGAACATCATTCCCCCCGAGGTGAGGTTAGCCCCATCTCTGTTAGCCTTCCGGAAGGCCCTGAAAACATGTTTTTTTTTTTTCACCAGCTTTGGGGATCCCAGGGAGAACCTGACAAGTGGCTATATGAGATTAAGTGATGTTTGTTCTCCCGCTTTCTTGGGTTTTTCCTGTTTATCTTATCTGTTTATTTATTTTTATTGTTTTTAGATTGTTACGGAGTTTTTAACTGTTGTTGTGTTGTACGCTGCCCAGACTCACGGGTTTGTGAGATGGTCAGCTGTATTAATATGCCAAATAAATAAACAAACAAACAAATAAACAAACGTGTGCCCTGTTCTCTAGAGGTTTGTGCACATGAAGAACAACACCTCCCATAGTCCCCATTTGAAGTAAAATGTTTCCTTTTTTCCTTCTCACTATGGGAAGACATTACTAATTTCATTAAAAACTGACCAGAGTTGTGCACATTTTAATGTTTATATCTATTATATCTATAACTATGTTTAATTTTTAAAAATGTGTGAAAGCAGATCCTCAGTCTCCAGAAAATATAAAAATATAGTCTTATATTTATTGTTCCTCAGAAGGAAAACCTTGCTACTATGCTGAAGCATTTGCCTAACAACTTGACTCCAAAATTTCCATTCCCCCCCAGGAAGATAAGAGAGACTGTCATCCAGGACAAACCAACATCTAATTCCCAGACATCAGGATAACAGAAAATGGGAGTGGTTTCTACTCATGGGCCTTCATGCTTGGAATTTCTGGAAAATGCTCTTTCTTACTTGGTTCCTACCTCAATCAAGTCATTCATGGATATTCTTACAATTCATAAACTAAAGCACAACCTTTTTGTGTCATGGACCTCTTTGAGAGTCTGGTGAAACCTATGGACCCCTTCTCAGAAAAAAAAAAATTAAATGCACAAAATAAAAAGCATAAAATATACAGATATTGAAAAGATGGAGAGCAAGCACAATGGATTCTAGATTTCTAGAATCTAAGATTAATGCCTTACATGGATATTTAGGTACAAAAGAACCCTTGAAATGCAAAGCCATTATCAATTACACATTTTGGAGAAAGAGGTACAACCAAATGTATTCTGGTTTTGTTTTTGCTGTTTTTAAGGTGAAACATTGAGATTTATTGAAGTTAACAAATGTTTTTGGAGTCTAGAGGCCATAAATCACTTGGTTGCCTGCATTCATTATTAAACTGAAAGCTAAATTTCAGTTAAGAGGTTAGGGAAAAATAAAGTTGCATTTTTTCCTATCCAAATTCATGGACCTTCTGAAATCTTAACCCACCAAGTTAAGAACCCCTGGCTGAGAGAGAAGGAGAGAAGGAAGGGAGCAGCCAGCCAGCCCACCACTACCTTGTGGGCAGTACTACAGGTCCAACTGCACACACCTGGCCAGAAAACTAACACTCAGAGCGCGCACTGTACATCTTTTCTGCCACTTTTTTGACAGAGAGAAGTTGTTCCCACACCCCAAAGGGATACGAAGAACGGGCCTCCTTCTAATCCAGCCTTTCTCAGCTGGGGTTTTGCAGAACCCTAGGGTCACATGAGAGGTCACCAGGTTTCTGCAAGAGATCGTGATTGAAAAAATAAACAAATAAACACTGTTTTTGAACTTTCTGTGCTGTGCATGTAATAATTTTTATGCAGGGGTTCCCCGAGACCTGAAAATTATTTCAAGGGCTTCTCCAGGGTAAAAAGGCTGAGAAAGGCTGCAAGTAGCAAATTATCCTTACTGGATAAGGAGTCTGTCTATTCTGTACTACATGGGGCTGAAGCAACAGGAGTGTGCAAAACGTTTAGACTGAGAATGGATTCAAAATAGGTTTCTTCCACCCTACCCAAAGTGTTTTTGAGACTGCTGTGACCCTTTGGAAAGGTTTCAGCTGCAGTGTTACCTGAAGTGTTACCTGAAGCACAACTCCTACCCCAGTGCAGTTTTTTAGCAACAGTGGGGTTGGGAAGGGTTTGAGGGCAGTCTGTTCCCCCTTGGGAGAACTTGCCTGCCCCCTTCTTCAGCTTAGCAGCTCTATTAAGTGAAATGCTGGCTTGATGTAGCAGGGGTGAAACTGACAAATGCTTGCTTATACTTGACTAAAGAGATTTATGGTACCAACAAGGGTGTATGGCTACCTATTAAGCGGATTAAATCCCTTAACTTTGCCAACTGCTTCAGTTTGTTCTTATGAAATGTACTCTGTGATCTTCAACTTCCCATATTCTATTCCATTATTTTTAATCTCTCCTTCTGCTTGGAGAGTTCTTCTCTTGGTATGTTAAAATGAGGATGTTTGGAATGAATTAAACAGTACAGCATATTGACGTTGGTCAGGTTGGAGTATTCTGAATTTCTTATATTTAAGTAACTTTGTTTGCACAAACCAATTTTAACTGGTTAATAAACTGTTAATACAACTGTGCTTAAAGAAAGGTAACTAAAACTTAAGATATGTCCAAAATGGAGCAATTCATCTGAAGCATTTTCTTTCTGGGATGGACTCATCTGATTACTTCAAGGATTGTCTGTGCATTTCCAGAAGTGAAACAGCCATGTAGGAACCATTCCTAGAATTTTTGGATCATTTTCCTTTAACCAGAAACCAGTTTATCTTGCACTGTTGAACTAGCTTCCCATCAGGAATGCACTACCAGGATTTCCTAGTTAACTGGATGGAATCTGTCATGCCTTGCAAACTGACAATAATTTTGGAATATTACAAGTAGTCCTCACCTAATGACCATTCGTTTGGTGACAGTTCAGACTTGTGATGGTGCTGAAAAAAACAACTTACAGCTGGTGCTCACACTTAGGACCATCACAGCAGCCCCGTGGTCACGTGATCATGATTTGGGTGCTTGGCAACCGGTTTGCATTTATGACCATTGCAGTGTTCCGTTGTCATTTGATCGCCATTTTTGACCTTCCCAACCAGCTTCTGGCAAGCAAAATCAATAGTGAACTGCATGATTCACTTAATGACCATGTGGTTTGCTTAGTGGCCATGCTGACTCACTTAGTGCCTGCCGCAAGTAAGGTTGTAAAATTGGGTTGAATTCACTTAATGACCACTTTACTTAGCAACTGGTCCCAGTTGTGGATGTTAAGCGAGGACTACTTGTACAAGCAAAGCATACCACAGACTTCTCCCTCTCTTCATCTCTTCCTTCCTTCCAGATTTTTAAACTGACAGGAAATCCAAGAATTCACACCTGGGAATGAAAAGATGGAAGACCTGGGACCTCCTTTCCCTTCTGCCATTTTTGAATCCGCCTCTTTCAAGGTGTAAGACCGTGAGAAAGGACAATACAGGGAAGTAAAACATGTGGTGGGCTGAACGTTTCTTCCTCAGTTTTTCAACTATTCTCACTTCGTTTGATGGAATTTTTTTAAAAGAATTCACATCAAATTCAGGGAAAAATTGTTGAAGAACTATGGAATTCTCATGTGGGAAGTGTGGGGTTCTTGAGCTGATCTTAATTAAAAGGTGGACTGGGCACAAGCGTCCTGTCTCTTGTTCCCAACTTCTCTCCTGGACCGCGCAGCCTCCCTGGTCCTCCTGCTTCAGCTGAGCTCTGACAGAAGGCTCCACCGCTGAGCTGCCCCCTTGCAGCTTTTCCAAATCCAGAGGCAGGGGCCGATGCAGGGGGAGGCGCAGTAACCGTCTGCTACTTACACAGTGACCTTATTTTGGACAAGACAGCAAAGTACTAGCAGCACGGCCCTTTCTGCCCTTTAACAGTACTACAGAAGCTCAGAAAGATCCCCAAAGAAACGTGGGCAGAAAAAAATGCCATGTACTTCTGGACTACGCTAGAAAAATAGAAACCTCTTATAGGAAGGTTTTCAGGAAATCAATCTGGCCCCTTATTATTCCTCGTAATAAACAGTTTGTTCCCAGGAATGCAGCCGAGATTCCGAAGGAACTGCGATTGCTCATTCCTGGTTCCCAGTCCCAGTTCCTGATCTCCCAGCCAGGACACACAACTGTTGATCCGCAAATGGCTTCAGATCACAGGCTGACTCGCTTCTTTCTATTTCGATAGTAGTCCTTCACTCCAGGACCAGCACACATTTTAAAAAATGCTGATGGGTAACTACAATTGTATCAAGATTAAGGATTTAAATCATCTTTTTGGCCTGCATCAGCCTTGGCTGCAGACTTTCAGGATCATAAATTCAGTACTTAAGCTAATAATATTTTCAATTTAAATGAGAAGGAAAGGATGAATTCCAGGGCATGGAACCATTCTCACAAGTATAGCTGAGCCTTGTACCAACTACAGCTGTTAGAAAAGTTCATATTCAGAGTTTATTATTTTTGCACGTGGGTAACACTAACCTGAAATCTCTATTTCCTTTAAGACTGAATAGCCCCCATCACAACAAATGTGCAGTAAAAATGTTTAAGGTTTTCTTTTCCTTTCTTCTTTATATTTTTATCTACAGAAAAAATGTTTTTGGAGGATACTGAAGAACAGATGTAATTTCTCTTCCAACTATACTTTAATTGCAGAAATGCCATTTTCTAACATTCAAAAACTTGTTTCCAGATAAGATTCTTTTTAAAAAGTATAATCTAGGGCACTGATAACATCCCACTCTTCTGAACAGTTTCCAAAGTGTCCCCAAATAATGCTGAAACAACTGTATTTTTTCGTAGCACAGAAATATGAAACACTTCAGGCTTACGTTCTCAATCATTTACAGCTCTAAGATATAAGACAGTTTTGTCACAGAATTAGGTTTTGAAATTTTATTACCTGGTTACGATCTTTCCTTAGACTTAAAAGCTGGAAGGCAAAATGGAAGTTCAGCTTTTTCATTTAGTTCACAACAGAGTGAATGCTAATACAGAGCAATAGCTCCCCCCTCCCAAAAATATAATGCCCACCATGTCAAGATTCTAGCCACAGATACGCTTTTTTTTTAATGTTGCAAATTAATTTTTATTTCGTGCAGTAAAAAATCACAAATACTATACAAGTAATAGATGGAATAAATCCATAAATGTTCTAAGGAAAGTTATTCCAATTTTATTATGAAGGTAATTGATGATCTCAGTGTTTTAGACAGATAATGACCATGAAGATCAGCAATTTTGCTATAACTCGAGGAATCAGGTTTTCATCTTTCTATTTAGAAAATGCGATTTTACCTCATATTAACTTGGTGGGAATGTGGTGTACATTAAGCTACCATGTATTAAAAATTATGGGGAGACTTTAAATTCTAGTAAGGAATAACTGCTCATATTCATGCCTTAGTGTTTTTATTTAAACCTTCTCATTTTACTATGGGAAGGTAGCTCAGAGATTATTCAGAAATATATTATTAAGGTTAATACTCAAAGCAAACAAATTGAAACTGAGAAGGCTGCTGCTATGCAAATACATTTTGCTCAGTTCTGGGGCACAGTAGATTTTAAAAAAATTACACACACCCACAGACAAAAATCCCTCACAGGCAAACTTTTCACGGCTCCCGCACAGCAAGAGAACCCAAAGAGGGACCAGACATCGCGGATGGCTGCATGACCACCTCCAAATCTAGACATCAAGGGGTGGAGAAGAACCACTGCCCAGTCACACGGGGATACAACAGCGACAAAATCCAGCCTGAACTGTGCTTGGCTTTGAATCAGCAGCTCTGGGGATAAAGGCCTTTGAGTCCACTCAGGTGCCGGAATAATGCATGTAAATCTGTCTTCTAAAAACCCAAATATTTGAACTCTGCCCAACCCTTGACCACACCTTCCTGCCTTCTCTTTTGATAGATACTAGACCTTTTTGCCTTAACACTTGAACCATCACCATGTTGTTCTTTGTTGGTTGTCCTGAAAGTGTGCTTATCCTCCTGCTACAAAACAGTCCATGCCCCTGCAATGTGCCATCTTCTTTTAGCCCCCAAGATACTTGCCCATCTCTTAGCCCTTCAGGATGATTCTCGTCAATTTTATTTTATTTATTTTATTTCTATCCTGCCTTGACTATTGCTAGGGAGAGTGGAAGGCAAAAGGAAGAGGGGCCAACCAAGGGCAAGGTGGATGGATGATATTCTAGAGGTGACGGACTCGTCCCTGGGGGAGCTGGGGGTGTTGACCAACAGGAAGCTCTGGCGTGGGCTGGTCCATGAAGTCACGAAGAGTCGGAAGCGACTAAACGAATAAACAACAAAACAAGGTGGGGAACATACCTAACACTCCTTCCTCCTCCTATTTTCCCCACAACAACCACCCTGTGAGGTGGGTTGGGCTGCATGACCTCAGCATGAGCATTTACAAATAAGGTGATGGACCACATCCATCTGCTAGTTTTGTTTTGAATCTTGGGCCCCCCTGGAATTGAAGGGAAAGGTGTTTCTGTTCAGCATGTCAGCCTCTCCACTGTTTGGTTTACTTAAAACAATTAAATTCAAGAGGGAGAGGAACTCGGCAAGCAACAAATAGGGAATCCACGGACACGCTGGACCATAGCTATCAAGGTCTGCAAACAATCTTACAAAAAGAAATTGATCAGACAACTTCTTTCAGCTTTGGGGAAGGTATGATTTATTTTACAGAAAACCTCTAAGTTATCTGTACCTCCTACTGGCATAAATATACACAAATCTTAGCATATAAGCAGACACAGTGGATTTGCACTGTAAATAGTAATTTAAGCAGGAAAAAAATACTTGTTTAAAAAAGCAGCAGCAGCTGTATATGATAGAATGGGAATGAAAAGAACATATTTCGAAAAAAAGCAAAAAGGGGAAAAAAATCAAAATTTCATTACTCCAGCATGAAACAAGACATATTATACTTTGCCAATATGGGACCTGCAATGAACACCTTGCCAACAGGCATTCACAATTAGTGCCAGACAAACCCACATGGATTCCTGAATGATAACACTTGGAGATGCCTGTTTTGAGGACACCAGGGTTCTTGCCTTATCAATTTTTAACTAATAACAACATTTTAAAAAAGGAACTTAGAAGCTGTTACTCTGCAAAATGAAGTTCCAGTCCAGATAAATAATGTTTCTTTCCAAGAACGTCCCTTGTGGTGAACTGCTTTAAACCCTGTAGTCTTTAAAACCTTTGAAGGTAAACCGGGTGTGATGAGGGGCAACTGTGGGTCCAGGGGTACCCACAGGCCATGGTCCTAACCGTTAAGACTGCAATGCTGCAATCAAAGCTCTTCCTGTTTTCGGAATGCACAAATCCAGGATCAGGATATAAATCAATATAAATATAAATATAAACCAATGTTAATCAAAGCCTCACTTTTTGTGCATGTGACAATGTACTTGTTCTGATATCCTTTGATTTGAAAACCTGCTTTTATTCCAAAGCTTTTGAATTTAATTACGGAGTTAATTTACATAGTTAATTCTCACTGCTATTTTCTTAATAAGAAAGGAGAACCTGAATAATTTGATACAGTGCCTGAATACAATCAACATTTCCAAGGTGCTGCTTAAGACAATTGGGTTGTGCTGTGTCTCCCAAACTTAAATTTCATGAATTGATAATGGATAACATCTTTGTTAATTAGATGTTACATGACTTGTGTTGTATAT
This sequence comes from Candoia aspera, assembly GCF_035149785.1. NCBI lineage: Eukaryota > Metazoa > Chordata > Lepidosauria > Squamata > Candoiidae > Candoia > Candoia aspera. The sequence continues at coordinate 80,740,596 of NC_086159.1, forward strand.
TCAGAACATGCAGTTAGGGGAATGAAAACATCACAAAAATGTTCTTCACTTATTATATAACTTTAAAAGTATACTGAATCTCACATCAGTGAAGTCTCAAATAAGTTAGGGCACTTCATTAAGTGCACTGATATGAGTAAATCACTTCTCCCCAAAGGGTTGAGGACAACATGTCTTCCAGAAGAAGACTTGGTACAACTGCTCTCTCAGCTTTCCCAGAAGGGGTGGCCCCAAAGTTTGAGGGCTCAGGTCAAGTGAGTCATTAGAGGCTCCCCAAAGGTCTCCACATTTCTTCAATTAAGCAATGTCATCTATCGGAACCCCAGAAGCATGCCTTCCTTCAGAAGAGTGGTGAAGACCTGGCTCTTTATCCAAGCCTTCAGCAAGGGGCAGTAAGACCCCTCACATTGCACTTGCCATCTTTTAAGTTTTATTGATTTGATTGTACTTTCTTTGTTTGATTGTTGTGGAACACCCAGAGTCATTGAGAGTCAGGCAACATACAAGTTTAATAGATGATGATGATGATGATGATGATGATGCCCAAGGCTCTGATGGGCAGGTCTCCTGAGGCTTTAGTTTCTCCCATAAAAAGAATGCAACTACAACTTTGGGTAGGACTGTGGTCTCCCCTTGTTCACCAGTCCACAACAATTCCTTGGTTTCCTGAGGAATTCTAGGTAATGAAGTGACAGAGGAGATGCCTAGAGCACCACTGGCAGATGAGGAACGAGTGTGATTGAATACGGGTTAGAGCTGATCTTCAAACCTGCACCACAGTGATATCTGCAGCAGAAGGTTAATATTACTCTACCCTTATTGCATCCACAGACTGTTGCCCAAAGAACCTTTTTAAGATGACCTGGACCCTGCTTAAGAAGGATGAAGCAGAACAGGATCATTGTAAGCAATATTCTCCACCTCTGGAGGATTTGCTCAGACTCAGGACTCCATCTGGGCAAGCCCTGCTGAGATGATTGAGTCCAAATCTTGGAGTGTGTTATCTAGGATGAGCCTGAACTGGTTACTCGTAGGAAGCGGACAGAGTTTTGGGTCACATCAGCTCAGCCACCTGTAGTCTGGATTCCCACCCTTCCTGATGAAAGCCTCCAGGAGATGAGAAGTGTTTGTGGGTGGTGGTGAATGCAACCATGGGTGAGGGATGGTGCATCTGCCTTGAAGGAGAAGGTGGTGTACCCCTTCTTCAGTAGCCATTGCTTAGCCCCCGAACATTGCACCATTATCAACCTGTTTACAACTGTCCTGTTTCAGAAAGAGCATGCACATGCCACCTTGATTTAAAAATGGTTTACTGGTGAGTAGCAAGCAAGCACACAAGTAAGCAGGCAAAGAGATGGCTGTGCAAGCACATGGATGCTCCAGAAATGCATGCAGGAGAACAAGGTCTTGCTGAGAGCCAGGCAGTTAGAAAGTTCACTCCAGAATCAAAACTGAGTATGTCCAAGAGTCCAAGAGTCTAAACACCAAGGAAGTTGGTGAACTGGACTGAAAAGATGAGATTCAGGAGGCAGAACAGGAAGCAAGGATACAGGAATGTAGACTCAAGGTTGGTGAATTGTTCCCAAAGCAGGAGACAGGCTGCCGGCAGCTGCACTTAAATAGCCTAGATCAGTGTTTCTCAGCCTTGGCCATTTTAAGATGGGTGGATTTCAACTCCCAGGTATGGCTGAATTGTGCACATCTGTACCTTTGTTTCTCAAGGAGTTGCGCTCTGAAGCTCCTGACATGCTCTTAGACTGGGTTCTCTGCCCAAATTGGCCCCCTTGCAACCTGATTCCTCCCATACCCACTCCTGTTGATTGCTTACTGATTCCTGAGGGTGACAGTCTGCTGGATTGGGCCCCTCAGTCTCTGACTCCTCCAAGTCAGAGGAGACCATAACACCAACCTCCCATTTGGAGGAAGGCTGTAGGGAAAGTAGTGAACTGCAGCTGCACAGAAAACAGATTACATAGGCCATTTTCAGTCAAGCTTTAGGCCTGAGCATAGTACTGAGACTGCCCTGGTTGCACCTGTGAACGACCTGTGGCCAGACTGGCATTGGATGAGGCAACCCTCTTGATGTTGCTTGAACTCCCAGCAGCACTGGATACCATCAATCATGATAATCACCTTGACCACTCTGAGGAAAGGAGTGAAGGACTTTGTGTTGCAGTGGTTCTCTTCCTTTCTGAGGGGCAGTTCCAGTTGTTGGTGGTGTGGAGGAAGAGGTCAAACCTGAGACCCCTTGAGCACCACAGGGCTCAACACTTTCTCCACTCCCAATCAACGTTTACATGAAGCCTCTAGGAGAGATCATTCATCAACATGGAGTCAGGAATCATCAATGTTCTGATCATATCCACCTTCATTTCTCAGTCTTGGTCCATAATTTGGGGGTCCTTCTTGATTCTCAACTCCTGCTCAAAAAGCAGAAGACTGCTGTGGCAAGAAAGGCCTTTGCACAAGTCCACCTGGTGCAACAGTTATGACTTTTCTTGGAGCTGGAGGCTGTAGCCTCCGAGTCATCTTCACGGTCAGCCCCACATAGACCATACTGCAGAAGTCAAAATGAGAGACTGGATCACTTATTTGGACTGCTGCAATAGGAGGTTGACCTTGAAGGTGACTCAGCAGCCACAACTGGTCCAGCATGCAGTGGCGTGAATGGCTATAGGCATTTTATGCTCTGCCCATGGAACACTGCTGCTTCAAGAGTTGCACTGGTTACCAGTTTGCTGTGGGTATAATGCAAGGTGCTGGCTTGAACTTTTAAAGTCTTCCATGGTTCAGGAATGGTAAGTTTTCAAACCAACTTCTCCCAATTGCTTCTGCCCATCTGATGAGATCAGCTGGAAGGGGCTTACTCTGGATCTCTTCACTCAGTGATCGCTACCTCCTTGGCCTTAGAAGCAAGACTTTCCAATCACTTTTACTCTTCTTTGGAACAACTTCCCACAGAGATCGCCATGGGACCAAACCTGTGGGGCCATTAATATCTGGCTTCTTCAGCAGGCTGTAGTGGCAGAAATGTTGCAAACTATTCCCTTCTGTAATCTGGGGTTTGTTTGATATTGAGCTAGTGTATTGACCTCTAGCATGAAATGGCAGGTTGCACTACAATGTTGTTTTGTTATTCTTTTTACATTTTTTAACCTTATTTACAAAAATAGGGGTATGTGACCCCCTTTGAGCTTGTATAAACTGCAGCGAGAGAGCCAGTTTGGTGTAGTAGTTAAGGTGCTGGACCAGAAACTGGGAGACCGCGACTTCTATTCCCGCCGTAGGCACGAAGCCAGCTGAGTGACCTTGAGCCAGTCACCCTCTCTCAGCCCTGGGAAGCAGGCAATGGCAAACCACTACTGAAATCTTGCCAAGAAAACTGCAGGGACTTGTCCAGGCAGTCCCCAGGAGTCAAAGCTGACTTGAAGACACAAAAAAAGAAAAAAAAATTGGGGTGGCACATAAGCGCAATAATTATTTAAGTTAATTACATACACTTACACTTATTTATCTCTGGTCCTGACAATAAAGGTGTTAAGCCAGTCTTCACAAAAGAAACTGGTTTGAGAAGGAACTGTACTCATGTTTAGGAAGGACACTCGAGCACATGAATTTCTGTGACAGGCACTGTACACCATTTCATTCATCTCACTTACAACAGGAAGTGTTGTGAGCTTACGTAATGGTGAACTTCTTTCTTTACAGGGAAATTGTGGAGACACATTCTCTCACACACACAAGTCCCAGACTTTGGGATATTGTTTCAGCTCCATGGCAAGTGAAAAGAAAACCTTCTCCCACTACAGCTCTGAAGAGAGGTATGGAATTCCTTTCTCAATGTATAAAGCACCCCTCTCAATGCCAGCTTGGAGCTGGAAGGGAAGCAAATTCAGGTTTTGACCTAACCCCTGAATTTTGGAAGCAAAGAAGTTGGCCAGGTTCAAATGATACTTCTTTTGGGGACAAGGCTTCTGACTACCTCCAATTTCTAATGGATATCAAGACTAACAAAATATGTGGACTTCTCAGAGAGGGAGGAAGGCAGTGATTATTAGAAGAACAGAAGTATAGATGAACAGTACTAATATTACAGCTTCTAAAGGAATCCAAATGTTAGTTCTTTGGTTCCACAAAATCTAGTAAATGCTGGAAGACTGTTATAATAGCAGAAAAAGCTCTGTAGATAAAAGAAAAAATAGCTAGTTTTCACACTACTCTAGGAATATATTTCTGCAAGGTAAGCCTAAGTACACTTACTCAGACATTCCCCTGCAGCCAATGAAGTGCAGTTACTGCAGAATGCCAGGACACGACCCTTCTATTCCATTTAACAGAAGAACAACAAAATCACGGTAAACCAGCGTTTCTCAACCTCAGCAACTTTATGCTGCTTGGACGTCAACTACCAGAATTCCCCAGCCAGCATGCTGGATTTCTGGGACTTGAAGTCCGCACATCTTAAAGTTGCTGAGGTTGAGAAACGCTGCAATAAACTAATGCAAATAACTTCATATTGAATTCAGTATGCCACAAGGCTTTGCAACCTATTATCATCAATGCAGTTGCTCCGACAGATCACACACTGGCACATACAAAGCATTACATTCTTATTAAAAGCAAATAAAACAATTCTACTCTGTTGTACCCTTGCTCTCTCAGATTTTGACATCTGTGGCCCCTCAAAGATTTTGTAATTTATACAGAGATGCATTCATGTTCTGTATCCTATAAACCTGTCTTGGTCAGAGCAATGTGGATGCGCTGTTCTATAATTGACAGATAAGTATGTTTTAGTACAGAGGGATGTAAATCCCCCATTTTACTCTGTTGCCGCATGAATTAAATCAAGAAGAAGAAATCTAGAAAACAGGCTCTGGATATTTGATGAGCCAAAACTGGTGCTTTGCCTCAGTGAAGAGTGACATGTACAGCGAGTGCCACAAAACTTTACAGCTGGCCTAATGTCTAATTGGAGTTTCACACTTTCCAAATGATCTTTAACAGACAGCTCTGTAAACCTACAGAATGTAAGAACTTTCTTAACAAACCACAAGCAACTAGAACAGCAGACAGCCCACAGAAAACAAGGGGTGTGTTCTACCCATCTCTCCATCTCCCCAAACTGACCCAGGCATGCACATATAAACTTTTTTGTATTACTGGAATTATCTGCCATGGATTCAAATGGTTGGCATAATTCATTTTGCATAATATTAACATGTTATATACTTTGGGAAGAACTAGACAAGCCTACAGGAAACCCTCATCATTCATACCACCAGAATTTCCATCGGATTGCGAAACTTTATCCAGTATCATCTTTGTCCTTTGAAGCCTGGCTTAAGGTTTGGACGGCTGGACAGTTCTGGCTGTCTGATTCTCAAGCACCCGCCCGGGGTCCCCAAATCAGGCTCTGCAGACCGCCCCCCCCCCGCCCCCGTGATCCTGGACCACCCCTAGCGCCAGCTGCCCTCTCTGTTCTCAGCGTCCCTGCCGCGGCCCTGTGTGAAATGCATCAGTGCCTCCAACCTGCCCTTGCATTAAATCAAATACGAACAACGTGCCAATATTAAAGTCAGGAGAAGAGACCGATCTGAAATCCCCCCGCCCGTGCTGATCAGCTGCCTGATGCGAAAGGCCTTCCTAGCAAACACTTTCTTCGAGAGCGACAGAGCCCGCCGTGACCGCCGGGCAAGAGGCGGCCGCCACAAACCAGCGACCGCCGGTCTCGGCCTCTGGAGAGCGGGTGCCACTCGCAGCAAACCATTCCGGGTGGGCAGGCCAGTACCAGGCAGCCCCAAACCCGCAGGGCGCCAAGCCGCCCCTCATTCCGGCCCCCCGTTCCGCCTTCCCGGCGGGATCCCCCGCGCCCTCGCCGGCCAGCCCCTTACCTGACCCGGGTTGCGCGTCTTGGGCGAAGGCAGGCTCCCGAAGAGGCTCCCCGCGGGCTCGGGGCTGGCGGTCAGCCGGCGACGCCGCCTCCCCCGCGGCCGGCCATCCGGGCCCGGGGCTGCCCACCTACCGGGGCGCCGCCGGCTCCCGGCTGGCTGCGCGGGCGGCGGGCGCGCGCGGCGGGGGGCTGGCGCTGCGGCCGAGGGGCTGCGCGGTCACCATGGCGACGGGGCGCGGGGCGCGGGCCTGGCCGCGCAGCCCGGCGGAGGCGGCGGGGAGGGCGCGGGCGGCCCGGCTTTGCGCCCGGCGAGCGACCTCCCTCCGAAGCAGCAGCGCCGCCCGGCCAGCCGCGGCCCCGCCGCGCCGCCGCCCGAGGACGCGCCGGACCCTCGGCCCCGGCCGCCGCCCCGGGGAGGGAGGGGGCCTTGCGGGGCGCCCGGCGCGGCGCCGGCAGGGGAAGCTGCGAGCGCCCCGCTGGCCCCCGCGGCTGCTGACCTCCGAGAGCTTTGGGGCGGGGGGCGCTTCGCAAGGCAGGTCGGGATGGGGGGGCTGGACTGGCGGGAGCAAGGGGCTCCCCAGCCGTGAAGGCGGGCGGCGCACGGCTGCTCCCTTCCCTCGCGCGCAGGACGCCCGCCCTGCTTCGGCCGCCGGACCCGGCAGCGCTGCGGAGAAGGAGCGACTCCCCCCCCCCCGCGCGGCGTTTTCCCGCATCCCGCTCGCTCCGCTGCAGCTTTGGGGTCCCATAGCCTGGAACCAACCAAGTAAAAAAAAAGGGGGGGGGAGAGAGGGAGGTGTGAAGAGCAGTTTCCGCACTAGGGGAGTTAGAGCAGCCGCCGGCCCCGTTGGTCGGACCAGCCCCGCAGGGTGGGCGCGATTGCGCTGAATGGAAGCCGGGCAGCGTAGCGTCCATCACCTGCTCGTCTTTTTATTCGTTTTTGTTTAATGCTCTTCTTTTATATGGAAGATTTATATGCAGGGCATTTCTTTAAGGATGGATTATGGTGAGGCTTGTGCAGAACTTCTGGCCGGGTGTGCAGAAGAGCCCCATCCTGTCGGTGAGGTTGACTGGTGACAGCAGGTGACAGAACTTTACTGATCTGGATTGAACGCTGTCTTTGAATGGCATTTGTTTACTTTCCTAAGGGTAAATGTGTTTTGAATTTTGTTTCTGTTTTTAACAGTAAATCTTACTAGGTTTCAAGAGAAGGATAAAAACTACAAAAAAAAAAGCTACAAAGAAAGAAAAAAAACTTAAAAAGTGCAGAAACACAAGAGAAAGATTTTTCAAATTTACAGAAAGATGTGGCTTCTGACTTTTAACAGCAAGGATATACAAAAATTTCCATAATCAATCTCTTACTCTATATTAAACCAAAACACTTTATTTCTATAAGTCATTCTACTTTAACACACAATAAATAAAAATCACTAAGTACAGTTACTCCTCCCCTTTGTATTAAAATAAAGGGGAAAAAAGTTCATATAAACCTCCTAAACATCTTTCTCCCCTCCAGAAGATAAAACATATTTAATTACTCTCTTCCTACCACTATTCTATAAGGGACGCGGTGGCGCTGCGGGTTAAACCGCTGAGCTGTCGATCGGAAGGTCGGCGGTTCGAAACCGCGCGGCGGGGTGAGCTCCCGTTGCTCGTCCCAGCTCCTGCACACCAAGCAGTTCGAAAACATGCAAATGTGAGTAGATTAATTGGTACCGCTTCGGCGGGAAGGTAACAGCGTTCCGTGAGTCATGCTGGCCACATGACCCGGAAGTGTCCTATGGACAACGCCGGCTCTTTGGCTTTGAAACGGAGATGAGCACCGCCCCCTAGAGTCGGACACGACTGGACTTTACGTCAAGGGAAACCTTTACCTTTACCTTTACCACTATTCTATACATTTCTGTCTACTATAAGAATCAAATTAAAAGCACATAAATTGTCTGCTATTATACTTAATAGTACAACAGTTTTAATAATCCCAATCTTAATACACCCAAAAAACAAAGCCAATTCAAAACAGTAAATCCAAATCTTTAAAGGCAAAGAGCATCAATCAAATCCTTAAAGCAAGCCAGATGAACATTCTTCAACCTTTACCCCACTTCAGAATAAACCGAAGCAGTTACATATCCCCACAACGTGCGCAGAGCTTTCCTCTTGAGAGAACCAGACAGCCCAGCTGCCCCCCTCAAAGATTCCAGGTCCTTTTCACGGCATTCCACCAGGAGATGGATTTCACTTATGGCTTGCAGATCACTCTCTCCCTTAGATTTCTCCAACTCCATTATCCAATCTTCATCCAGCATCTCCATAAAAATCCCAATCTCAGTCTTGAAAAATACCTTCCTATCGCTCTTAAATTCCTCAGTTCCATCCACCACATCCCCAACCCGATGGCACAGTTTAGATCTCATAGTTTCCACAATCTCCTGGGTATCTCGCATAAAAGCTTGATAGAAGTCAGAAGAAATCCTGTTTAAAATCCTGGTGAAAGTCAGAAAGTAGGAGATCATGGCGGCCCCAGGAGCTTAACCAGCGAAGGTTGAAGATATGGGGGAGCTCCCAAGTGTGTTTACAGAAAGTGAGAGTGAGATAGCAGACAGTTCTCAAGGGAAAGTGAAGACAGAAAGCTGAAGGTTCAGATCAGCCGATTCAACATGTAGGAAAATGCTAGTATCTTCAAATTTAATACAAAAATAGTAACAGGAAGACAATTGTTTACTCTCAATCTTTGGAATTTCCTTTGGAAGGAAAATGAAATCCAAAACTTAAAAGAATTAAATTTTTTTAAAAAGTAATCCCAAAAATAACGTTAAACACCAAGAGATCCAGCTTCTCCTCACTGTAGAAAGCCTCTCGTGGGGTACATGTACTTAAATATATATATATATATATATACATACATACATACACACACACACACACACACACACATACATACATACACACACAAATTGGTGATTTAGAAATGGGGTGGCCGGTCTCAGTGTCCCTTTCAGGCTACAGCACGGCTTGGAAAGTGATGACGTCCCGCCTCCCAGCCGGCTCTTACCAGTCCAACATGAAACGCTGTTTGCGATCTTCTGGCTGCAAGCAGCCATTTGGAGGGCAGATGGGATGATTCCAGGTATTCTCCTTGATCTGGAGAATGTTTCTGGGCTTCAGGAAAATCTTCCTGAGCCTGAAAAAAGTTACCGCGTCAGCTCCGCCCGCTGAACCAGCAGGCACAGTTTCAGTCCGCCATTCCCACCGGAAGCCATCAATGTGTTTTGAATTTTGGAGGAAGCACCCAGCAGGCAAATGTTCTTACCTGCATCTTGACATCATTGTGCATATGACCCAATTGGCAGTCATTTGCACAATGACATCATGGCACGTGTGACATCACCATGGCTTCTACGAAATGCCCATATCTGTGAGTGTTGCTCTTGAGTACACAGTATGGAGAATCCCTGCAATTGTGAGCATTACTTTGGCTCCTGATATCACCAGAAGCTGAAACCTGCATCCAGTTATGTAAGAATATAGAAGTTGTATGTCAGATATTTCATATTGGTTAAATATACCCTCTTAGATTTCTTTGGTAGCACCTCGTGAGTCTGGATCCCTGTGACAAGGAGGCCTAACGCCCATCTTGCCAAGGGAAACTTGAAGGTAGTGGGTCTGGTCTGGTTTGAAACATCTGGAAGAAACTACAGGTAGTTCTTGCTTAACGACCACAATTGAGACCAGAATTTTGGTTGCTAAGTGAAGTGGTCATTAAGTGAATCTGACCCAAATTTTACAACCCTTTTTGCAGCAGTTATTAAGCAAATAACTGTGGCCATTAAGCAAACCACATGGTTGTTAAGTGAATCACACGGTTCCCCATTATTTTGCTTTCCAGAAGCTGGCTGAGAAGGTCGAAAATGCTGATCATGTGACCACGGGATGCTGTGATGGTCATAAATGCAAACCAGTTGCCAAATGCCCAAATCATGATCACGTGACTACAGGGATGCTGCAATGGTCATAAGTGTGAGCACCAGTTGTAAGTCAGTTTTTTCAGCACTGTCATAAGTCTGAACCATCACTAAATGAATGGTCATTAAGTGAGGACTACCTGTAACTCCAATCCTAAGCAGATCAAAAAAGGGTCATCAACTCTGCTGCTTGTCCTGTCACTTATTTTTGGGTTTTAAGGTGGCATTTCAATGTGCTGCTGAAATTGATCAGAAACGCCTATTTCCGTTATATTTTTCTGTTGCTTACAACATTAACAATATTTTTGATTTACACTAATGAGGCTGTTAATCAAGAAAAGATTCCCGTTAATTGTGGCAGGTCAAACATGCATTCCAAGAAGCCTTTGCGTGTGTGAGAAAGCTTCCTTAACCAAGTCGTTATGTTTTGAAGCAAGGTATTACAATGCAAGACCAGGTCAATCCATATTCTGAACAGGGGGTCTGGCCCTGACTGCAGCAGTTTTTGCACCACACTTGATTGCAAATGGATCTAGATACATTAACAGGCAGATTAGAGGATAGCATACTGGGATGCTAAATGGCTAAGTCCCCTTCCAGTCAGAGAAATTAAACCTCCTTGTTTCAGATTAGCGGAAGGTAAATTAGGCTGCACTGTTTTAACCAATGAAGTTGCAAATGTTGAGAGGTAATCTGTTTTTGTTTGTTTGTTTGTAAAGTGTAACTTTGCATAAATACATCTGTTTCTGGTCATTCTGTTGACTTCCAATCATATCCTGTAGATGTGAAAACAGCTAAAATTAGATAGGTCTATTAAAATAAAATTCTGCTGGAGCAAAATTCAAATTCAACTATGCAATCCTATTAATATCATTCAATGGGACATTCTAGAACTGCGGCCACAATTTGTGAAAAAAGGAGGATTGCTCTTCCTGCAAGCTACAGGCCTTGCCTCTGACATGAGATTCGTGAGAGAAAGGCTGTAACGTGTGTGTCGACACTGTTTATTTAGCACAGATGACCTTGAATAATCTCAAAAAAGCTAAGTAAGGTCAATCCGGTTAGCATTTGGATGGGAGACCACCAGCAAATTTCAGTGCTATAGGCTAAACTAGAAAGTCAGAAAAACCATCCCGTAGAGAGTCAGTAGTTGTAATGGTATGTGGGAATGACCTTGGGAGATGGGGGGAAGAGATGCCGCCTAGGGAATGATCAGATAAGAGGGCACAGCCTGCAGGTGCCTAATGGCAGAGAAAGAGGCTCAGAAGGGACCCTCCCTAGTATCTCAGGCTGGAAAGGAGATGGCAGGAAATGTGTATGAGGTTTCAGCCCGCTTCTGACTCCGAAAATGAAACCTATCCAGAGTCAGATGGGGAAAACAAAACTCATCAGCAGAGAGTTGAAGAAGCTGAACCAGGAAGTGACTCAGCCAAGCGGGAGAATTTGCAAACGGGGATTGGACAAGCTCCGGTGGGGAATTTGAACTCTCCAATCAGCATGTGAGACAGGAGAGCTGAGAAGCATGCAAATCAGAAGGTAGCTCGATTGGCTGCTGGAGAGAAAAGGCGCGGGAAAGATCGGCTTAAAAGGCAGGCGTGCCAAGAGCAAGCGGCTGGAGACAACCAATCCTTCGAGCTCACAGCCATTGCGGGCTTACCAGCTCTCAGCCTCGCCTTGGATCTCCAGTCCAGTCCCTCCTTGCTTCCAGCTCTCAGCCTTGCTGAGAATCTCCAGCCCAGTCCAGCCCAGCCTCCAGAGCCAATCCTCATCTACAGGTTCCAGCCCAGTCTTGCCTAGCCTCCATGCTCCAGTCTGGTCCTTCCTGCATGCCAGTCCACAGAGCCTTGTCTTCCGGTTCCTCCCTGCCAAGCACTCTAGCTCCACCAAGTCTGACAGCTTCAATCCGAGAGTTAGCTGAATTCTGCCTTGCGGTTCTGCCTCAGTCTGACACTAGAACCTTGCTTGTTCATCCATCATTGCCTGGGTGGTCTTGAGTGAAATTGCTTGCTCAATCATTTACAGACTTCATTGTTGTAAATAGTTGTTTTTAATAAAGAGTTTGATAATACTGCTGTCTGGCCGCCTCACAATCTGAACAGGACAATTTGTACTTTCAGACTTGCAAAATTCTGTTTAGGTAGCCTTACAGTAAAGTAGTATTAACTCATCTGGTTGTGTTTCCTATCTGGTCTACCTGGGAAGAGTGACATCAATCTTGCAAGTCTGAAAGTACAAATCTCCTGCCGTCTCTTATACAGCCTGATAAGTTACAAAGGTTCCTTTCTGACTTTCTTTCTCTGGCCATTATGCAGCTGTGGGCTATGCCCTCTCTTATCCGATTATTCCCTAGGCAGCATCTCTCCCCCCTCATCTCCCAAGGTCATTCCCACATACCATTACAGTGGTCAACCATTTTTGTATGGTGGCCAAGAAAACTACATGGATGTGTTCACCTAGTCACCAGTAACCAAGCTCAATTCAAGGGCATATTTACATTTGCCCAACTAAGCGGCAGCCCCTGGCTGACCTTTAAAAACTAAGCAGGGTTAATCTGGTTAGTACCTGGATGGGAGACCATTATGAAATTGAGGGCTGTAAGAAATCCTGGAAGAAGGCAAGTAAAGTCATAAGAAGTCAAGCTCAACTCAAGGTAGTTTTCAGGGGTGTTTGTAGAGTGTAGTCAAAAAAGTCAAGATGCATCGCACATAAAAACCAGGCAGAGCATCATGTGCTCTGTCATCTTGACTTTTTTGACCATGCCCTGTGGACTTTCCTGATAGTTTTATTATTGTAGAATGATCTGGTTGACTCTAAGTACTCAAATACCATTCACCAGAATCACATTTGCATAACATTAGATAATTTTAATTAATTAAATGTATTTATTTAATTTAGATGGATTAATTAAGTTTGCATAAGATTTACTTCCCACCTACCGATATAAATAGAGCCAGTTTGGGGAGTGGTTAAGGCATCAGGCTAGAAACGGGGAGACCTGAATTCTAGTCCTGTCTTAGGCACAAAGCCTGCTGGGTGACCCTGGGCCAGTTATTCTCTCTCAGCCCTAGGAAGGAGGCAATGGCAAACCACTTCTGAAAAAGCTTGCCAAGGAAACTGCAGGGACTTGTCCAGGCAGTCACCTCAAATTGGACACACTGGAATGGGAAAATGTTTGTGTGTGTGTGTGTGTGCGCGTGTGTGTAGTAAGGCAGAACAAGTAGTCTCTGAGAATCACACACAATTGAATGGATAAAAAAAAATAGTAATAGAAAAAAATAGCAAGGTTAGGATGTCAGTCTTCGAGGGGGGAATAACTATAACATCTGTTTTTATAACAGAAGATTGTTAAGAGTACTAAATTTGGTGTGACTTCCAGGTTTTGCATTCAGATGGAGGCGTATCAAATGAACTCTATGGCTGAATGACAAATGCATTTAATAGTATATCCAATGATTGCAGTTGTGGGCTCCTGAGGCCCTCCACTTACCAATTCATTTAGCCATCTACATACAAAGGACATTGTCAGGACTAACCCATCATTCAGGATAATTCAGCCAGATTCAAAGCATTCTAAAATCCTATTCCCTCAGAACGATTTCGCTGTGGCTAAATTCAGTAGGTCACTAAGATTCATTTTAGAAATACTTGGAATGTGACACGCTAGAAGATACCTTCTGTTATGGCACTTTATACTCACTCAGTTATGGCTGAAACGTTTTCTGAATTCGATCCCTCCCTCTTTCTCTCACATTCACGTAAGATGCCTTTCACTTCATACATTACTGTTGTTGTTGTTGTTCTGCACTTTATGCTTTGCAAGTTACTCCGGGTATGTTATCTTTCATAGGAAAAAACACATTCATGATTTTACATCTGATCTCAACCTTAGGACGTGTTAAAAGTCTTCGGGAAAAACTTGATGGAGAAATGCTTTGATTTTCAATATAAAGAATGACAGTATTTAAAAGTTTATTTTTAAGATATTAAGGTACAGCTAGAGTTCAGCCGTATGACTTGTAGCTTTTTTAAGGGTTTCTTTAGCTCTTTTTATCATATATTACTTGGACATTTATATTTATATTATCTTTTGTTAACGTAATTTGTTCTGGTTTGGTTTAATGAGAATAAATTATGGGCATAAAATCACATCGTATTTATCAAAAATGAGTGGAACATGGCAAGATAAAGAAGGCACAGCTACATCAGAAGAGCAGTTTTTACTGGATCACCATTTAAAGAACTTCTCACAGGTGAATTGTATGCCATGGAAGATAATATCAAAATAATTCAACAAAAAACAGCAAGATCTGGAAGTAAATTTGGATTTTCTTAAGTCTAACCTTAATGATAAATAAGACAAACTAACAACCAAATTAGAACAGCAGGATAAAGAAATCAAAGATTTGCAGACAGGTCACCAGGAGATGGCTTCAGTTCAGAGAGCCCAGAGTTAATCAAGTTGGAAGCTAAACTGGAAATAGCTGAAATGGAACTTCATAAAAATAATTTCAAATTCAGATACTTTGGGATTTGAGAAAAGATTTAGCAAGAGAAGTGGAACACATACTCAAAATGCATGTTGACTTGGACATAGATGGAACTTTGGAAATTCAAGAAACTTTGCAGGATGAATTCATGGACAGCATGAAGAAAAAAAACTGCTTCATGATATACTTGTTAAATGCACATATCTCAAGATAGAAAAGGCAACACTAGAACTAAAGTTGAAACCTTGCAGATGCAATAACTGAGTTTCTACCAGATTGATTATGTGCCATCAAGTCGTTGTCGACTCTTAGCGACCACAGAGGGAGATTTTCTCCATGGTGATCTCCCCATAACCTGGCCCTTCAGCTCTTTCAACAGTGCTTCCATCACCACTCTGAGTCCATTCACCTTGCTGCTGGTCGCCCTCTTCTCTCACCTCCTACCTTTCCCTGTATTAGAGTCTTCTCCGGAGAGTTAGGTCTTCACATACTGTGTCACAGGTATGACAATCTGAGCCTGGTCCTTTGTGCCTTGAGTGAGAACTCTGGGTTGATTTGGTCAGTGATCCATCTGTTCGTTTTCTTGGCTGTCCACAGTCTTCTCAGGAGCTTTCTCCAACATCAAAGTTCATAAGTGTCAATACTCTTCCTATCCTCCGCCTTCAGAGTCCAATTTTCCATTCCATAGAATGTCACAGGGAATACCTTGGCTTGCACAATTCTGATTTTTGTAGGTATAGACACATCATAGCAAATATTGGAAATAATGAATGTTCTTTTTTCTTTGAATATCGACAAATCTGCTTCATCTAAAAGGAATTCTGGTAAACTCCCTCAAAAGGTCTTGGACTATATCCTGCAGAGAAAGCATATACTTACTATTCCTCAGTTTACAAAACCTATTCAAGAATAGGTATGTGATGGATTTCCAACTCGTTATCAACTGATTTTATAGACATGGAAGTTGCAGCTGCTTCATATATAAATCATAACCCATTTATAATAAAATTAAACAGAAGAGGCTCTAGACCAAAGAGGTGGCGACTTAATGGACGTTTACTCTTCAAGAGGACATTTAATTGAATTGTCAACAGGAATTAAAAGACTGCTTCCAAATCAACTTAGTCTCTGATGCCTTTTTATTTACAATATGGGATTCCAGCAAATAATTTATGAAAAGGCTGTTTATCTCTCTGGCATCCAAGAAAGAAAACTATGGAGAAGCACGAGATAATTACTGAATGAAATGAAGTAATAACGATCAAGGCATAAGAATAACCTATTTTTGGACTTAGAACAAATGATTAAAGCTCGTAATCTACTAGATTTAATGGAAGTAAATGAGACACTGGTTAGAAGATCGATTTCAGCAAACAAATGTTTTGAAAAAGGCAGTGCGTCAGACACTTGCTGGTTTACCAATTGTGAAAGGCAAAATAAAAGAACTAGTACTATTATTGGCATGGAACGAGATGTATTCTACAGTGAAGGGCCTGATGGAGCAATTCACGATTACACAGTAAACAGACATCTGATCCAGAAGGGTTGAACACTGCTTACAAAATTTACAGACCAAAAAAGGAAATCTTTAATAAACCCATAACAGAAGATTAAACCAAAGAAGCAATTTAAAAACCAACAACCCAAACTGGACAAAGTTTTAGAACCTGATAGCATGTCTACGGTATTTTGCAAGACTTCAAGAAATTTTGGTTAAACCCACCCAGAAAACAACATCATGAACTCCTTTTGTCATGGAGAGAAGCTTTCATCTCCTTGATCTATAAGGAAGGAAACCAGCCTAGTCATCTAGAGCAGTGTTTCTCAACCTTGGCCACTTGAAGATGTGTGGACTTCAACTCCCAGAATTCCCCAGACAGCCTGTCTTGGGAATTCTGGGAGTTGAAGTTCACACATCTTCAAGTGGCCAAGGTTGAGAAACACTGCTCTAGAGTCATATAGAACTATTTATTTATTGAATGTAGACTACAAGCTTTTTACAGCAATGCTTGCAAAAAGAATCAATGATTTTCTAACCAAATTAATGCATCCTGACCAGAGTGGATTTGTCCCAAAGAGATACACTAGAGGCCATAACAGATACGACTTGAAAGTTATTAAAACTATAAATCAGAACAACAAAAAGGCAACTATGATTTTTCATGATGCAGAGAAAGCTCTTGATAATTTGGAATGGTCTTTCACGCTTGCACTCTAACCTTGTGGCTCTAACTTTTTAACATGGATACAAAGTATTTATGAAGAACAAGAAGTCAAGATCATAGTAAACGGTGATTTATCATTAAAATGTACCATAATGAATGTGATAAGATTGTTTCTCCTTCCTTCCTCTTATTGGCAAAGAAGCTACATCAAGAAAATAAAATTTCAGAAATTAAATTAGCAGCACAAGGTCCTAAACTGACATTATATGCCACTGATGTCATCTTACGATTATTCAGCCTAAGGATTCTCTAGAATTGATAATGCAGTACATACAACCCTATAGTTTGTTATCAGGATATCAGATCAATAAGGATAAAACTGAAATGTTGACAGATAATTTAACTGAGGAAGAAAAACAGTATTTGTATCAAATAATGGGGTTAAATATCATGGCTGAAAAGGTTAAATACCTGTTTATTTGACAAAAAATAGCAAAGACCTATTAAAAATAACTATTAATTGATCTGGAAAAAATATAATGGCACATCCTTTAAGGTGAAGACAGTTAAAACTGTCTTGGTTAGGAAGAATTGCAGAAATGAACGTTCTATCAAAGCTTTTTTTTTCCTAAATGATTCCAATAAAAATGGAAAACAAGGCACTAAACGATTGGCAGAGAGAAGTATCAAATGTTATATGGTCTAATAAAAAACTGAGGATTAAATTCAAGATACTACAGGATTTGAAAGAATGAGGTGGTCTGACAGTCCCAAGTTTTAAACTATATTATCAAGCTATCTAATTTGGATTACAGACTGGATTATGTCATATTGTGGTTGATTTACCTCTACTGAGGGAACAGGATTTTTTTTTAAATGCTTAATAAAAATATAAAAGGAAAAAAAGCATGACATTTATTTATAACTGCTTATTATTTATTTATTGCTAATTTATAATATTCCTAAGAAAACAGATTAAGCTGTGATTTTCCTGACATTTATGAACTCACTAGACTTTAAGCTTTCACCGTTCCCAACTCTTATTCGCCCCCTGCATCTCCTGCTTGCTTATACTTGAAGAATCAGCTGAGATTTTAAACTGTTTGCATGACCTGCTCATTAAATGATTTTTGGCTGCCGTCTTAAGCACATAAAGAAGACAAATCATAAAACAGGGAATCATGTATGGGATACAACTGCCAGCACCCAAAAAGTCATCTATTTTCCGGGTTGCTTCAACAGACACTAGTTTTTTGGGTCTGTGGTCATTCAAGACAGACAGAAGTTGGCGTATCTCAATCCAATTCTCAGTTAACTGAGCAGAGTAAGAATCTCATGTGGTATCCAAACTAATATTGGCCTTAGGCATGCAAGCCGGCTGGGTGACCTTGGGCCAGTTCCTCCCTCTCAGCCCAAGAGCCAATCAGGTGTGGTATGAGAGTTCTAGTCCCGCCTTAGGCCTGAAAGCCGGCTGGGTGACCTTGGGCCAGTCCATCCCTCTCAGCCCAAGAGCCAATCAGGCATGGTAGGAGAGTTCTAGTCCCGCCTTGGGCCTGAAAGCCGCCTGGGTGACTGTGGGCCAGTCCCTCTCTCTCTGCCCAACCCACCTCACAGGGTTGTTCTGGAGAAAATAGGAGGAGGAAGGAGTTCGCCGCCTCGAGTTATTTATAAAAATAATAAAGGCGGGATGGAAAACAAACAAACAAACAAATAAATAAATAAATAAAATCAGCAGTGGAACTGCGTTGTATGTTAGCGTGTGCATGTGTGTCTGTAGCCACAATATCCAACAGAAGACCAGGCTAGAATATTTCTTTCTGCTAACTACTGCATGAAACACTTATTTGTTCCTATCCTCATCCCAGGTGTACATTTTGGAGGAAAAATGGGTGGGAGAGCCACAGATGCGAAGGGAGGGAGCTCACCGATTCCAGGTCTAGAGATCTTTTTTCGTTCAAGAAGGTGAACCCTGAAGCCTAACCCATTGCAGATCTATCCGGCCACCGGTATAGTTGGCTTGACTTCAACATTTTCATGTTAAGACAAAAAAAAGCAAGCAAGCGTTGATCAAACAGAGCAGAACTTCTTTCCTAATTAGATGCTCTTGCCAGGAAAAACACTTTGGTCTTCTTCTTTAATGAACTTCTTTCTTCTTCACTCTATACCCAACGGAAAGGCTGATAAAAGGGTGTTGGCAGAAACAATACAGATTATGAAATGACAGGTGGAAAAAAAATCCTCAAGCAAAAGCTACATCTGCCCTGTTCTATCTCTGCCAAATTTAATTAGAAGGAATACTCTTACTTTTAAGAGAGGGGAAATCTCCATTTCGGGAAACAGGCAGGAGAACAGATCTCCCAGTTTGTTGCATTACTTAAACAGTGAGTTTAAGTAATGCAATACGAAGCTTGCTTCGGTTACAGCATTTGAAAACCTGAATTCATAAAAGGAGACCCCCGTATACGAGCACACTCTTGAGCGCCCAAAAGCTGCTTTTCCTCTAAAAACCGACAGTCTCCACAAAACCGCAATGTTTGAATCAGCCTCTTTCAGCAGCGGCACAACTACCCCTTTCATGGCAGGCTGCCACAGGCAAGCTGGAGTTTGGAATAAGTATGCTAGTCACACCCGAGTGCTCATCAAAGTGCTGGAAAAGCAACTGCTGGTTTGTGATTTCTAGCTTTTTACACAGTGGAGTTCTATTCATAAATATAAAACTATGCAAAGAAGAGCCAGCATTTTTCTCCCCATTCATCAAAATAGCTTTACGGTTACTTGCTTAATTAAAATGCAAATGGCATGCCATCTCAGAGGCCTCGACTATTGAAAGTAATTTAACAAGTGTGGGGGGGGAGGAGGCAACCTTCTCTAAAAGGGAAGCGAATCTCAAACCACGAATGATGATTTAGTTAAATAACCATACCATGCTACGTATTAAAAATCATCGCCTTTCCTTTAAAAAATATCTGGGAATGGATTTAAAAAATCACGTTTTAAGAATGCTGCTCTGCCATTATGAACACTGAAAGGGAATTGGCATTTGTAATATTTAATTGCAAACCATGAGAAGTCTGTCTTCTGGGTAAATACTGCCTGTTTATGTAGGCTGACCAGACATCCCATTTTGAATGGGACAGTCCCATTTTTTTAACATTTCCAGATCGTCCCATCGTTTTAATATAATTGTCCATTTTGTCCCGTTTTCTAAAAAACCTTACTTAAAAATGTGAAAGTTCGCGCAAACCTGTCAGAACGCAGTCTGACTTTGAGTGGAAGGAGGGGGAGCTCAGCAGAAACGGCGGGAAAAAAGCTGCAGAGCTCGACCTGGAGGGAAACCTAAAAAGAAAAAACAGGATCAGCTGCTAGGCGGTGATCAAAGGGCCAGCCGATTGGCTCCCGCCTTGAAATGGTGGGAAGAAAAGAACGTAAAAGCACAGCCAGAGGAGGAATGGCTGGTCGGGGACAACTGTTCACCAGACTCTCCAGCCCAGCCTTGCCTCTCGCAAACGGAGGAATCCGAAGATTCCCAGTCCGAGAAAACCGGAGAAGTTTCTGCCTGCCGATCCAGCCCGTCGCCCAGCCCTGCCCTGTTTTGCCATCCCAATGTCCCGTTTTTGACTCAAGGAAATACGGTCAGCCTATGTTTATGGAAGTGAGAGGGAGGGGTGGATAGGTAGATAGACAGGCGGGCAGACCAACATACATCACAATTTGGCCCTATTTCCAAGTCATGCATACTGGGTTAATACAGATGAGTTGTGGGGACACCAGAAATAAATCAGTTAACCCAGGCAACCCAAGAGAATTAAATTTAGCC
The DNA here is from genome assembly GCF_035149785.1 of Candoia aspera. Lineage (NCBI taxonomy): Eukaryota > Metazoa > Chordata > Lepidosauria > Squamata > Candoiidae > Candoia > Candoia aspera. The sequence goes on from NC_086159.1 coordinate 80,760,923, forward strand.
CCAAACAGACCCATCATGCACAAAGCTAACCCACACCCGTCTAGTCAACTGTACTGTGGTTACAGCTAAACGGAAACTTGGCCTCTTTCTCTACCTGGTCCTCCACAAAGCAGAGCTGGAGAGAAGGGACCGCTGAAAATGTTGGTCTCTCCACGCCAAAGCTCCCTGGTTGGGACTTGGCAGCCCAGAAGCCGCCTTCCAAAGACAGAGGAGCTGCAGTGGCCAAGCCAGGCTTACTCCTGCTACCTTAGCTATAGCGGGGAAGGGGCACCTGATGTTAGGCAGCCTTGCAGCACTCTCCTGATACAAGGGTTCCTGGGTGGCTAGAGGCTTCCCAGGAAAAAGTAAATGGGGGCTCTCTGGCCAGAACCAGCAGGAAGATGAGTTGATAGGAACAAGCTCCTTGTGGGACTAGGCCTCTCCGTCCCGTTGCACCTATGGGGGGCGATGTTCACTGCCAGCCTCACCCCCCGGTCCAAAGTCGGCAGAATGCCGGGCAGGGCACAGCGGGATTATTTTCTAACAGAAGAGCCTCCCTGCAGCTCAGGGTTGGACCGTGGCGTCCCGGGTGGTCTCCGAGCCGGGCCGGTTGCCTGCAGACGTTTCACCCCCCAACTGGGGAACCTCTTCAGTGCAGGGGGGGGCAGCAGACCCCACCCCCTCGCACCGATGATGCTACCCAGTTGGGGGACGGAGCGCCTGCAGGCAACCAGCCCGGCTCGGAGAGCACCCGGGAGGCCACTGACCATATTCCTCGCAGAGTGCCGGAGCGGAGCCATTTAAAGCCCTGGATTCCCCCTCAGTCAACTGCTGGGCGCCGGTCTTCTTATTCGCCCAGCAGTTTCAATCTAGCCTGTCTTTTTCCGGCTTAACAGACCCCCTGCTTTGCCCTTCTGTGGCTGAGGCTGGAGAGGCGTGGGTCATTGACCCCACAGGCATTCCTGCCCCGGGAAACCGTAGCTCCCCCCCATCTTCCACAATGCTGGTTTGAAGCGCAGGATTTGTAGGGTGCTGGTCTTCTGAGGGAATAATGTACAGTTTCAGTGTAGCACTTTTTTTATCCTGGCTTACCAGACCCACAGTAACTATCCAAAACACAACTCCAATATACTTTATATACTGCTAAATATACTTTAAATATAAATATTTTAAAAACTAAATATTTAAATATAAATACACTTTATAGCTTCTGTTAATTCTTCAGAATGATTTTCCTCTGATCAGAGATTCTGATGTGCGAATAAAGATTTTAAAATTCTGCTGTTCTTTGGCTGAGCAAAATCCATCCCTATTTTGCTGTTTCTCATGTAGCCAATTCTAAAAATATTCTGCACAACTCAAGACTGAATGGAAGGATTGATTAATAATTCAATATTTTCAGATATCTGAATAGCAATTTCTTCAGCATCAGGGACTTGACCTCTGTTAATTTACCCTCTGCTCATTCCCAGGAAAAATGTTTTAACATGAGTTTTAATAGGCAAAATCTACAAATATAGTTTCAGTTCAAGTGTTTGAACCCTGCATAGTTAAATATTTTTTCTCATATGATCCAGGATTCTTTCAACATACAAAGATTTATACATAAATCAAATCAGTCTTTATCACTGTCATAGACCAGCATGGAGATTTTATACATAAAGAAAACCTTATGGGTGTTTGTGGAAAATGCTAAAAACTGCTTATTCACTGTTTATGGTACAGGGTCCCTGTATTTCGAAGGGATTTCTGTGTCTCTTGATAAATATTATTTATTGAAACTTCTTATAATCTTTTTTTCCCCAAAGGCTAGTTCAGCAAACTAGTTAATATTGTGTACATCTCACTTTCAGAACTCTGCACGGCTACTCATGATATGAAAGCAATCTCGCATAGAATGGCATTGCACATGAGAATGGCGTGTGTAAGTATTTAGGATCAGTTAGGATCCAATTTGGAAGGAATGCTACAATCATTAAAATACAGTAGGCTACATTTTCACATAGACCACTTAGGTGGAACACATTAGGCCTGACCTAGATGTTACACAAAAGGAGGAACTTGCTGTACCAATAACAAGGATTGGCCCCGGCCTCCAAAGTCATGCTGGTTGCATCTCCTGCGTGGTGTTCAAAGTCATGTGGAGATCTTCCTGTGGTCAGTTCAACCTGTAAAGACTTCCTTATGGTAGGCCTAATTCCACAAGCAATGGATGCTTTTGAAGATTCGATGCTACCAGTATGACTTCAGATGCTTATCCCCAACACTTGCATTTTCTCCCATTATAGAATCTCTCTTGAGCTACATAGATATATGGGAATGTCAAATAATGGAAATAGCAAGTGAAATGTGCAATTGTGCGTCAGCCTCACTAAATACGCCACAAAAGGAATAGTTTTCTTATGTGCCTACCTATGGCTGTCACTACTAACCAGGATAGGCTGTGGTGAAGTGATGGTGGTTGCCTTCAGCTCAAGGTTTTCTTTTCTTAGCCAGGTTTATGGGCAGAAAACCAAAACAAAAAAACCAAAACTGAACCAGGCAAATGCCATGACGATGACTAGATTTATTCCCAAAGTATCCCAGAGATTGTTGGACAGATAACCATGTTGTTTTCCACAAATGGCACGGATTAGTTTAGAAAGAATAAGGGTCAAGCTATGGGCTTAGCTTTTGCAGCAGATATGATCACAGGAATAATGCAACTCCCTCCCTTCCTTCCTTCTTGTCTTGTCTTCATTCTTTGCAAAGATCTTAGCTTGAAACCCAAAGAATAAGAGCTAAAGAAAAGCTATTAGACAGGAGCTAAGAAGTAGAGTCTTCCCTTGAGAGACTGCAGCATTTAAATTGTTCCCACTGGGAAACTCCAAGCATCTCATCACCCAAAGCTTCAACTTACATATGATTAGCGACTCTGTGGTCATTGCTTTCTATAATTTGCTGTATCCTGGTCCAGACTCACAAGTTTTCTGCATTTGTGAGGTTTCTTTAAGCTGAGATGTTTTAAAATAAGTAAAATAAAGTTTATGTACAGTCCAAAATACGGGCATGCTTCTAATTTAAGTTTTTGCAACTGCAAAAGGACATTGTGCTGAAAAGATACGCAGCGTACAGAGACTCAGGAAGTGCCACTGAATCAGTCAAATATTTTACTGGGCAATGCTGCTCTTTCATTACCCATCTCCAGAGCAGACTTCGTACTTTTGAGAGGTACATCCTGTCAAATTTTGATAAATTATAACTATGCTGCATAATGGCTCTGAGGCCCACCTTTCTTAATAACCCTCTGTTTTTCTGAAGACACAAATGCATCGCCTCCTTTCTCCTCCTGCATCCTGTTAAAGTTTGCATTTTAATGTTTCCAACCCAAGTGTGAACTTGGGTTTATAAATATTCTGCCTCCAAATGTGCAACCCTTTTAAACTGAGAACCTCAAAAAGAAACATTCTCTGTTCCAGGGAATTAATGCACACATAATAATTTACAGACTCTAATTTCAAGTGAACAACATTCCCTGTAATACCTGGAGACCTTTTCGAAAATAAACAGGCCTGACTATCCTTGCACATTTTCTCTACCCCTCCAAGCTGAATTTGCAAATGGATCTCTCTCTCTCAGCCACAAAGGGAGAAGTTGACAGTATAAAAAAACCACGCAGAAAGGAAGACAAAATCATTTTGAAATGGAGTAACCTGGTGTTGAACGGATGTTAGACTTCCAAAGGAGACAGCTCCCAGCTCCTCGGTGTGTTTTAAAAAGAAAAAAGTTTAATGCTAATGGAAATAATTCTTTGGGGTAGTTACTGAAACAAAGTGGCTGATTTTTTCAGGGTTCACACACCCTTTGAAAAATATGCCCCTGGCATTTGCACATTTCCAATCCAGCTCTGTGTCACTGTTTCCAAGCGGATTGCTTCCCTTCCCTTCTCTTTCCCACCAGTTGTTTCTGCGAGGATGAAGGTCAAAAAAGCCAAGATGGTATTTGCATGATCAAAACCCCATTCCATTTGGCCAAAATCTTGACTTTCTGTCCTTCTCAGGGGAGGACCATGCTAGACAAGTGGAGTGACAGAAGTGAATTTTTCAGGGCTTTCTCCCCAAAGCCATGCATCCAAGTGCAAGTACGAGAGAGGACATTCCGCCCCCCTGCCAAAATTAGATAGAATTGCCTTCCAAGAATTGTACTCTACTCATGTAAGGGATCAAAGAGAATCCATTAGTTATTTCTGGAATATCCACTGTCCCTCTGCACAGCCACCTCAGTTGGTACAGGTCCTTACTTTCTCTGCAGCCTTTTGAGGAGGCTGAATATCCTACAAGGAGGAAGAAATTTGGGGATGTTCCCTTCAGACATTCTAGTTGACCAAATTTCTTTCATTCATTCATTCATTCATTTATCATATTTGTCACCACCCATCTCCTCCGACCAGAGGGACTCTGGGTGGTTTACAACAAAAGTAATCAATAAAAACAATAAATATAAAATACAGTGCAATGTATAAAAAATATAAACACCATTAATAAATAACTATAAGGGTAAGAGTAAAAATGAAGTCCAAGTGGCAAGATCTAACAACAAATTAGGATCTGGATCATAGAATACTGTGAGTGTTGTCAGAAATGACATCCTTTGTATGTTCAACAATCTCTGCCATTAAGCAAAAATGTTATAATACCTAATACGTGGAGAACTTTGTCCCTGATACCAAGATATCTTGATTCTTCCACGCACCTTCCCAATTATGGTGTGTAAGTTATTTCTCCAGGCTGCCTCTACCATCCCTGAAGGAGGAATCAGCTCATGGCTAAATCTCAGAATCTTAGAGAAGGCCAGGGCCCTAGAAGCCTATCAAGCCTAACCGCTGCTCACAGGGCCGCAATGAGGGGGGGCAACCGGGGCATGTGCCCCGGGCGCTGTGCTGGTGGGACGCCAAAATGAGCGCTGGGGGGGGTGCCAAAATGGGTGCGGAATCCATGTTTGCCCCGGGTGACACAGACCCTGGCTGCCGCCCTGCCTACTCAGAGTAGGAATCCAAATTAAAACATCTCAGATGGACGGCTGTCCAGCCTTCATCTGAAACCATTCAGTGAAAGGGAACCACCATCTTTCTCAGTTCCTGGTTCTGTTGTTGAATTGCTCTGATGGTTAGGAAGTTTAACTCCATTATGTTGTGTCTTGCTTCTGTACTGATGAGAACAAGGGCTGATTTTCTGTTGCGTGACACCAGTGCTGTAGGATTCGGGTCTCTGTGTCGGATCCAGAATCAGGAACAGCAACATTTCCAGAACCTCCCGATTTTCATGAATTTCTCCATGGACCTACCAATACTATAACATCCCCAAATGTACATTGTGTGAGGTTGGAAGGGTTCCTAACAGAAAGGAGCGTAAAAGTCAAACTACGGCGTGACATTAAATGCAAATTTTGTCACTGTGAATATCTGAGTTCAGTTGTAGGTAGTAGCCAAAGATTCAGAGAGGGTTTTAAAAGAACTGCCTCAGCTCTTTAGCCCCCTTGGATATAACAAAAGCTAAACAAAGAAGTAGTTTAGCTAGACATTACAGTGATTAGTGCAGATCACAAAAAACGGATCCCAGATTTGCATGGATTTTTGGGAAGTACACAAAAACACACAGTTGCAACATCTGTTTGGTGGAATTGTAAACTGCCTTGCAGTAGGCTTTAGGCAGTAGGTTGCACACACGCACCCCCCCCCCCAAATGAATAAATCAATAACTTTACATAGGGGACGCGGTGGCACTGCGGGTTAAACCGCTGAGCTGTCGATCGGAAGGTCGGCGGTTCGAAACCGCGCGGCGGGGTGAGCTCCCGTTGCTCGTCCCAGCTCCTGCACACCAAGCAGTTCGAAAACATGCAAATGTGAGTAGATTAATTGGTACCGCTTCGGCGGGAAGGTAACGGCGTTCCGTGAGTCATGCTGGCCACATGACCCGGAAGTGTCCTATGGACAACGCCGGCTCCAAGGCTTTGAAACGGAGATGAGCACCGCCCCCTAGAGTCGGACACGACTGGACTTTACGTCAAGGGAAACCTTTACCTTTACCTTTTTACATAAGTATTTCTCCACCACCCTATTCCATGTGACAGATTAGCAGAAATCAGTCTGGTAGCACGTTTTCCAGGTAACAGCTTTTATTAAACCTTTTGGTGGGATAAAATAAATGCAGTTAAAATGAATATATAGCTCCCAAGCTTATAAATATTTTAAGAGTGACACCTCTGTTTATTTCCAAAAAAATATTTGGATCAAATTTTGAGAAAATTTATTTGGGAAGGTAAAGCACCGAGAATCTCTATTTCCAAATTATGTTTGTCTATGACAGACAGCAGTTTTAATCTTCTGGATTTTAGAAATATCATTGGGCTTACACATTAATATCAATATTTTCTTGGAATGATTTTTTTTTTTTACAAAATGCCACTATGGGCTAAATCGGAAACTTATTTTACATTTAAATCTTGGCAGTTGTTTGTACAAAGATTGTGAGGACTGATTTAGTGTTTCCAACTTTGCTAATGGCAAGACGTATTTGGCCCCCGTTAGGAGATAATTTTAGTTTTGACACAGGGTCTGATAAACACGTAACTTTCTGACGTAGCTCTACAGTACTCTTAAAATTAACTTTAAGTTAATTAGTTAAGTATAGTTAACATATAGTTAACTATAACTTTTACTGGAAAGAATGGGCACGAAAGAGCATAATTACACTAGATCAATTACTATTTAATGATTACTTTAAATCTTTTCAGCAACTGCAAACGTAATTACTTTCACTAGCAACACAAAACTGGAGGTATATCCAGTTAAAATACGTTTTGACAGCTCGGTATGGACCTGATGCTTGAACAGCTTCCAAAATATCTGATACCTTATTAACACTGAAAAATTCCATCTCAGAATCCAACCCTTTTTTTTTTTGGACAAAAGTTAAAAGAATTGTTTAAAATATTTATAACAAATATACACGATGCTTGGAATCAAGAATTGGAAACTCCAGTTCTGTTAAACCAATGGACTCAAGAACGCTAAGTTTATGCCCTGTGACTTAAAGTTGAAATTAACCCATCAAAATATTGTTTTTCGTATCTGCTAGACACCATCTAGATTACAGTGTCTCTCAAACTTGGCAACTTTAAGATGGGTGGACTTCAGCTTCAGCTTGAGTTGAAGTCAAGTTGGAGAAACAAAGATCTAGAATGTTTCATAAAAGATGGACTAATAATTATTTACGTTGGCACTGCAAGAAATTTGGGGGCACCTTAACTCATATGTTTTGGTCATGTTCTTCTTGACGCCCCTTTTGGAATAATGTTATACAATACATTGACAGAATTATTGAGAAAACTCTTAAAGACATGTATATTGTACTGAATTATATACTGACTACTTGGAATTTGACATGTGCACAACAAAGAATGGTTTTTTGGACTCTAACAGTAGCAAAAAGAATAATACTCAAGAGGTAGAAAAATACTATAATTTCAGATATAAAGGACTGGATTTCAGAGATGTGTGACTTAGCCATTTTTGAGAAGATTATATGTTCGGTTAATCAGAAAATGTCCCATCATCTTTTCCTTTGGAAGTTGGTGGTGTTGTTTTAATATTTACAAGAGGGTAAACTTGGGATGTTGTTGTAATTAGTTTTTTTTTCTTGTTTGTTGCTTTTTTATGTATTTTCCTGTTGTGTAATGTTTTTCTTTCCTTTCGTTTTTGTGTATGGTGAATTGTTCGTTTTTATTTTACTTTATTTTATGCTTGTTGGAAAATGGATTAACAAAAACCATCCGGAAAAAAACGGGTATAAGCTTTTGTGAGCTGCAGCCAGACTGGTTCTGACTTTTTGCCACCACAGTCTAACATGGCTCTCCTCCTATAATTTCTCAGTTAGGGTTTCTCTCCAATAATTGACTGGGGCAGAAAGAAAAATTGTGTACCTTCTACCATGCGAAACAATGTGCACAATCCAGTTTTGCAATGCCTGCTCCCTTGGTTTGTACTGGCAAATGACACAATCACACTGTGCCCATTTTTCCCCATATTAGCACACGTCTGCATAGAGTCAGTCTCATCTGAATGTTCAATTTCCACGTTCAAAACTTTTGTTCATGTGTAGCTGCATAGCAACCAGGCAACATTCTCTTTTCTGGGACTATAACTGAGCAGCTTAGTAAAATTCTGCAGCTACTTAAGATCTCTTAGTCAGAGGAAACCCCTGATGAACTATTTGCTGAAAAAAGAAAAAAATGAACAAAAAATGATTTATGGATTCGATGATTAGAAAGGGCAGATTATGGAAAGAAGGAAACTTTGATGTAACCTTGGAGAAAGAGGGGAAAATATAAATGTACTTATAACTGCTGTTAAGATCGTAAGCCACTTCTTTATTATTCTTTCTTTTTTCTTTTTTGCTCTTTTCTATCTCTTTTCTTTATTTCTTTTTCACATTTCTATTACTTTTCTCTATTTCTCTTTAACTTAAAATTTGTATCGTTTTTACAGATAGTCCTCACTTAACAACCATTCTTTTAGTGATGGTTCGGACTTACAACAGTGCTGAAAAGAACGACTTACAACCAGTACTCACACTTACAACTGTTGCAGCATCCCCACAGTCATGTGATCATGATTTGCATGCTTGGCAACCAGTGTCCCGTGGTCACGTGATCACCATTTTTACCCTTCCCGGCCAGCTTCTGGCAACCAAAATCAATGGGGAACCACATGATTCACTTAATGACCATGTGGTTCGCTTAACCCCCACAGTGATTCACTTAATGACTGCTGCAAAAAAGGCTGTAAAAACGGGTCAGATTCACTTAATGACAGCTTTGTTTAGCAACTGAAATGCTGGTCCCAATTGTGGTTGTTAAGCGAGAACGAACTGTACTCTGTGGAAAAATGTCTTTAATAAAAATTATACACACACACAAATATCTTCTAGTTAAAAGAGAGTGGTGATTGAACCGAAATCAGTTTCATGTAAAACATACTTTCTACTACTATTAGATTTACTGGAATATGATTTAAAATGCAACTGAATGGCTCACAGGTAGAAAAAGTTGCCAATTTAATGAATTAGTCACAACATGATCTACAGTACTTAAGCTTTTGAGTTACTTGTCACCCAGTTGACTGCAGAATGTATTCTGCACATCACTAAGTATTTCTTTATTTCTGAAATTGCATCTTATATCTGAAATATTTCTCAACTTTATCAGATTTTAAAAGGCCCCAAAGGAAATAAGTTGTTATAGAAATGAATTATGAATTTAGAACACACGATGGTTATATCAAATTCACATCACTCAGGCAAAGCAATGGAGAAGCTGCTATTAAAATCCCGTGTTTCTGCTCTTCTGGTCTAATATCCAGAAAACATACACCTTTACGAAAACCTATGTCAAACTTCTGCTTGGACAGTGATCGTCCACGTGTAAGTAGGCCCTTCTTAATCTCCTTAACAAGGTATGTGAGTTTCCTCAACTTGCACTGTTCTCTTGTTTTCCTGCCAGAGAATTAATACTAGGCAAAAGAGAAAAAAACAGCCAGTTTGGTGCAGTGGTTAAAGCACCAGGCTAGAAACTGGCAGAATGAACGTCCGAGTCCTATCGTAGGCTGTAAACCGGCTGGAGGACTTTGGCCAGTCCCTTTCTCCCGGCTCTAGGAGGAAGAAGGCCAGGGCAAACCATTTCCGAAAAAGGTTCCATGGAACGGAAAACTGTATGGCGTTGTCCAGGCTGCCACCAGGAGTCAATGTGGACTTGAATAAATGTTAAGCAGCTCTGCTGCTCTGTCAGATCTGGGACTCCTGGCATCTGTTTTAAACGTTAAAAGAGAGGGACATCTAACCACCATTCCCGATAGATGAAGGAGATCAAACACTAGCATCCAATTTGCTTTTTACATTTGGTCTAATCTTCTTTTTCTTTTTACTTTCATTCATTTTCTTCTGCCCCATTGTCATTACTCCGGAGAAAACCCAACTTGTGTGTTCTATGTGATATAGCAAAATCCATATGGGATTTAATAGCAAATATACCCCCCTCAGCATTGCATAGTTCATATTCCCAATATTTAGAAGACTGACTTCTTTTTTCTCCCTCTCTCCCTCCCTCCCTCCCTCCCTCCCTTCCTTTCTCTTTCTTTCTTCTTAATCATTGCTGGAACAAATGTAAATATGATTACTATTAATTCAAGGAAGAATAGAGTTCAGATAAGACTGCTGATAGGTAAAAGTAAAGGTTTCCCTTGACGTTAAGTCCAGTCGTGTCCGACTCTAGGGGGCGGTGCTCATCTCTGTTTCAAAGCCGAAGAGCCGGCGTTTGTCTGTAGACACTTCCTCCCTGGTCATGTGGCTTCCTCCCTGGTCATGACTGAACGGAACGCCGTTACCTGCCCACCGAAGCGGTGCCTTTTAATCGACTCACATTTGCATGTTTTTGACTGCTAGGTGGGCAGGAGCTGGGACTAGCAACGGGAGCTCACCCCGTCACGCGGATTCAAACCGCCGACCTTCCGATCGGCAAGCTCAGCAGCTCAGCGGTTTAACCTGCAGCGCCACCGCGTCCCGTGTTGATAGATGCAAGACTGTTGATAGATGCAATTAAATCATGGAAACTGGTTTCCACCACCGGAACTTTTGCTGAGGCTCAGCATCTTCTCCCATGCCAGTGTGAGAGGGAAGATGGGAGGTGGATCAAGTGCAAAACTTCCAGCTATTCCTCCCTGGGGGAAACAAGGGCATCTCCTCTTTTCTTCCCTTCTCCTCTCACGGTCTGACGGAAGGTGAAAGGGAACAACAGTTGCATCACAAGTTGATTCCAATAGAGTAGATATGACCAAAGGCCCCAGGAAGCATTAGAGGAATGATTGTTTGGGCAATACCAGCTCTGTGATCAACTGAAATAATGTCTTCTGAGGGATGAAACATTTCTAGCAGTTCAGTTCAGTTCATTTGCTATCTGAGGACACGTTTGTGTATCCTTGTCAGGTTGTACTCTCAGAACATAAAGTGTAGATCTGAAGTGAATTAACCAGAACAATGAGATTAGAGATGACAAAGAGAAACTATCAGCACTGGATGGGGGAGAAAAACCCTTTTAAGGAGGAACAAAGGAGGTGACTAATGGAACTGAAGTGCTAGAAAGCCTTGCTATAGAGGCCCAGCCCATGAAGAGGACTGAGCAGTAGATAATGTTGTCTGTGTCAATGGCACCAAGTGCGTGTGGAATGCCAAGGCAGAGGGGGGAAAAGAATGGCTCCACTTTATGACAACAATGAGAACGCAAAGACAACGCTAAACGGTGTGCAAGGACACAAGCGGTTCTCTTTCCTGAGCTGTAATGGAGAGTCACACTCTAAAGACAGATCAAAACATCTACAAATCCCTGGAATTCTTTCTGTGGTTTTGACATGGAGCTGAATGAACCGTTAGTCAAGCCCCTCCATGGAGAACAGGGGGTGGGGGGGGGGGGAGGGAGGGGAGAAAGGCCTTCTGGTGTTTCTGCCTTTGTGTCTATTATTGTCCTAACAGATGACAATTATCTTAGGAAGCCCTTGGCTGGAACAATGGGAGGAACCGTGGAGGTACCTATCAATACCTCTGAAAAGATGGCTTGTTCTAAACCCACAAGCAAAACAAAATGTAGAACAGGTTGTTTCAAAACATTAGCATCCATATTTTGTTTAACTACACACTTCCACTCAGTTTGGATTTGTCCACCTGTATCAAATGTCTCTTCTTCTTTCTCCCTGGCCAAGATGGCCACTAGCCCTTCTGGGCGTGGAAGGGTAAGGGTGTGTCAACATTAGCACCGTATACTTCTTAGGGATACTTTGGTTCCCAAACTTCTGGCAGCCAGAGCATATTTTCGTTTCAAATCGGTACTGGAGGTAGGCTTCACCTTTTCATCTCAGGTGTTTTGCTTTTAGACGTGACCTTAGTGGGAACCATTTCAGCTTAAGTCTACTTCCTCAGAGCACGTAAAAATGGATTATCAGTTCAGATCAGTTCAGAGAACCCAAAGGACAAAGTTAATCAAGTTGGAAGCTGAACTGGAAATAGTTGAGACAGAACTTCATAAAATAATTTCAAGTTCAAATACCTTAGGATTTGGAGAAAGATTTAGCAAGAGAAGTGGAAAACATACTCAAAATGTTTGTCGGCTTGGACATAGATGAAACTTCAGAAATTCAAGAAATTTGGCAGGATGAATTCATGGACAGCATGAAGAAGAAAACTGCTTCATGATATACTTGTTAAATGCACATATCTCAAGATAGAAAAAGCAACACTCAAACTAAAATTTAAACCTCGCAAATGCAATAACTGAGTTTCTACCAGATGTTTTGATTGATTATGTGCCATCAAGTGGTTGTCGACTCTTAGTGACCACATAGAGAGATTTTCTCTACGAGGATCTGTCCCTAACTTGGTCCTTCAGTTCTTCCAAGGGAGCACCCACCACTGCTGCAACTGAGCCCATCCCACTTGCTGCTGATCCTCCTCTTCTTCACTTTCCTTCCACAGAGCATGCGAAAAACCTAGGTAAAAATCTGTGTGTGTGTGTATTGTAGTAATAAATCACTTTTCCAGAAATGTTGTTCTTCACACGATTCACAAAGAATTACATTTTTAAAGCACTTTCTAAGTCAGTTTCCCCACTGATTTACTGTACGTGTGAAGAATTAGATGCTTAGCCTCATTAGCTATATGGAAAAAGGACAGAAACTGACCAATTTTTGTAAAAAAGAACAGAAAAAGATAAACTCCTCTGGTGCCATATTAGAAATTGCCTCTTCACTGATTCCATGACTTATATCCAGTCGGCATCAGAAGGAGGCGCTTGAGGTCGACCAGTTGATTACACTAGAAAGTCTGCAGAAACCTACTTACAACTTGGACAATTGAGGGCAAAGGACTTTCATCTAGTTTTTAATCTCCCTAGAAATATGAATAGGGTCATTTGTGGGAGGGGGGCAAAAAAGTCAAGCCGGTGGCTGCAACCACACAAATGAAGCCCCACCCATTCTTGATGTGTGATGCATGCATGATACATGTAAAAAAGGGGCAGGACTTTGAATGTGCAGGTCTAGCTGCCATCTTGACTTTTTTTTAAAAAAAACCCCAGATACTCCTAATTATGAAAAGTAGTGTGTATGTGAAAATAATAAAATAAATATACATCCACACATACATCCAAAATTGTTAACTGCAAATGGCACACATGCATTGTAATATCTCTGTTTCTTGTAATAAAATTTTCTCCTAGAGTTGATTCCAGGATTTAAATAGACAGGGACTTAAAAATGCTGTTTTAACTAAGTGTGCAAAGTTTTGCTACTTTGATGCTTTCTGCATCTTAAACTATGGATTGGCTCTAATTGTATTTACCTCCATGCCCAACCAGAAGGATCAGAGTGCATGTATTTCAAATGTACCAGCTACACACTCAGCGTGATGCTCCTGGGCTTTCTCTGTTGCCTGGTATAAGATTAACTCATTACATTAACTAATGGTGTGTACATAAAAACCACTCCACAGTTACACAAAATCTATATCCAATGAACACATAATCCTAGCAAAGAGTCAGAAGAGAGAAACATCCCTACAGCACTACATTAAGGATGCAGGAGAGAAAGCACTCATTCTCCCAGCAGACTGGCTTGGCAAGATCTCTCCTGCTTTCCTCAGAGGTGGTCACTTGGAATTTGATATAAGAGAAAGGCCTGAGGGCCAACGAACAGACTTACAGAACAGAAGTATCGGAAACGGGGGAGGCCAAAAAAAGTCACAGCAAGGGCTGCACCTGCCTGATGTGGCCTCCATCTTGACTTTTGATTCCCCGCCCCTGGTTGGAAGGGAGCTTGGAGAACATCTAATGCTTGCCCGGCACAGGAATCCAGAAGGAAGGAACGGTGACTGCAGGAAATGTATCGTAACAAAGGATAGTTTGCAGGTCGACCTTCTTCCCCTCCAAAGTGTCAGATCTAAAGAACTGTTTTGTGAGTCCTGACCACATTGCGTCAACATGATCATCTCCACCCACATGAGAGCTCCCCACAGAAAGCCAGCTCCAAATAATTGCACACTCAATACTCTGTCCAAAGTCTAGAATCCTTTCACAATCGGCAGCTGCGATAGTAGACACACAGCACTGTGGTAACGTATACCTTCACTTCTTTTTCTTTATGCAAAGGCTGTTCCCAACTGTCCAAATGTTTGAACAACCTGGAAGGAAAAGGAAGAGCCACAATAGAAACTAGAGAACTTGTCCTGAAGTTTTGATCAACCTTGGTAAATAAGGCTCAGAACCTTACAAGTTATGCAGAACCTGAGGGAACCACCTGGAGATACTATCTGCTGCTCACTCACAGAAATTAGTGGATTAAAATACAACATTACTGTACAGTAAAGGTTTTTTTCTCCCGTCAGGAGTTATTTAGTGCTGTCTAAAGCTCCAATTGTGTCTAAAGCAAGTGACTGAACTAGATGACCTTGACTGCTTTTAAAAAATCTAAGGTCAGACGTGGATGGAAGGTCACCAGAAATCCAGAGTTGTTGGCAAGATGTTGAAGTAAAAAAATTAACCTAGAAAAAGAATAGGAAAGTATTTCTCCAGTGCCACCAAGAAAGTAGCACGGATGAAGAAGCTCCCAAGCGTCAAACTCAACTTATGGTTGTCTTTAAAGTTCCAATATTGTTTACTGGTCAAAGTAACTAGAGCACAGTTTACCAGTTAGCCTATTAAACAAAACGCGAATAGGCAGCTCTGACCTACTATCTTCCATCTGTCTACTCCATTGTGGTTCAGCTGATCTGATGCTGTAGGTAGGTTATTTCCGTATGAATAACTTTCTCAGGGTCACCGGAAAAGTTAGCAGCCCATATAGAAGCACAATAGATGTCCTGGGTTCCTGTTCCATGCACCAAGTACAGGAACATTGTTCCTGGGATATTCACCTTTTCTTTCTGTTTACAATGACAGCAGCTGAAGTCAAGCAGAATTTATGCTCAGGTTGGAATAGACACATGTAATACTCTGTAATGTGCAGTAAATTTTCAGTGCAGTTGTACAATGCTGGGGGAGGGGAAATACATGCAGCCTTCTTTTTATTCCTTAAACTTCTTAAAGAAGAGTCAGCTCCGTTACAGAGACTTACAGACAAGATGGCTGCTTGTTGCTAATAAATTATGATGTACTTAATGAGCTTTAATTATGAAGAACTTAATGAAGTACAGCATGATTCTTTTAACTTTTCCATCCCTCCTTCACTTTTCAGTCCTAACGAAAAACAAGTGATTGTTTTTTCCATTTAACCAAGCAGATTTGATTTGGAATCATATCAGATGAGACAGACCAGGGTTTTATAGACTCACTTTTTTTACACATTGATATTGCTGTTTTTTACACATTGTCTGGTATATTTTATATAGGGTAATTTTATAATAAAAGGGGACGTGGTGGCGCGGTGGGTTAAACCGCTGAGCTTGCCGATCAGAAGGTCGGCGGTTCGAATCCGCGTGACGGGGTGAGCTCCCGTTGCTAGTCCCAGCTCCTGCCAACCTAGCAGTTCGAAAACATGCAAATGTGAGTAGATTAATAGGCACTGCTTCGGTGGGCAGGTAACGGCGTTCCGTGTAGTCACGCTGGCCACATGACCATGGAAGTGTCTACGGACAAACGCCGGCTCTTCGGCTTTGAAACAGAGATGAGCACCACCCCCTAGAGTTGGACATGATTGGACTTAATGTCAAGGGAAACCTTTACCTTTACCTAATTTTATAATGGCTCTAGTTTTACCCTGATCTTATCCATTTTATCTTGGTTCAGGATTAGTTTGCCAATTATATATTCTTATAACTTTGACTCTTATTATTATTATTCTGGTTTTAAGTACCTACTGTGGCACTCTGAACTAAATCTTGATTGGTTTCTTAACAAATCAAGAGTTCACTTTCACAAAGAACTGTGATAGGAATGGGCAATTTTAAAGCGACCTGTGTTTGGGTGAGACAGCAAAGAGGAATAAGGGGAACAACATGTTTTTGCTATGCATTAAACCCTTAAAGCAGTGTTTCTGAGCCTTGTGAACTTAAAGATGTGTGGACTTTAACACTGGGGAATTCTGGGAGTTGAAGTCTACACATCTTAAAGTTGCCAAGGTTGAGAAACACTGCCTTAGAGAACTAAGACAGCTATGGAAAATTTTTTCCTCAGGAGCCAGATCCCTTAAACTGTCATTTCATCAGGTATAACTCAGTTTAGTGGCATCACCTTATTGGCCTTTGCTGGTCAAGAATGCTCAGCATGCTTAGGGACAGTACATCTAGGAAATCCATGAGATGAAATCAATTAGAGTGTCCATAGAGTGTGGTAAAAAAAGTCAAACATAGCCACAACAGTGCAGTTGATGGTTGCCGCCATCTTGACATTTTGGACCATATCCTGCAGACACACCAAAACCAATCTGGAAATGCCTCTCCCCCTATAAACATGTGCATGTGACACACTAAAGTATGTATGTGGGTATATGTGTGTGTGTTTATACACACAGACACACACACATACATATACAGGTAGTCCTCACTTAACAACCACACTTGGGACCGGAATTTTGGTTGCTAAGTGAAGCGATCATTAAGCAAATCCAACCCGATTTTACAACTTTTTTTGCAGCAGTTGTTAACTGAATCACTGCGGTTGTTAAGCAAACCATGTGATTGTTAAGCAAATCATGAAGCCAGCCAGGAAGGTCAAAAATGGCGATATTGTGACCACGGGATGCTGTGATGGTCATAAATGCAAACCGGTTGCCAAGAGCCCAAATGGTGATCATGTGACTGCAGGGATGCTGCAACGGTCCTAAGCGTGATGACCGGTCATCAGTTAGTTTTCCCAGCACTGTTGTAAGTCTGAACCATCACTAAACAAATGGCCGTTAAGCGAGGAGTACCTGTATATATCTGATCAAAGCCACACTCTCCTCCACTGCAAAAAGGAGTTGAACTATCAATTTCAATAAAATGTCCATAAAATACAGTACCACTTTTAAAAAATTATATGAATTTTTAAATTACAAATTATAAATTATATTTTAAATTATACCAACAATTCTCTCACAGCTACAAATCACTGTTGCACAGAGAAAGAGACAAGTATCCAACTTCCGGCAGGAATGGCAGAAAAACACGGGAGAAAAACAAGATGTAAACGGGGTACAAGAAAGAGGTAAATGCCCTGGAAAGAGAAGGAGAAATGGGGCAACAAAAGTGAATGGAAATGAGAGAGGGGAAATTTGGAGGGAGGGAGAAGCTCTGTTTCAGCTACAGAAAGGGTTAAATTCACCAGGCAAACAGGCCCTCCCAAGCAGTGGCTAATTTTCAAAGGCAGTGGAAGTCAGCCGCCATCTGTACCTTGGGCTAAATCCTTTCCTTTCAACAGCCACTGCTGATCATATGAGCAAATGCAAGAAGACCCTCCCAATTCACAAGTAATTATTTAAGAGAAAAGAACCCTTTCTCTTCCAGGGAGTAAATAGGATAATTCAGGCTACAGGATCATTATATATTAGCAGAGTCACCTGCAGGATCCCGTTTTGGCCAAAATGAGAAAGCTGCATTGCACCATTGCACTGTTGTGATGCAATCTTTGACACCTTCATGCATGTGAGCGATGCCAAAAGGGGCAGGGCTGGCATCATGCTGGCAGAATGCTGCTTTCACCTTTCACCTTTTGCCGTTACAGAGACTTACAGACAAGATGGCTGCTTGTTGCTAATAAATTATGATGTACTTAATGAGCTTTAATTATGAAGAACTTAATGAAGTACAGCATGATTCTTTTAACTTTTCCATCCCTCCTTCACTTTTCAGTCCTAACGAAAAACAAGTGATTGTTTTTTCCATTTAACCAAGCAGATTTGATTTGGAATCATATCAGATGAGACAGACCAGGGTTTTATAGACTCACTTTTTTTACACATTGATATTGCTGTTTTTTACACATTGTCTGGTATATTTTATATAGGGTAATTTTATAATAAAAGGGGACGTGGTGGCGCGGTGGGTTAAACCGCTGAGCTTGCCGATCAGAAGGTCGGCGGTTCGAATCCGCGTGACGGGGTGAGCTCCCGTTGCTCATCCCAGCTCCTGCACACCAAGCAGTTCGAAAACATGCAAATGTGAGTAGATCAATTGGTACCGCTTCGGCGGGAAGGTAACGGCATTCCGTGAGTCATGCCGGCCACATGACCACGGACGGGTCCTTAGGGACAACGCCGGCTCCAAGGCTTAGAAACGGAGATGAGCACCGCCCCCTAGAGTCGGACACGACTGGACTTTACGTCAAGGGAAACCTTTACCTTTACCTTTACCTTTACCTTTTAACATGTCGGAAACAACTCAGCGCTGGGTTTTCAGTCCAAGGTAACCCTAGCGGGCTGCTAAAAGCAATTAATACATCTCTTGGAATTTGAACAATCCAGAAAAAATGCTTTTCTGAATCTCGTTTTTCTTCCAAGCTCTGCCCTGAATTGTTGGGGCCTGGGAGATGCGCTGCAATATAACCTTCCCACTCCAACTTCCGTTCTTGGCTACGTAGGACACAAAACTGCCATGAAATGAACTTTCCAAAAGCATTTGGCAAAAGGAGTTATTGCTGTGCTGCAGCTGCGAAAGAAGAACTTAGTAATCAATGTGTTAATTAAAAGGCCTCACGTTGAGTGGCTTCAAAAAGAACGGAAACAACTCAAGGCCACTTTTTTTTATGTCGAGCTTAACGGTGCTTTCCTTTAGATGTTGCAGAGAATGAAAGAGTTACGTTCATGTAGCGCGTCAATAATGTATTATTCCTTGCCCAATGTATGCGTTAATTATTGGCGATAACTATTAAATATCCTCATATTTCAAGTACAAATCAACACTTACTTGCTTTGATTTCTAGCCAAAGGTCACAACGCCCTAGTGTTCACTTACACTTCACAACAAAAGCATTTCAACACTATATTCAACAAAATGTGCAGACTCTAAGCTTCTCCGTATTAGGAAAGATGAGCAAAGGGTCCACATAAGGCATCAAAAAAGTCAAGGTGGTAACCACAACACAATCAATGCTCCAGCCCTTTTAAACATGTCACGCGTGCCCATCATATGTAGGAAGCGGAAGAGCTTCAATCACACGATGGCAGATGCCATCTCGAATTTTTTAATCCTCCCAGGACGCCCTTGGAGGAATTATTATTCAGCGTCTACAAAGTTAAGATAATTTGTTTCTGTTTTTGTTTTAATTCATACCATTCAAACGTCAGAGTTAATAAAAGCATACTTTACTACACTGTATAAAGTATGTAAGATAAAATAAAGAGTAAAAACAACAGAGAGTAAAAACAGCAGTAAGATTTTAAAAATATCACAATGGAATTAACAGATCATTAAAAGCTCTGGGGGAAATTAAGTGCCTTAATCTGGAATAGAAAAGACCATAAAGGCAGCACCAGGTGTATCTAGTTGGGAAGGTGTTCCTAAGTCAGCAGCCTACCACTGGAAAGGATTACTCCCAGGTAATATAAATTGGTACACCAAGCAGTCATTTTACTCAGACGTACTTCATCAGAGTTGAGATAAGTATGAGATAAATGTCCGTTGAGTTCATAATCATTTCCTGATAAATCTGACTGGATGGTTTCCAGATAAGGTTCTCTATTCCCCACAGCCGGCATTTGGAAATACAACGCCTCTGGGCAAGGAAACTCATTTAGCTATTATGACTATAAAATAAATAATGTTATCTATAATAAAAACTTACTGATATTTACAGATTTTCCTATATACTGTATGTCTTATCGCCACTGCAAGCCATCTCAAGCTGAACAGTCCCATCTTTGCCTTGAATATATTCCTAACTAATTCTGTAGGGCGGATCAAGAATTGTGTTGCCAAAAGAGATCTAGGAACGGATATAATCTTCACTGTTCCTAATTTTATTTGACTCTACCAAGATCCCATTCCAGGGGGGCCTTCATGTTGTGCACCAGTTGCGCCCCTTCTTGGATCAGGAGGCAATGAGTACATGCTTTGGTCAGCTCCCAAATGGATTACTGCAATGTGGTCTACATGGAGCTGCCCGTGAAGAACATCTGGAAGTGCCCATTGGTCCAGAATGCAGTGGCACAGGGAATTATGGGTGTGTCTCATTGCACCCATGTTACACCTTTGCTCTAAGAGCTTCACAGACTCCCAATTTTCAAGGTGCTGATTGTTATCTATAGTGCCTTACATGGTATGGGGCCAGGATATTTGAGGGAACACCTTACTATCACTATTTCTACCCACCCAGTTAGGTCAGGCAGGAGGGACACGTGCCGGATCCTGTCTATCAGACTTTTCTGCAGCTGCGCCTGCCCTCTGGAACAACGGACCTGCGGAGGTTTGTCGTGGCCCCGACTCTGCTCCCCTTTCAGAAAACCTTGACGACCTGGCTGTTTTCCCAGGCACGGGGGCCAGAAGAGCAACTGAGCTGTGCTGCTGGTAAATGGTGTTTTTGGAGGCCACTCTGTGTTAATTGGTTGGATATCAAATTTTTTAGATATGAGTTGTATTTATGTTGAATTTTTAAATGTCTAGAGTCACATCTGTGAGATGGTTGGCCATATAAATCAATTCAAATAAATAAATAAATAAATCTGGCTGTAAATTGATCATTCTTTTTACCTGTGGGTATTCTTATGATTAACCTGTTTCATTTGAAACCCCAAATCAATATTTCTAATGAAGTCAATTACAGCCTTTGAAAGAAAATTAATGCAAAGTGATATACAGAGGAGGCGCTTATTCAAATAAAAACCCACAAATATTTATCATGAAAATGAATTTTAATAAGGTCATTGTAATTACTGTTAAATTATTGTGCACATTTTAATTGCCATTCAGAGCAGGCTGTCTCATATTCTTGTACAGGGAAAGAGGCAGGGGTCCCTGCAGGAAGGGGGTAAAAATGTCAAGATGGCAGCTACAATTGAATCCCCCTCGTTTTTGAGATGCAAGGTCCCTTTGAGTTAAGCCCAACTCCTCCTGAGGACAGCATGGACACTTCCATGTAATTTGCTTGGCAATACTATGAAGTGGTTTGCCTTTAACATATTCCAGGATGGTTTTCCACTCCTACGGACCTGAGATGTCCCGGAGGTCTCTCATTCACATATTAACCAGATCCTGCCCGTTTAGCTTTCCAAAATCAGCCCAGGTTGACTTGATGCTACCACCTGCTGTAACCATATTCTTCTACTCAATATTTTTGCATATATTATATTAGACCAGTGTTTCTCAACCTTGGCAGCTTTAAGATGTGTGGACTTCAACTCCCAGTATTTCCCAGCCAGCCATCAAAAAGCTAAGCAGGGTTAGACCTGGCTCATACTTGGATGGGAGACAACTATGACATCTCAGGCTTATAGGCTGATCCAGGAAGTTGAAAAAACCTCCCGGAACACCGGTATGGAAAACCACTTCTATATTGTTGTTGGGAAGACATATGGAGAGGTTCAGGAGTCAGTCTCATCTTGAAGAGGACGTTACTTCTACAAAATGATTTTATTCTATTGTGTTTTGTTTACATTAGCACACCAAATGGAACTAAGGCAGAGAATGGTCTAATGCAATGTTTCTCAACCTCGGCAACTCTAAGATGTGTGGACTTCAACTCCCAGAATTCCCCAGCCAGCAAGGAAGCCATCTTAAAGTTGCATTAGACTTTAAGTTAGTTGAGAAACGTTGCATTAGACTTTCTTTTTCCTGTTTTGGATGAATATATGAACTTCCGATGATCTCCCTCTGGCAACTTCTTGTTGGTTTCACTTTACCTCTGCCCCCAAGGTGCCTTTCCCTTGGGCATCTTTCTTTTCCCCCTATTCTTTGGGACAATCAGGGCTCCAAATCACCTTCATAAGCCCAGGATAATCTGGTCTTCTCTTTGCTATCACAAAAACTGCCATTTGATATATCACAATATGAAATCGCAACATCTGTAACTAGGAAGGAAAGGATGAAACCTTAATCATCCATTTATTATGAAGATTAAATCTTTCTGTTTTGCATTTGTGACCGTTATTGTTGCTTTCCTAGCCACTAAACTAATAGCTTGGGGTAAATTTAATTGCCACAAAAGGTCATCTTATCAAACATCTAGCCACTAAAATGCTGCGTTTTCTTTCAAACACGGAGTTATTTGGATTTCTTCAGGCCATGCTTCTGTTGATGCCTATGAGCAGGTCAAGCAATTTTTCAGGTCACACATCAACTTTACAGTGGCATGTTGCTCACCCTGGGGCCTGTCTGTTATTGGAAAAGCTTGTTCTGTCTTCAGACCTTATGCAACTCTAAGGCCTGGTTGCATCTGGAGTTCAGTATATTCTTCTGGCTGCCACATTTCAAAAATGATACACTTGTCCAGAAGAGGGCAGCTAACATGATCAGAAGGCTCAAACACTTCCTTCTGAGAAATGGCTAGAACATTTGGGACTCTTCAGCTGAAGGAAAAAAAATGACACCATGGGAACATGCATAAAATCCTCCATGGCATGGAAAAATGAAGCTGATTGGAAGGAAATTTTAGAACAGGCAGAAGAAGACAATCTTCACATACAGTACACCATAATTAACCTGTAGAATTCATCCCTGCAAGATGTGGTGATCACCACTAGTTTCAGTAGCTTTCAAAGGGGATGGGATACATTCACAGAGGTCAGGTCAATCAAGGGCTATCAGTCTTGAAGACTCAGTGGTGCCATCAGGGTGGGGGAAAGCATGTCTCCAAATACCAGCTGTGGGAGAACAGCAGCAGAATGCGGGTCTCCATCTTCTACTTATGAGTGCCCAGAAACATGTTGACAGCTATGAATTGCTGGTCTAAGATGGGCAAATTTCCCAAGTTAAGTCTTCCCTGAATATGTAATAGAAAAACTTTCTTCCAAGCTTGGTTGAAACCAGAAGTCCATGCTGCACCCTTGGTTCAGGCAAAGCCCAAAGATCCCCATATAACTACAGTGTCTCTTATTTTTACACCTTAAATAGGGTCCCAAATGCACAAATGGGCAACAGTCAAGCTGGTAAAGCCAGAGTAACATCTCCTCTGATCACTGCCTTGCCTCAGTCCAAGAGACTGATTTAAACACTTGTGCCAAATCCTAGAATGTCTCATTCTAAACATTTCATGTGGCTGGTACCATCAGAGGGCGATGTGGAAATTCTGAAATTTCATGAAAAGAATGGAATCGGCTGGTTTTCCTCTGCTCTCCCCCCAGTTCTTCATTTGTATTATGGCTTACTAGTTGTAAACTAGAGAGCAGGATCTGTGTCTTTAACATTTTGTGTAGCGTATTACTGATAATAAACCACCTCTTGCATTAGGAGAGCAGGTTGCTCACACTGTGGCTTCACAGACATTAATCAAAAGGCGGGCTGTCCGTGACAGATGGCGTGGCTTCTTGACAGATGTAGGGTTTTTGATACTAACCTTTAATATACGACGTATCTTGCTGTTTCTATCCTGGTGCTTAACTAGAGTCTTGTTACAAGAATGTTTATCAAAGAGCTTGTGTAGCGGAGCAACAAAGAGACTAAGCTGTGAACCATGAAGTTTCAGTTCAACTCCTTCTTCTGCATTTAACTCACTTGGTGGCATGAGGCAACCTGCAGTGTCAGGCCTCATCCCTTTCCCTCTCTGTAACCCAGGAATAATAATGTACTTCCTAGAGATTTGTTGAAAGGATGACTGGAAGGGAAGATCTCTGGGAAGTACTTCGAGGGTTTCAAAGTGCTAAGAAGCTGTCCACCATATTATTAGGGAGTTTCAGCTCTCTCCAGCTCTCCCTCCAGAATTCAAACTGAAGGTTGATCTCATGGCCCAGGATGAACAGAAGTGTTACAAAGGAATGCTCGCCTCCACTTAATTATTTTCTCATCTTG
This sequence comes from Candoia aspera, assembly GCF_035149785.1. Classification (NCBI taxonomy): domain Eukaryota; kingdom Metazoa; phylum Chordata; class Lepidosauria; order Squamata; family Candoiidae; genus Candoia; species Candoia aspera. The sequence goes on from NC_086159.1 coordinate 80,784,889, forward strand.
CAGACTGACCTCTGTACGTCAGCGCCAGCTACGAGATCCTGCCAAACAACAGCTCCAGAAGTTTTTGTAAACATGCACAAAGATCGAAGACTACAGAAAGGCCCATACTGGAGGAATGGAAGATGGCTGAGTTTGCAGAAATGGCTAAATTGACTTGCTTGATTAAGGAGGGGGCTGCCATTACTTTTATAAAAGACTGGAAACCCTTTGTGGCCTTTTGGTGAAAATGGATAAAAATGAACTGATTTCTGGATTTATTGATTAAAAAGGTTGGTTATTACCATGATATGTAATCCGGGAGATGGTAATTGTTATGTTTGTAACTGCTGCAAAGATGATCGGAAGTCGCTTCTTTAGATACCTTTCTTTTTCTTTTTTGTTATCTTCCACTTTTTCTTTTACTCTTCTATACTTGCTTTCTTTTCCTACATTTCCTTTTATGTTTCTGTAGTTTTTTAAACCTATGTAAAATCTTCTTATAATAAAAAAATACTTTTTTTTAAAAAAAAGAATTTTTTATGAACAAAACAGTTTCTAGTTTTTCTGAAGTTATGCCATCCGAGGTATCCTGTCACCAACATTTGTTCTTAGGCGGCCCACTGTTAATAAACTAATATGAAGAAGACAGCAGGCCTGAACTGGCACATTAATCTATTTAATTTGGCTGTTTCGTTGTAAACCGCCCAGAGTCCCTCTGGTGGGAGGAGATGGGCAGTGACAAATTTGATTAATAAATAAATCAGAAATAAAATCAGAAATGCTTCTTGGAGGACACCATTAGGGCTCCTTTAAGTCACTCTTGACTCCTGGGAATTTCATGGACCAATGAACAAAGATTTCTTAGCAACACTTTGTCAGTGGTTTGTCGGTGGTCCTAGACTTCCTCTTCCACCCTTCAGCTATGGTCTTTCAGGCTGGTTCACATGCAAAGTGCAACTCAGGTCTGATACTGCTTTCAGGATCAACCAAAGTCAGCTAGTTGTTCTCACCTAACTGGGCAGGGCATAATTAGGTCTTTCCTAAAGAAGTTTGCATTGGGTCTCTCAGAGATGCACATTTATAGGCCAGTCTTTAGCCTTCTAGGATTGGTTGCGGGAAGCATATTATCTTCACCCGTTTCAAACTGGGGCCAGCCGGGGGTTGAGCCTACCTCGGCCTGATGATGTGACTCTGCTCCTTTAAACCTTTAAACTGGGCTGTACCTGCGGGCAACTTCTCAGGTTGACTCCATAATGTGTTCTACTTGAGACTGTCTTTGAATCAAGTCCAGAAACAGAAGTTTCTGCCAATTTCTTTCTGACTGACACACAGGTTACACTGCAACAGCTTGCCTCGTGGGGACTTGGGGCTCATGTCTCCTCTGCATCTCCTCCCAGTCCTTTGGTATGTACTCCCTGCTGAGCTCAGCAGCCTAAGCTATTTGATGGGACATTGTTGTCCTACACTGTTTTTTCACATCGCATTTTATTGTAAGCCACTGACAGACCTCAGTAATCTGTGATATAATAGCAACAAATTAATGGAATGATAAAATCATCAGAGTAGAAATAAATGTCAATGCACTCATCTCAATGAGTATTTGTCATCATATTATGCTGATATATAGAAAGAGAGTGTGTGCGCTGAATGTTAGTATAGCATTACAGTACTTCCAGAGATGCAAAAACTCTGAATTTCATTACACTTAGAATCAAAGACATCCTGATTACCAGCAACAAAACTGAAAATGTATGCTATAACTCACTTATAGATTAAGGAATAAGAGAATACCTCAAAGCAAACATTCCCAACCCAGACGCCCCAAAGAGGTATGGACTATAATTCCCAGAATTCTCTGCAACAACCATCCTGGCAGGGGAATTCTGGGAGTTCTCACACCTTATGGCTACAACTATGAGCTCATTATCAGTGAAAAGTGAAACCACTCTCCCAAAGTAATTTTTGGTGAACCTCTTGATTGCTCATTTTTATAGTCCACCTGAGAGACTGTCCAAGGCCTCCATTACATTAATTCTTCAGAAGCCAACAAAGAAAATGCCTTGAAAAGTGGCCACCCCAAAGATGGTTGTGCCTTCCTGGTAAATCAAAAACGGAGGCTTGTTCTGAAGCTCACTGGTTTGGAAGCATCGCCCACATTTTTTATAATAAGGATGGAAACCAGGTTTCTTTCGTCTTCATAAGAATGTATTTCCCTGCCAGTGGATCTGGCAAATACAGAAAAATTAGTAAATAATCAATGAAAGCCCAGTTGGACAAAACAGAATTATGCCAAAGGTTCCTCTACTACATGAACTCAGCCAAGCATCCCCCCTAATCTTGAGGGGAAATACAACCAGGTGGGTTCAGGGGCTGACAGCCTAAGTCAAGATCATTGCCTAACACGGAAAGGATGATAAGCATGAATATTAAAGAAAACCATCTGATTTCCTAGGAAGGTCCTCCCACTTGTGTTCACTAACATTGGAGGCTCACCTGAATGAAAATGTACATTGAAACTGTGGCATGATTTTAGCCATGCACCCAAACAACCTAAATCAGTGATATGGCTTCCAGGGAGAAATTCATTTTCTAGCAGCTTCTGATGTTCAAACCATCTATTACAATAACTGCATGACTAGGATGCAAAAGAGGACCAATGTCCAGTGGACCTTCTCCATCCGTAATACAGTTCAGCCACATTCTCCCATCGTTCCTCTCCCCAACAGAGCCAGTGTAGTGCAATCAGATTAGAAAAATACAGCACCCTTGAACATAAGGACTTTGCTAAGTTATATATTCAATCTGCCTTGTATAGTAGTTTCCTGCATGAATTATTAAGCTTGGATGCATTGTTAAGAAGCTGTCCCCTACTTAAATAAATTCTGCCAGCCACGCATGGTGGCACACTAGGACCATAATAAACTTTCGGAGGTGGCATTAATAGAAAGGATGACAACCAGATTGGAAGCCCCAAGCTCACAGCTGATTAGCTACCATGCAACCTTGTCTTCCAGACAGAGCTGGAACATAAGGATGTTGTCAATGTGCATTACATGTTTCTGAGGCAGATGCAGGAGTGGTCAAAAAAGTCCAGATGGCGTCCATGAAGGTATGACTGAAGCACCATCCATTTCTTACATCTGTCACAAGAAACCGGTGGACTTTTGATCACTCTGTCATGGCCACCATCTTGACATTTTGACCACACCCTGTGGATGCCCCTGGGCAGACCAATAGTTTGTCTGGTCTAACAGTATCAGCTCAGTTCTATATAACACTTCAGATATTTCTGCAGGCTGAAATCAGCAGAATGTTCCATACAAAGCATGATCTCTGCTATTGAGGTTTTTCGTCTTTTCAATGTTTTCAAGTATCTGTAGATGCAAAAAAAAAAGGACTTTAAAAAAACAAACCCTAATTACAAATTCATTTTCTGCTGACAGTGCCCTTAGATTCTAATATCTACTCCAATGGTTCCCTTGGTTAGATAATGGTTTGTTTATTTATGTATGTATGATTGATGCCCTCTTAGGAAGATTTAAAGTTGGCAAAATAATTTATGATTTTGAACATTCTAAGACTGAGTTTGAAATAGAATTGTGTACAAATGATGAACATGTAATTACTAAAATGTATAAACTTTTATTGAAATTTGAAACAGAAGAAGAACAAGTAAAAGAATGTATGATAAAGTGGGCTTTATAAAACTTTTGTTATAATATAGAGATGGAACAATGGGAAAATATATGGCTGAAAGGATTGAAAGTTACATTTTGTTATAATCTTAAAGAGGATTTTTATAAAATGATGTACCGTTGGTATATGTCACCAGGGAAATTGTCTAGAATATATAAAGGCACTTCAAATTTATGTTGGAAATGTGAACAAGAAGGGACGTTTTATCATGCTTGGTGGACGTGTAAAAAAGCTAGAAAGTTCTGTATTCAAATATATACACTGATTTAGAGGATTTTAAAGATTAGTATATAATTGAGGCCAGAGGTTTTTCTTTTGGGATTGATGGACAAAGAGTTGGAAAAAAGTCACAGAACTTTGCTTTTGTACATGATAACTGCAGCAAGGATATTGTATGTATGCACAAAGATGGAAAGATTTGGCATTACTCACAATGGAGGAACGGCTGGTGAAGATGATGGAACTTGCTGAGATGGCTGAACTGACTTGTTTGATTAGAGAAAAAACAGTATCTACATTTATTGCTGACTTGAAACCCCTTATAGACTTTTTGAGTGAAACAAAAAAATGAAGTTATGGTTTATGGTTTTGATGATTAGACAGAATAGATTATAGAAATGAGAGAGTCACAATGTAACTTTAAAGAAAGAGGTAGATTTATAATTGTACTTATAACTGCTGTAAACAAAATCAGAAGCTACTTCTTTGTATCTTTTTTCTTTCTTTTCTATTTCTATTTCTCATTTACTCCCCCCCCCTTTTCTTGCACTTTTAGTGTTCTTTTTGGTTACTTTAAATTAGTTTGTATTAGTTTTTATTTTCATATATATATATATATATATGAATGAATGAATGAATGAATGAATGAATGAATGAATGATGCTCCTACAAGTACATGGCAATTTAAATTTCATTCAACTTATTTTTCATCCTCCATGGAAATACCCTTTCTTTGTGGCTATGAAACAGGCAGGAGTGTAAAGCATCTCTAAGTTTTATTTGGGGGGAAATTTGTATTCACCATTTTATAAAAGAGATAGTAAGTATTTCATAAAATATATTTTTTCTTGGTTCCCAGAAGTAAATATTGCACGTGGCCAATTTTTAGCAAGAATATAAAATGGCTAATTTTTAAATCTTTTTGGCAACAGGGATCATCCATGAATGGCACTGGAAAAGATAAACTTTGCTGTAAATACAGAATTCAGGGACTAAAACTGGAGACATTGATGGAGTGCATTCACAGCAGATGTCTGACCAAATCCAAGCAGGGTGGCTCCCTTATATCACACAGCCAGGCCAGCTAAGACCCTTAGAATATGGTTTTTGAAGAAAAAGAGGAACTGTTCAAAAATAATTAAAATGATCCAAAGAGAAATGAGCCATAATCATAGAAGTCCAAAATATAATATAAAAAATAAAAATAATTTTAATTAAAATGTTTATACTAATATATATTGTATTAGTTAATTATATTTTAATATCTCCTTAATTAGCAGTTGGGGAAAAAAGGAAAAAAGGAAAAGACTATTAGAATGCTTTTTCCTGAAATGCCTTTTCCTCTTTTTGTTGTTGTTTTGTTGATTATTTTTATAATCCTATGTTCACAACAACTTTTGCTCTAGTGCAGTGTTTCTCAACCTCGGCAACTTTAAGATGTGTGGACTTGAACTCCCAGAATTCCCCAGCCAGCCATTCCCCATGCTGGCTGGGGAATTCTGGGAGTTGAAGTCCACACGTCTTAAAGTTGCCAAGGTTGATAAACACAGCTCTAGTGTAAAGCTTATTTTATGTATGTACAGTATATGTAATCTTTCCTTTTTCTTTGTTTTTGCTGTTGTTGTTTTTATATACTTAATTAATCAAACTAAAAACATCATTTAAAAATGGTTCTAGCAAAAAAGGCTTCAGAAAGGGAGAAGAGTAAGATGCAAATTTTGAATGTACTCTTAAGATGGACCAACCTTGGCTAATCTCAAACAAGAAAAGAAAGAAAGAAAGAAAGAAAGAAAGAAAGAAAGAAAGAAAGAAAGAAAGAAAGAAAGAAAGAAAGAGGGAGGGAGGGAGGGAGGGAGGGGAGGAAGCAAGGAAGCAAGGAAGCAAGGAAGGAAGGACCTGGTTAATACTTGGATAGGAGACCACCCAGAAATCTGGGGCTACCCTGGGAAACTGAAAAATACTTTTGGAAAAAGCCTGCGGGGCACCACTTCCACACTGCTGCCGTGAAAACTACAGGGCTGTGTCTGTGAAGTCTCCGGAAGTCAAACTTGTGGGAGACTTTACCTCTGCCTCCCTGCATTGTGTAAATCAAGGATAGGCAAGATTTCAGCTTCAAAGGACGCATGGGGTGGGAACAAGAGCCACGGGGGGCACTTATCGACACCCACACACTGTCCCCAGATGGAAGTGAGAGGGGAGAGTCCCCTTGACCCAGGCCACAGGCCCCACCAAAAACACTGAGTCCCCTCTTCCTAGAAACATCCAGCACCTCCTCGGCAGTGAGCACGGATTCCCATTTGGCTGCCAGATATTGGCAGCCAGAGTTTTGCATGGGGGTTTGAAATCCCCCCGAAAATACACCAGGGGTGTTTTTACAAAATTGAATCCTCCATCCCACAAGTTCAGTTCCTCCACCCCATCGTCGTCATCAACATCATCACCAAGGTTATTACAGTCCTAAGGCCAGATACAATCAAAAGTATTCCATCTATCCATCCATCTATCAATCATCTGTCTATCATCTGTCTATCTATCTGAAAAACAATAAGTGTGACAAGATCTAAAAATAATTAAGAATAAAAATATTAAAATAAATCAAAATAAACTACTATTTTAAGAAATTCTAAACCTAAGTAATGGTGCAGCATATTGTGCAGATGGTAGAAGAAAACCGGGCAACCTGGGAGGATATTTTCGGTCCTTGTCTGAAAGAAGTAGCATTGAATAGAAATCACACTCTCTGCCTGGAAATTGCTTCAGAATCGGATATATAAGGGTCTGTCTAGAGTCCTTATATAGAGAACAGTATAACAACAAATGGCTTAGGGTTTCTACTGAGCCATCACCACATGGACACAGCCAATGGTCCTCTTGAAACGTCCAGAAAGGGCTACTGAGGCCACAGCGTCCAGTCTGGCTAAGGTGAAGCCTTACGAAATTTCAGGTTTCCTCCACCCCAATCTTTCCAAGTTTAAAGACAGGCCAAAGGAAGGGGGAAGGAGACCCATCAACCCATCCCAGACATGGAGCTCTTTTGTAAATCTCAGAGATGCAGCCTCAACAGGGTACACTTTCCCTTTTTGGAAGAACGGCTGTTGCTTTCATGCTACGTGTTCTTGTGCTTCTCACTTGGTAAGTGGGGGGAGAGGGTGTCTCCTCACCTTTATCTCACCCTGCCCCACCCACCACCAGGCTGGTCCTCCAAGGCTTCTGCTCCTTCCTTTGCATCGGCGCCTAAAAGGGCTTGGGGTTTCACGCCGAGGTACGAAGAACTCACAGATACTCTTTGTGGGCTGAGCTGAAGCGGGGGTGTGTGTGTGTCAGTCTCCCAGCCCCCAGATAGGAAAAACACACCTGCATCTGATTTGACTGCTATAAAATCAACCTCTGCTGCAATTTTTAAAGAATGCTGTTCGAAGTCACTCCCAGAAATAATAAACAACCAGGAAGGGGTATTGGGTTGGCTGAAGATAATGGGAATTGTAACCCAGCACATTGAAGACTGGGAAGAACTGCCAGGCTTATTTTCCAGTGTAGCACCATTTCTACCAGAAGTACTGCAAGAAAAAGAAAAAAGAAATAACCCGTGTTCTGACTGACTTTTCAGAGGAACTTATTATGTCCCTTTGAGGAAGGGTGCATTCAGCTCCATTAAATCTCAAGGTCCCTTTAACCAGCTCCATGCAACTTTTAGGGAACGTGAGCCTGCCCGCTACCTGCAAGAGCAGGGGCTGAATCAGACGTCGCAGCTCCCCCATTACAGCCACACACTGTAAAGAGCGAACCTCCAACACTTGTAAATCTGTTGCTTTTAGAACTGCATCTGCCGGTGGCAACTGGGAGAACCGCATCCATCTGTGCTTTGCAAATCTCTTTACAAGCTTCCATTTGGGGAGGGGGCCTACTGCTCCCTTGGTGGCCTCCTGACCACCATTTATGCAACTTGCCAGCTGTTCCTTTCACTGGCTCTCCCCCAGTTATTATACTCCAGGAGGGGAGTCAAAACGGGGAACAGAGGGAGGATAGAAGGCTGGAAAAGTGGGGGGGGGGTGGCAGAGGGGGAGAAGGTTTTCTTGCATAGCCTATCTGGGCCACCAGTTCTTCAAGAAATGGGCTGTCAGAGGAACTGTGTCTTCAGAGAAAAGATACAGCGGAATGAAGTTTCAGAAGAACGAATGCACCAGCCTGATTTTCCTTTCCATAATTCTAGAAAAGCGTGCACATTTAGCTGTATTTACAACACCCGGCTTCTGATCTGGAGTTAAAGGGGGGAAAGATAAAGGAAACTTGGATCCACAGAGTCAGCCAGCCAGCAGGATTTCCATAATGAATGTAGCCAAAGTAATGCCCTTAATTACATTAACATTAAAGTATTCCGCTCAAAGTGGAAGGCTGGTAGAAAATAAAATAACCCCATTCCTTTCATGGAGAGGAAGCCTAATTTCACTTTGAAGCAGAAATCCTTCACTGAGGATGAACTTCCTGAACGCTCTGGAAATGTCCATATATGGAACCAGAATGCCTATATGAACCGTTTCAGCAAGAAAGGGAAACCCGAATCAGTTTTTCTTTTCTGTGATCGTTTTAGTTCAGCAACAACGACCACCCTACAACCTCTTGTCTAGGAGTGTCCCCCGAGTATGACTTCAAAAAGTCAAGATAACAGCCCAGGCAGGGCTTCGATCACACCACTATAGTCACCAACTTGACTTTTTTGACCCATGCTTTTCACCTATGGAAAAAGCAAAGAAGGTTGTGTAAAGTCACAGGGACTTCGGTAGATGAAGGAACTGGTGTACAAGTAGACTCCAGGCAACAGAGGTGGGACACCTATAGAAACAAAACCAGATTCTGGAGATGGGCTGAGTCAAGAATCCGGTTGTTGGAAATCACTTCCAGATCTAATAAACCTCTTACCGCTAACTAGAAAGTTGGTCGCAAGGACATGGTGTGACCAGCCCTTGGACCAGCCAAAGAATCAATCTGAAGCGAGAGAGCCTATGGATACTGTTCTAAGATTCTTCAGAAATGGGTGGCATAAAAATAAAAATTAATTAAATACTATGTGCTTGAACCTTCAGCAAAGGATCGTTACCTTGTCGTGGTGCTAGAGCTTGAGCACCTCAATGATGCCATGAGCTAAACCGTGAAGGGCCACCCAAGACGGGAAGGTCATGACAGAGAGGTCAGACTAAAGCGATCCCTGGGGAAGGTCATGGCAACCCACCCCAGTATTCTTCCCATGAAAACTAAATGGATCAGTACAACCAGAGATATGTCGGTATACCATCGGAAGATGAGACCCCCAGGTCGGAAGATGGTCAAAATGCTACTGGGGAGGAACAGAGGATGAGTTCAACTAGCCCCAGACGTGATGACGCAGCTAGCTCAAAGCCGAAAGGACGGCTAGCGGCCGACGGTGCTGGTGGTGAACGGCGAATCCGATGTTCTAAGGATCAACACACCATTGGAACCTGGAATGTAAGATCTATGAGCCAGGGCAAATTGGATGTGGTTATTGGTGAGATGTCAAGATTAAAGATAGACATTTTGGGCGTCAGTGAACTGAAATGGACTGGAATGGGCCACTTCACATCAAATGACCACCAGATCTACTACTGTGGACAAGAGGACCACAGAAGAAATGGAGTAGCCTTCATAATTAATAGTAAAGTGGCTAAAGCAGTGCTCGGATACAATCCAAAAAACCATAGAATGATCTCAATTCGAATTCAGGGCAAGCCATCTAACATCACAGTGATCCAAATATACGCCCCAACCACAGATGCTGAAGAAGCTGAAGTAGAGCGGTTCTATGAGGATCTGCAGCACCTACTGGACAACACGCCTAAAAGAGATGTTATTTTCATCACGGGAGACTGGAATGCTAAGATGGGCAGTCAAATGACACCTGGAATTACAGGTAAGCATGGCCTGGGAGAACAAAACGAAGCAGGACATAGGCTGATAGAATTTTGCCAAGACAACTCACTCTGCAGAACAAACACTCTCTTCCAACAACCTAAGAGACGGCTTTATACGTGGACTTCCCCAGATGGACAACACCCAAGTCAGATTGACTACATCCTTTGCAGCCAAAGGTGGCGGACATCTATACAGTGGGTAAAAACAAGACCTGGAGCTGACTGTAGTTCAGATCACGAACTTCTTCTTGCACAATTTGGATCAGACTAAAGAGATTAGGGAAGACCCACAGATCAGCTAGATATGAGCTCACTAATATTCCTAAGGAATATGCAGTGGAGGTGAAGAATCGATTTAAGGGACTGGACTTAGTAGATAGGGTCCTGGAAGAACTCTGGACAGAAGTTCGCAACATTGTTCAGGAGGCGGCAACAAAATACATCCCAAAGAAAGAGAAAACCAAGAAGGCAAAATGGCTGTCTGCTGAGACAGTAGAAGTAGCCCAAGAAAGACGGAAAGCAAAAGGCAACAGTGATAGGGGGAGATATGCCCAATTAAATGCAAAATTCCAGAGGTTAGCCAGAAGAGATAAGGAATTATTTTTAAACCAGCAATGCGTGGAAGTGGAAGAAGACAATAGAATAGGAAGGACAAGAGACCTCTTCCAGAAAATTAGAAACATCGGAGGTAAATTCCAGGCCAAAATGGGTACGATCAAAAACAAAGATGGCAAGAACCTAACAGAAGAAGAAGAGATCAAGAAAAGGTGGCAAGTATATACAGAAGACCTGTATAGGAAGGATCACAATATCGGGGATAGCTTTGACAGTGTGGTCAGTGAGCTAGAGCCAGACATTAACAAGGCAGCAGGAGACGACGGCATCCCAGCTGAACTGTTCAAAATCTTGCAAGTTGATGCTGTCAAGATAATGCATGCCATATGCCAGCAAATTTGGAAAACACAAGAATGGCCATCAGATTGGAAAAAATCAACTTATATTCCCATACCGAAAAAGGGAAACACTAAAGAATGTTCAAACTTTCGAACAGTGGCACTCATTTCACATGCCAGTAAGGTAATGCTCAAGATCCTGCAAGGTAGACTTCAGCAATTCATGGAGCGAGAATTGCCAGAGGTACAAGCTGGGTTTAGAAAAGGCAGAGGAACTAGGGACCAAATTGCCAATATCCACTGGATCATGGAAAAAGCCAGGGAGTTTCAGAAAAACATCTATTTCTGTTTTATTGACTATTCTAAAGCCTTTGACTGTGTGGGACATAACAAATTGTGGCAAGTTCTTAGCGGTATGGGGATACCAAGTCATCTTGTATGCCTCCTGAAGAATCTGTATAACGACCAAGTAGCAACAGTAAGAACAGACCACGGAACAACAGACTGGTTTAAGATTGGGGAAGGAGTACGGCAGGGCTGTATACTCTCACCCTACCTATTCAACTTGTATGCAGAACACATCATGCAACGTGCTGGGCTTGAGGAATCTAAGGCTGGAGTTAAAATCGCTGGAAGAAACATTAACAATCTCAGATATGCAGATGATACCACTTTGATGGCTGAAAGCGAAGAGGAACTGAGGAGCCTTATGATGAAGGTGAAAGAAGAATGTGCAAAAGCTGGCTTGCAGCTAAACCTCAAAAAAACCAAGATTATGGCAACCAGCTTGATTGATAACTGGCAAATAGAGGGAGAAAACGTAGAGGCAGTGAAAGACTTTGTATTTCTGGGTGCGAAGATTACTGCAGATGCTGACTGCAGTCAGGAAATCAGAAGACGCTTAATCCTTGGGAGAAGAGCAATGACAAATCTCGATAAAATAGTCAAGAGCAGAGACATCACACTGAGAACAAAGGTCCGCATAGTTAAAGCAATGGTGTTCCCCATAGTAACATATGGCTGCGAGAGCTGAACCATAAGGAAGGCTGAGCGAAGGAAGATAGATGCTTTGGAACTGTGGTGCTGGAGGAAAATTCTGAGAGTCCCTTGGACTGCAAGAAGATCAAACCAGTCCATCCTCCAGGAAATAAAGCCAGACTGCTCACTTGAGGGAATGATATTAAAGGCAAAACTGAAATACTTTGGCCACATAATGAGAAGACAGGACACCCTGGAGAAGATGCTGATGCTGGGGAGAGTGGAGGGCAAAAGGAAGAGGGGCCGACCAAGGGCAAGGTGGATGGATGACATTCTAGAGGTGACGGACTCGTCCCTGGGGGAGCTGGGGGTGTTGACGACCGACAGGAAGCTCTGGCATGGGCTGGTCCATGAAGTCACGAAGAGTCAGAAGCGACTAAACGAATAAACAAGAACATGTGCTTGAACAAGGAACATTCTTTCTTTTGGAGAACGGCAGATGTTTATAGGAGCCCCACTGGAAGAAGGAGATGATCCCATAATAATAAAGCATGGCTTCTCTTCTCCAGCCAAAATGCACATCAACACTTTCTAAGTTGATACCCCTATAGATTGAGAAGTGAGAATAGCCAGAATAGCCTAGGCTATTGCTATTCCCAAAAAATCCAGAGCTTTGGAAAGCTGGATTTAGAAGTCCCCTCCCCCAAAAAAAAATCCCAGAAGAAGGCAATAGCACACCAACTTCCAAACTGTTTCCAATTACTACATAGAGGTGTCTTCAAGAATCACAAGCCCAATTCCAGGGCATCTTAATGGCTTCAGCTGGACTCCTTGTGAACAACAGGGATATATCTGTATCCATGTGTATCCACGTGATACCCTATGATACTTGAAAGCAATTAACACTTGCACTTTTGCTACTAGCTGGCAATAAATCAAAGTTACATATAAATTGCTTAATTCCCAGATTCTCTTCCCACGTATAAAGTCCATAATGTTATGGTAACATTGATTAGCATTAGCAGTGGGATATAAAAGCAGGATTTTGAGCTACGTCTGGGAAAGTTTCCTGATTTATTCACCTAAAGTTGATGAACTGGGTACCAGCTCTGGTCATAAGGCTGAAGCAGGGAACACTGTGCGGCAGAGGTAAATAAATATTAGGTGAATACATTTAATCTTCTTTTCTTCCAATTATTGATTGGAAATTATACCAAGTACATAAATGGTGATTTAACTAAAATGTGGTCCCTGAGAAACTCTCCCTGTGTGTAGAAGCTTTCAATGCCCTGCAGCACCATACTCTAGTCCAGTGTTTCTCAACCTCGGCAACTTTAAGATGTGTGCACTCCAACTCCCAGAATTCCCCATACTGGCTGGGGAATTCTGGGAGTTGGAGTCCACACATCTTAAAGTTGCTGAGGTTGAGAAACACTGCTCTAGTCTTCATCTTGTAGCTATTGCTGTTTTAAAAAAAAAACTTTATAATTGGGGGTCATTCCCCCCACCATGGCTAAATGGTTGTTTATTTCAAAGTTGCTGCCAACAAGAATGCCTTGGATGCATCCCCTTCAAGCAGTTTGCAATCAAATTTGCAAAGACCACAGAGAATGTGGTGCCCTGAGCATTTGGGGGAAAGATGTTGGTGACAAGGGATTATGCTTTCACAGAATCATTCCTGGATTCATGGGTCAGGATGGTGCCTTTACTTGCCACAATGGAACAGATGATAAGTTTGTCTACAGTGCGAAGTTTGCTGATGAGAACTTTCTCCTCAAGGACACACACAATCTTCTGTATGGCAAATGCTCACTTCTTCATCTGCACTGCCAAAACTGATTGGTTGGGTGGAAGACATGTGGTCTTTGGCCAAGTCAAAGATGGAATGAAAGTTGTGGAGAAAACAGAGCCTTTTGGATCAAGGAATGGAAACACAAACAAGAAGAAGACACCATCCCTGATTGTGGGAAACTGGCCTCAAAGTGCTTTGTCTTAACAAGTCAACCATTCCTCCTGTAGCTGAGGTTAGTAAAGGTAAAGGTTTCCCTTGACGTAAAGTCCAGTCGTGTCCGACTCTAGGGGGCGGTGCTCATCTCCGTTTCTAAGCCATGGAGCCGGCGTTGTCCGTAGACACTTCCGGGTCATGTGGCCAGCATGACGACACGGAATGCCGTTACCTTCCCGCCAAAGCGGTACCTATTGATCTACTCACATTTGCATGTTTTCGAACTGCTAGGTTAGTTCCTTATAAATCCTTGGGCTCTTGACTTACTGCTGCTTTTCTTTTGGATTTCAGTTTCTGCTCCCTCAAAAGTCCAGCTGGGCAGAAGGTAACTTTGGTTGCAAAATATCATAAGCCTTCACACACACACACACACACAGAAATATCCTGCTCTCAGGCTGATGAAAAATGTTAATGGCAACCTTTGCAGGGATTAGAAAGGCTGTCTTACGGCTAAAACCAGTAAGAATTATATGGAGAAGTAAAATTAGAACAAGAAAAGTGACTGGATTTAGTAACTTTTAGAGAAGTACTTGCTGCATTGCTTGATATCTATTGATCTGTTTTCATTTATTTCATTATTTTGAACCACCCAGGAAACCACAGTGAAATTAATGGAGTGCAGTGGGAGAAAAGTTAAGTGGGAGAAAGCTTGCCTTGTTTGATCTCCTCCTGCCCCAACACAGTGTATCATTTCATGCCATTTACAACTCTGGAAATTTTCTACAGGGAAGATCTAGCGAACTTCACAAATCTATTTTGGGAGAAAACCCCAAGAGGAATTTAAAGCCACGTACTTTCAATAGCACTCAGAGCAGTCAGCATTTGTTTATGGCTTCCTTTTTATAACAGAACTGTAAGTTTCCTGCAGCCCCAAACTCCTGAAAAGGATAAAGGCTGGATGCTCTTACGGTAAGATGAAAGTATGTATCATCACACACCTTACAGTATAACCCTACTTCCGATTTAGCTGAGATACAGGAAAATATCACTGGAAGCCTCTGAAGAATCTGACGACACATTTGATTTCCACACCAGGGCCCGATTGTGCCAAGATTTTAATGTCTGCAGAAAAGATTTTGCCTGAGTCTGTTCAAATGATATTGTAATTCACCCTCACCCCAAAAGGCTTATGGGATTTGTCTTCTCATGGAAGCAAGAACATCCCTCTCATCCTTGAAAGGAAGACGTTAAATGTGAAATTTCCCACTCTGCAGTAAAGGAAGGCTATTCTAACATTTCTTTCTGGCTGCTTTCCTACACGCTGCTCACATGAGTTGAGCAGAAGAACATCATCATAGCTGTCCAGGAGAAGCTGAGATGACCCACAGGCACGATCACATCACCACTCACAGGACATGAATTATGTGCTGACAGTATGATGGACACAGTGTCACGGCCTCTTCCCATGGGTGTCCATGAACACAGTCCGATTTTTCAAAACTCTACTGCTGCGTCATCTTTGGAATTCCCAGCTGAAATGGCATTTGTGATTCAGGTCCAAAAGTGTGCATTAATCACTTAACTAGGAAATTGTTTCATTACTCAGCTACCCAATAAAATGAATCAAACCTTAATATAAAGCTATTCCTTGGGAAGGGATTTTTAATGCAAACTGTTGCTTTGGAATTAAAGCCCAGATACAGCATACAGGGTCCATGCATTATTCAGAAATAAAATGGGATCGCCTCCATGTGGCACAGCAAAGCACCTTTTTTTATATCAAGGACTACATTTATTTATTTATTTATAAATTTATTCACCATCCATCTCTCCCCAACAGGGGACTCTGGGCGGCTTACAATAAAACAAGATTAAAATATAAAACCATTACAATTAAAATACAATAAAAATATAAATATAATAAAATCTGCATGGTGAAGAGATCTTAATCAGACCTTCAGATCACCTCATGGCGCTAGCCATCCCCAGGTGTAATTATTTGCCCTCCCATTCCAAGCCTGCCTACAAAACCAGGTCTTAAATCTTTTGCAGAAGTCCCGGAGCGAGGGGGCTTGTCTCACCTCTGGGGGGAGGATGTTCCAAAGGGCGGGAGCTACAGCAGAGAAGGCACGCTTCCGGGACCCCGCTTGATGGAATTCTTTTATAGCTGGGGCCCGTAACATGCCCCCCCTGCATGACCGGGTGGGGCGGGTCGATGTGATGGGGATGAGACGGTCCCTCAGATATCCTGGCCCCATGCCATGTAGGGCTTTAAAGGTGAAAACCAACACCTTGAATTGGACCCGGAAGCAAACTGGAACCCAGTGCAGCTCACGCAGCAAAGGTGTTATGTGTGCAAATCTTGGAGCACCCAAGATTGTCTGCGCGGCCGCATTCTGGACCAGCTGTAGCTTCCGGATATCCTTCAAGGGTAGCCCCATGTAGAGCACATTGCAGTAATCTATATGGGAGATGACCAGGGCATGAGTGACTGTTCGGAGGGCCTCTCGGTCCAGGAAAGGGTGTAACTGGCACACAACACGAAGTTGCGCAAAGGCCCTCCTGGCCACCTGCTCTTCGAGCAGGAGTCGTGAGTCCAAGAGGACCTCCAAGTTACGCACCGGATCTCTCTGGGGCAGTGCAACCCCATCCAGCACTAAAGATGACAAGTTAATGACACGAGGTGCCATTAATCCACAGCCACTCCGTCTTACTAGGGTTCAGCTGAAGCCTGTTGTTCCCCATCCAGGCCCCCACAGCCCCCAGACACTCGGAAAGGGTGGTCACGGCGTCACTTACTTCACCCGGGATGGAAATGTACAATTGAGTATCATCAGCATACTGATGATACCTCATCCCATGGTGACGGATGATCTCACCCAGCGGTTTCATGTAGATGTTAAAAAGGAGAGGGGAGAGTACTGATCCCTGCGGCACCCCACAAAGAAGGGGCCATGGGGTCCCATCTCTCCTCCCCTATCAACACTGACTGGGACCAGCCCTGGAGGAAGGAGGCGAACCAGCGGAAGACTACGCCGCCCACCCCCAACTCCCTGAGCCGACCAAAAAGGATACCATGGTCGATGGTATCGAAAGCCGCTGAGAGGTCAAGAAGAGCCAGGATGGATGCACTGCCTCCATTCCGCTCCCGCCAGAGATCATCCATAAGTGCGACCAATCCCATTTCCATCCCATAACCGGGTCTGAAACCTGACTGAAAGGGGTCTAGATAATCTGTTTCATCCAGGAGCCTCTGGAGCTGCAACGCCACCACTTTCTCGACCACTTTCCCCAAAAAGGGGAGGTGGGAGACTGGGTGAAAATTATCTAGTATGCTGGGGTCCAGCGATGGTTTCTTGAGGAGGGGGCGCACCAGTGCCTCCTTGAAGGCTACCAGAAATACCCCCTCTCTCAAGGATGCATTTATCATCGCCTGGACCCAACCACATGTCCCCTCCCGAGCTGCCTTCACCAGCCAGGAGGGGCATGGATCTAATTGGCAAGTGGTGGTGTTTACAGTCCGGAGGATCCTGTCCACTTCCTCAGGCCCAACAGGATCAAACTGTTCCCAGATAACAAGGCAAGAACGTTCCCTGGGTATCTCCCCAGATACTGCCTCATGCTCAGAGTCCAACTTGGAGCAGATCTGAGCGATTTTATCCTGCAGATGCCTGGAAAACTCCTCAGCTCAGCCCTGAAGATGGATCTCTAGGTCCCCTTTCCCCAGAAGGGATCGGGTAATCTTCAACAGGGCCGCCGGGCAGCATTCTGCGGATGCAATAAGAGCGGAGAAATACTGGCGTTTCGCCGCTCTTACCTCCACAAGGTAGGCCTTAATAGCCGCTCTAGCTCGTGTTCGGTCAGATTCGGTCTCTGTCTTCCTCCAGCGGCGCTCTAGGCATCTCTTAGTCCTCTTCAGAACCCTGAGCTCCTCCATGAACCAAGGGGAGTGTCAGGTTCGATGGGATAAGAGAGGCCGCACAGACGAGATCCTGTCCAAGGCTCCGGCGGCCTCCCTATTCCAGGCAGCAGCCAGGGCCTCCGCTGGACCGTGCAGGAGAGACTCGGGTATAACCCCCAGCTCCCTCTGAAACCCTGCTGGCTCCATCAGTCGCCGGGGGCGGACCAATCGAATGGGTCCTGCCTCCCTGTGGAGGGGGGCGGCACGAGAGAATCTCAAGGCCACCAGGGCGTGATCTGACCATGACAATGGGGATAGCTGTAACTCTCCCCTCAGGTCACATTGCCACTTCTCCGACAAGAAAACTAAATCCGGGGTGAGGCCACTGTCCCGAGTTGGGTCTCAAATGATCTGAATCAGGTCCATGGCTGCCATGGTGGTCAGGAACTCCCGAGCTGCCTCCGAGGTCCGTCCCAGGGATGGCAGGTTGAAGTCCCCCAGAACCATAAGCTTGGGGAACTCCACCGCCAACCCCGAGATGGCCTCCAGCAGCTCAGGCAGGGAGGTTGCTACGCAGCAGGGAGGCTGGTACACTAGCAACAGCCCCAACTGTTCCCGAGAACCCAACTTGAAAAACAAGGTCTCACACCTAGTCACTTGTGGAGCATGGCCCCTGAAGGCCACAAGAGATTCCCGGATGACGACAGCCACCCCACCTCGCCTGCCCCGAGATCTCGGTTGGTGCCATACTCGAAACCCGGCTGGGCACATCTCTGAAAGGGGGACGCCTCCCTCCAGGCCCAGCCAGGTTTCAGTAATGCATGCCAGATCCGCCCCCCTGTCTGCGATCAAGTCGCAAATAAGGGGGGCCTTGTTGTTAACAGACCTGACGTTACAAAGCAGCAGCCCTAGATCAGGGCCTCCATGGGTCTGCTGACCAGGGTCTGGGTTTGAGCATGGAGGGCCGGAACACACCACCAGTAGTAAACATCGGGGGCGTCTTCCCCGTAGATGGCCTGCCCTCCGGCTCCCATCATAAAGTCCCTGGCCCATCACCACCTCGATCCTCTGTCCCGCCCTACAATCCCCCAAGGCTTGTAATCCATTCGCCCCCAATCCTGGACTCCAAAGACCCCTGGTTAAAAATAGAGATTCCTCCATCCAAGCATACCATCACTCACCCCCTCATACACTCACTCAATCACAAGGGGATGGCGGGCCCTTCAAACGCACCAGCCCAGGCTCTCAGCGTTGTCAGGGCCTCACCATCGCCTACCCACTCATTCACTGTGCCCCCCTTGGCTTCTCTCACTAATTGGGGGGGCACACAACCACTACTCCTCGCCCCCAGTCTCTCACTAAGGAGGCGAGTATTCCCATACAGTCCTTCCCAGTCAATAACCCGTACTCCCTTTCCCGCCTCTCACACATGGGAGGGAGTACCCCATTCAACTTGGAGGAATCTCAACAGAACTGACAGGCTGTTGATAACTAAAAGAATGGTGGGTGATCCACAATAAGTCCTGAGGTCTCAGCTCTTAAAACAAAAATCAACACCCGCAGACCAGTTCTTCTACTGGGGAGTCTAGATCTTCTATGGGTCTCTGGACCCCCACTCAGTCCATTTATCCAGGGGCTGCCCTGATGTTGCTGCTCACCCTGCCCACTGCACCATCGATGTTCACACCAGTTGAGTTGGGCCAATGTCCTCTATGTTATCTGGAGAGCTCTGGCCAAGGCCCCGGGAGCAGTTTTTCTACATATTTTAGCTACCACCCAATGTGATTGATGTATTGATTGTTGGAGGCTTTATTATACTTCGATCAAAATAAATCTAACAGTATAATCAGAAGAACTATAAAAGCACAAGAGCAGGCACTGCATTTCATAGTTGTTGTTGTTTATTCGTTTAGTTGCTTCCGACTCTTCGTGACTTCATGGACCAGCCCACGCCAGAGCTTCCTGTCGGTCGTCAACACCCCCAGCTCCCCCAGGGACGAGTCCGTCACCTCTAGAGTATCATCCGTCCACCTTGCCCTTGGTCGGCCCCTCTTCCTTTTGCCCTCCACTCTCCCCAGCATCAGCACCTTCTCCAGGCTGTCCTGTCTTCTCATTATGTGGCCAAAGTATTTCAGTTTTGCCTTTAATATCATTCCCTCAAGTGAGCAGTCTGGCTTTATTTCCTGGAGGATGGACTGGTTGGATCTTCTTGCAGTCCAAGGCACTCTCAGAATTTTCCTCCAGCACCACAGTTCCAAAGCATCGATCTTCCTTCGCTCAGCCTTCCTTATGGCCCAGCTCTCGCAGCCATATGTTACTACGGGGAACACCATTGCTTTAACTATGTGGACCTTTGTTGTCAGTGTGATGTCTCTGCTCTTGACTATTTTATCGAGATTTGTCATTGCTCTTCTCCCAAGGATTAAGCGTCTTCTGATTTCCTGACTGCACTCAGCATCTGCAGTAATCTTCGCACCTAGAAATACAAAGTCTTTCACTGCTTCTACATTTTCTCCCTCTATTTGCCAGTTATCAATCAAGCTGGTTGCCATAATCTTGGTTTTTTTGAGGTTTAGCTGCAAGCCAGCTTTTGCACATTCTTCTTTCACCTTCATCATAAGGCTCCTCAGTTCCTCTTCGCTTTCAGCCATCAAAGTGGTATCATCTGCATATCTGAGGTCTTCTGTATATTCTTGCCACCTTTTCTTGATCTCTTCTTCTTCTGTTAGGTCCTTGCCATCTTTGTTTTTGATCGTACCCATTTTGGCCTGGAATTTACCTCCACTGTTTCTAATTTTCTGGAAGAGGTCTCTTGTCCTTCCTATTCTATTGTCTCCTTCCACTTCCACGCATTGCTTGTTTAAAAATAATTCCTTATCTCTTTTGGCTAACCTCTGGAATTTTGCATTTAATTGGGCATATCTCCCCCTATCACTGTTGCCTTTTGCTTTCCTTTCTTGGGCTACTTCTAGTGTCTCAGCAGACAGCCATTTTGCCTTCTTGGTTTCCTCTTTCTTTGGGATGTATTTTGTTGCTGCCTCCTGAACAATGTTGCGAACTTCTGTCCAGAGTTCTTCCGGGACCCTATCTACTAAGTCCAGTCCCTTAAATCAATTCTTCACCTCCACTGCATATTCCTTAGGAATGTTAGTGAGCTCATATCTAGCTGATCTGTGGGTCTTCCCTAATCTCTTTAGTCTGATCCTGAATTGTGCAAGAAGAAGTTCGTGATCGGAACTACAGTCAGTTCCAGGTCTTGTTTTTACCGACTGTATAGATGTCCGCCACCTTTGGCTGCAAAGGATGTAGTCAATCTGATTTCGGTGTTGTCCATCTGGTGAAGTCCCTGTATAAAGCCATCTCTTAGGTTGTTGGAAGAGAGTGTTTGTTCTGCAGAGTGAGTTGTCTTGGCAAAATTCTATCAGCCTATGTCCTGCTTTGTTTTGTTCTCCCAGGCCATGCTTACCTGTAATTCCAGGTGTCATTTGACTGCCCACCTTAGCATTCCAGTCTCCCGTGATGAAAATAACATCTCTTTTAGGCGTGTTGTCCAGTAGGTGCTGCAGATGCTCATAGAACTGCTCTACTTCAGCTTCTTCAGCATCTGTGGTTGGGGCGTATATTTGGATCACTGTGATGTTAGATGGCTTGCCCTGAATTTGAATTGAGATCATTCTATCGTTTTTTGGATTGTATCCAAGCACTGCTTTAGCCACTTTACTATTAATTATGAAGGCTACTCCATTTCTTCTGTGGTCCTCTTGTCCACAGTAGTAGATCTGGTGGTCATTTGATGTGAAGTGGCCCATTCCAGTCCATTTCAGTTCATTGATGCCCAGAATGTCTATCTTTAATCTTGACATCTCACCAATAACCACATCCAATTTGCCCTGGCTCATAGATCTTACATTCCAGGTTCCAATGGTGTGTTGATCCTTAGAACATCGGATTCGCCGTTCACCACCAGCACCATCAGCTGCTAGCTTTCCTTTCAGCTTTGAGCTAGCTGCGTCATCACGTCTGGGGCTAGTTGAACTCATCCTCTGTTCCTCTCCGGTAGAATTTGACCATCTTCCGACCTGGGGGTCTCATCTTCCGATGGTATACCGACATATCTCTGGTTGTACTGATCCATTTAGTTTTCACGGCAAGAATACTGGGGTGGGTTGCCATGACCTTCCCCAGGGATCGCATTTAGTCTGACCTCTCTGTCATGACCTTCCCGTCTTGGGTGGCCCTTCACGGTTTAGCTCATGGCATCACTGAGGTGCTCAAGCTCCAGCACCACGACAAGGTAACGATCCTTTGCTGAAGATTTCATAGTTACTAATACAGTAATACACTGGCATACTTCCTATTGGCTGTTGTATAAAACCAACAGAAAATGTAAATATCTAGGTCTACACAATCTCACCACAGGCTGCAGTGGCAACTGCACAGAATTTTGGGACATCTCTAGAAGTCATTGTTGACTTATCTGCAAGAAGGAAAGGGACAGAATGATTGTCATTTAGATGTTCACAGTGGTTCCGCAGAAGTGGCAAAATTGAATCCTTATGCCAAGGTAAGTAAAACGAAAGTGGAGAAAGACGTGCCCGACAGTTTCAATGTCCCCTGTCCAGTGCGGGCACAAACATTCCTGCAACGTGATACTATTGCATCTGCTTTCTATCATAAAGGCTGTTCCGGGTTTCAGGCAGAAGTTTTGGGGCACTGCCAAAAAGGTTCTACGAGATAAGCCACTGCAGTAAAACAATGTATAGAGGCTGCTAAACATATCTCTCTATTAAAATGTTACATGCTTTAGACAATCTTCCTTTGAAAACTGGAGATGTTTTATTTTTCAAAAAGGGCTACAAGTATTCCTCACTTAACGACCACAATTAGGACCAGAATTTTGGTTGCTAAGCAAAGTGGTCATTAAGTGAATCCGAACCAATTTATGACCTTTTTTGTGGTGGTCGTTAAGCAAATCATTGTGGGTGCTAAGTGAACCACATGGTTGTTAAGTGAATCACATGATTCCCCATTGATTTTGCTTGCCAGAAGCTGGCCGAGAAGGTAAAAAATGGCAAACATGTGACCATGGAATGCTATGATGGTCATAAATGTGAACCGGTTGCCAAGTGCCCAAATTGTGATCACATGACCATGGAGATGCTGCAACGGTTGTAAGTGTGAGGACCAATTGCAAGTTGGTTTTTTCAGCACTGTCGTAAGTCTGAACTATCACTAAACGAATGGTCATTAAGTGAGGACTATCTGTATGAATATTGACTGTATCTGATCCTGTTTACCCTTTCGTGCTGTATGCAATTCTTAATTTGCAAAATTGGAAAGCAGGTGTTTTGATCACAGCAAAATTTTACCTAGTGTTAAGCAATGGGGAATTTCGAGTACTATGTCAGCAACTCAGGTTTTTAACTGCATACGCTTATATATTTTTCAAAATGTCTTTTTTTTACAGAGTAAGCTGAATATACCATTATTAGCACAGATGCAATCAGGATTACCGATAATGGATTTTACTGAGAGATAATTGCAAACTTCCCCATCGAGGTCTAGCTCTTGCTTTCAGGAATCCAGATGTATTAATAATTGTTTTTAATTTAGGAATAACTTCTTGGTAAGCCACAATTCTCCTTCTCTGAAGGCAAAGTCTTAACTCCTGCTGATTTCATGGACGTGGACAGATTTTATTTATTTATTTATTATTCAAATTTTATTACCGCCCATCTCCCCCAAGAGAGGGACTCTGGGCGGTTTACAATAAAATACTTTTCTTTAAAAGTATTTTAAGTATTGAAATACTTTAAAACACTGCCAAGATACTTTTCTTGGCAGCAATACAGAAATATTTTCCCCTTGTCTTCTTCCAGAGTGTTTCCTTTAACATCACACTCTTGTCT
The DNA here is from genome assembly GCF_035149785.1 of Candoia aspera. NCBI lineage: Eukaryota > Metazoa > Chordata > Lepidosauria > Squamata > Candoiidae > Candoia > Candoia aspera. The sequence continues at coordinate 80,808,333 of NC_086159.1, forward strand.
ACAGCCTGCTCTTTCCAGCTAGCCCATCCAACTACTAACCAGGGCAGATCCTGCCTAGCTTTCCAGATCAGCTGTGGTCACCTATGGACTGCCAGGGTCTATGTAGGCATATCCACTAGAGTAGTAATTTTCAACTTTGGCAACTTTAAGATGGGTGGACGTCAACTTCCAGAATTCCCCAGCCAGCATGTCTAGAGAATTCTGGGAGTTGGCATCCACCCATCTTAAAGTTGCCAAAGTTGAAAAACACTGCTCTAGAAGGAAATTTGGGAGTGATGACCAATTCTTATATTTGTAGAAGGAGGCAAATCTGTATAACGACCAAGTAGCAACAGTAAGAACAGACCACGGAACAACGGACTGGTTTAAGATTGGGAAAGGAGTACAGCAGGGTTGTATACTCTCACCCTACCTATTCAACTTGTACGCAGAACACGTCATGCGACATGCTGGGCTTGAGGAATCCAAGGCTGGAGTTAAAATCTCTGGAAGAAACATTAACAATCTCAGATATGCAGATGATACCACTTTGATGGCTGAAA